>NC_041380.1:59920701-59972918 GCF_002162155.2 Triticum dicoccoides | reverse complement strand
GCAGCCCTGGGCAGGTGGTGGTGGCCGGTAGTCGCACGACATGAGCAAAGTGGTGTCGCTGTGGGACGGGAGGTGGCGTTGCCGGCTGGCACGACTGGAGTTAGCGGAGGCTGCCCTTGATCGACTCATGGGGCTCTCCTCCTCCCTCTGGTGGTCACGAGGTGTCCCCACCTTTTCTGCTCAGTCAGGGTATGCCCCTAGGGTCAGCTTTCTCCACGGCTTCGCAGACAGCGGCCAATTGTGGTGACGCGCTCCCTACGTGGTGGGCCGTCGTGGCTGGGTGTTGAGCCCTGTCCATCTTGCTACCAATGGTGGAGGACACTATTTCGGCCGTCCTGGAGAGTTCCATGGATCTGCAGATGGTAGCCATGGTGGTGGCAACCTCCCGATGCTGGGCGAGCTGTGGCAGATGTGGTGGTGGCGCTCCTTGCTTGTTTCTTGCCTCATCCAATTTTTGTTACAGCTTTGTGACGGGCCTGACATGGGTAGTCTCTGGCGTGTTCTCGGTTAGCCTGCCCTTCTGGTACACCTGACCCAGGTGGGATCGGTGATGTGGCCTCCGTGGTGCTATGGTTCGACTTCGCCAGCAGCCCATACGTGTGGGAGCGAGCACTCTATGGTGGGTCTCTGCTCGGTGATGCCCTTCGACTACGTCGGTGGTACACAGGTGCTGTCGCGTGGCCTTTCAACCGCATCCTGCGACACAGGTGATGTTGCGGCGTAGTGCAATCTCGGATGCACGTCACTGTTCGATTATGTCGGCGGTGCAGTGTCGTGGTTTGATCTTGGTTCACCGTTCACCGATGCCTTTCGATTACGCCGGTGGTGCTCCTTTCTGTGACTTGTTTCCCGTTGTCATATTCTGTTGCCTCCTCTGGGTAGTAGTTGTGCTTCGGCCATGATGGGTTTTTTCTCGTCGGGCAGCTGTCTCCGAGGCTTCTTGGAGTGACCCCTTTGTTTCTCCCTTGCTGTATGTGTTTTCAGTTTTTTTTTATTTATCTCTTCTTCCTTATCTGCTGTGATGCCAGGAGGGGATGAACCCCCCGACTATTCGGGGGAAAATGATTTACTATTTGTAACTTGTTTAGTGTATAGTGAGTTGTAGATCGACTTCTTTTTTGGTCCACTAATTAATCTTAATTGGACATGCGCTGTTCAAAGAGGACTGAGACTATTCTTTCAACAATCAGGTGTGGGTGCATATTGGTGAATCGAGGAGATGAGTAGGACCTTAAACATTGCCGAAATGTTCCTGAGTTTCATTGTTTGACGATATTCCATCCAAACCTTCTCGTTATCTTGTACTCATATATGTATGAAATATTTGCAAATGAGGGCTTGTTCGGATAACCACCTGCTCCCTGAAATTTCGAAATCTGGAAAGTACCCACATGCGCGCTCCATGATTTTTAACTGGAACTCCGCCCGCTCCGGGAGTGGCCTCGTGGAGCGGCGGGTCTCCGAACAGGCCCTAAACATCAACATTTTTTTACTTACTATCTGATTCTATTCAGTATCTGCAAGCTTGTTGATATGATACTGTGACTTGACACATAATCACATTTGACTGACTATTTAGTTTGTTTTTCGTCCAAAAAGAAAAATGTTAGTTCCTCCCATCTTTTTTGCAGGTAGCGTAGATCCCTGACACAGTAACATATTTGTGCAGCGTATATAAGCATAGGCCATACCGATTGTTACAATCCTT
Source organism: Triticum dicoccoides (assembly GCF_002162155.2). Lineage (NCBI taxonomy): Eukaryota > Viridiplantae > Streptophyta > Magnoliopsida > Poales > Poaceae > Triticum > Triticum dicoccoides. The sequence continues at coordinate 59,971,210 of NC_041380.1, read as the reverse complement.
TGGATTCTGTATATGGGCTATAAGTACTTTTCAAAAAAATCGCCAATTTATCGCTATTCGAGGCGTGACTGATATGATTAGGGCATATTGTTACCATTAATCGCTTGGGCCGATTTATCGCTCTGAAAAGTGATTTATCCGGAATCTGTTGACCCATTGTAAAACAAGGAGTTTACATCCATGTGATGTACTTTTCATGATTCCTGAGCCGCGAGAGCGATGAGTAATCTCACCGACTCCATCTTTGCAATGGGAACGAACACTTCTTGAAAGTCCATACCTTCCTCTTGCATGTATCTTTTGGCTACTAGCCTTGCTTTGTGTTTCACACAATTTCCTTCGACATCTCTCTTGATCTTGAATTCCCACTTGAGCTCTATGACATTATCATTGTTGGGAAGATTCACAAGCTCTCATGTTTTGTTGTCTTGGATCAACCTCAACTCTTCTTCCATAGCCTGACGCCAACACTCCTTCGTATTTGCGTCCTCAAATTCTGCCGGTTCCTCGGCACTTCCTAGACACCGTCGTCCACTTCTTTTCATCTTTACCAGGTCAATCGTCTGAAAAGTTTTCTCCAGATATGGATGTAACACCGGCTGTAGCTGTATGGATGTAGGTGATGGTGTCCTTTCCTCCATTACTATCGGAGACGACATTGCTTGTGTGGCTCCTTGTACATTCAGAAGCGACACCTCGCTATTTGCTTTGCACGTTGCAATTGGCAAAACTTGCCTTCCACGTGAGCTAGCTAGCCCTCGTGGAGCACCACATTCAGTGAGTGGTGGAATGCCATAGTTCCTTAGCCCGTCCACCACAGCAGCTGCACGTGATGGGCTGCCTTCCTCTACTGGATTGGTGCTTGCTGGACCACTGCTATCTTGTTGCCTGCTGCCTGGTGGAGCACTGCTTCCTGATGGGCCAAGCCCATCTGTTGTGTGTACTGAGCCACTGCTGATATTGCCGTCTGCACTGCTTGGTATGCCTCCAGCACAAGGGCACTTCTTACTTGCATGTGCGGCTGGCACTACACCGTCAGGCCGATGACACGCAGCGCCCGCTGCACTCACGCGGGTTACACATCTTCCCAGCACATCCGGTCTGCACCGCGACACAACACCAGTGCTCCTCTTTTCGTGGACTTCTGACGCCACATACGTCTTCGATTTTTCTGGACGCGTCACACAAAGACTGCTTATCCATGGCCGAGCACACGCGGCAATTGCTGCATCCACTCCAGCAAAGTTAGCACTTATACCCGTAACATCAACATAACTTTCGAAATCACTTCCCGCGTCTGTAGCTTCGACATGAGTTTCCGAACCATAATCTTGATGGCAAACTTTTTCTTCCGCAAGCTCGACAATTTCTTTAGTCAACACTTGTGAGTCTGGATCCTCCTCGTCCACGAGTTCGCTCATCAACATCATGTTACCATCATCTCCTTGCTGAGCCATGAGCGCCTTCTGCTTCGGTGCTTTCTCGCAGTTAGTCTTGAAGTGGCCGAGGAGTCCACAGTTATAACACCTCACTTTCCTGATGTCAAACTTTCTCCTCGGTGGTGGTGCAGCCTCATTGTCTGAGTCATCATCCCAGTCGGCGAAGTTCTTTCTCGCCGAACGCTGCTTCCCCTTCTTCTTGCTGCTGCTTTTGGACCTGCCTTACTTTTCAAGGGCGATCCACTGCGCCTTTGTGAGCATCACAAGCTCGTCGTTCCTCCCGTCCCCAAGACTGTACCGCATCCGCTCATCGTGAGCCTTGTACCGTCCGACAAGATCGTCGATGGAGAGAGTCGCGAGATCGAAGCACTGCTCGATCGCCGTGACAATTTGCAGGTATCTGGGAGGGGCCGCGCGCAAGAACCGCCGGACAACTGAGGCCTCCGTGATGTTTTTTCCAAGCGCACGGATCCGATTGACGAGAGTAGCCACCCGTGAAGCGAACGGGTCGACGGACTCATCGTCGCTCATGACCAAAGTCTCATAGTTCCTTAAGAGAGTTTGGAGATTAGCTTGCTTGACGCGGGTGTGTTCTTCGAACATGAGCTTCAAAGTATCCCACACCTCCTTCGCCGTTTCTTTGGCGATCAGGTGTTGGAGGACATCCATCGGCATCACCGAGTAAATCGTCGACGCCGCCTGCCGATCCTTCCGGTGCTTGGCTCCCTCCTTCTTGAACGCGTCACCTCCGGGATCCACCGCGTCCCATAACTCGTTAGCGCGGAGATCACACTCCATGAGGGCCTTCTAGACCCTGAAGTTCTCGCGATCAAATTTTGGGTACGACGAACTCGCCGGAGCAGCAAATACTTTAGCCGCACCGGAGTACTCCGTCAGCTACTTGTCCTTCTCGTCGTCCGCCATGATCCTCTGTTACTAGAAGATCAACCTTGTTCTAGATACCAATTGTTGGTCCGGATCCGACGCCGAGTACTTTCCGGCAACGGTGATATGACCGACGACGAATGACGATGAAGCGAAGCAACGCTGACTGTCTTGGTTTCTGCCCCAAGCTGGCTAGACCTTCGAGCAATGAATTAGCAACACCGAGATAAGACTCGCACGTACACAACCTGCTGGACGATCTTTGACTTTGATCGTTACAGCGCTACTAGTAACGAAACTGCTCCACGGACGAAAATGCTTGGACGATCTACAGACGACCTTCTTATCCAGCGGTTAATTGCTCGGCTGGGTATGAGATTCACCGGTTGGATTTAAACGTCGTACGCGTATCGTCCAAGATGTGTCGTCCGTATAGCACGGTTCTACTAGTAATAACGTACGCGTAGACGATTCGGCTGATTGCCACACGAGCGTATCGCTCCCGGTTTGATTTGTATTACTTCACAAATCCAAGGTACAAGTTACATGGCTGATTACACGCGTATAAATAGTACTAGCACCTAGCTATCCAGGACAATACTACTCGGAGACCAAGTCTTGTACTACTCGGATACATGCATGCAAGCCAACTTGAACACGTACCAGCTAACAGGGGGACTGAGTCGTGTTTAACTCCAACAGAATCTACCGATAAATCAGGCCTATTCCACTGTGTGTGTTGTACTGTTGTTTGCTAGCAATTTATTTTGTTTGCGACTATGAGAGAATCAGAGAACCTGAGATTTTAGTATTGTACAATGATTTAAAGGCAAGGAATCAAGGTAACACTTCTGTCCAATATTGTTTTTGTGTTAAGTATAGCATTTTTCGTGCTAGGAACCTGGGATTTGCATAAAATGACCGATTAATAGTGGACCGATAAAATTGATTAATTGTCCGAGTTCTGATTACTCTCTAATCCCCAGCCGACCAAGATGCTAATGATAAGCAATATCCTTAAGACTGGCCTATAATACATTGAGAATGTATCCTGCCACTTTTTTTTAGTGGATGTATCCTGCCACCTTTATGAGACAGGAAGGTGATTTACAGTTTCTAGTTTCTAGATGACGATTCAACTCTAATGCGGCGCAAAATAGGAACCCAAAAACCTTTGCAAATGGGTACCATTGCATTTTTCTAGATTGTTTTCTTTTCAGCTGGGGTTATAATGGACTGAGTCTGAGTTGTCTTTCTTTGAATCTGAGCTTCTGTTTCTGCCTGAGGCCAACACACCTCGTTAACCTTCAACCTGTTTCTTATTTACTCCTCCATTCCCAAATAAATGTCTTGGTTTTAATTCAAATTTGAACTAAAACCATGACACTTATTTTGGAACGGATGGAGTATTACAGTGGCGGAACAGAGTCTTCCTTCCATAGGCACATTACTGAATGCCCACAGGCCGTCTCACATCTCTCTGGGTATTCACGTCTAGGAAGAGGGTTTACTAAACTCACGGTACCTCTTCCTATATCCCTGATAATGGGCTTTGCCTCCTGTTCAAACATGGATTTTACCTAGCAGTCAGAAAGAGATCTGGTCCAGGCATATATTTCAAATAAAATCTAACTAGGCATTCTAAATAGGGAAGTACTCCCTCCGTCCGAAAAAGTGTGTCCCAATATTGTCTCTCCATTTGAGGGACAACTTTTTGTATACTTTTGGAGTGTAGTACCTATATGTGTCCGTTACTATTTTTTGCTGAATACACAAAGCTTGTGTATCTTTTCATGATAGGTAGAAAAGAACAATAACAACAACATAGAATAGATATGAAAGGACACCACACAAGGTGTGGGAATGAGCAGAACAAGGGGTGCTCGGCCCTCGGACAAGCTAGCTAAACCCGCCTTGCCAACCTCAAGCCACAAATGGCAAAGAGATAGGACACAGAGCACGATGGCCGCGTCACAACCAAAGCCGAAAACCTCGAAGGCATGACTATGACATCGAGCCAAACTGGATTAGTGCACCATCCACCGAAAGCGCCAAGGAACGACAAGTGGACAGCTGGAGCCAGCCAGACCCGAGGAAGATGTCATCCAAATGGCGCCAACAATGGTGTACATTGCGCCCCAAAAGCTCATGCCCACGGCGGTGACCACCGGGCGAGCGCACCGCCCCAAGCCTTGCCGCCAAACATCTTCCGCTCCAGTTGGCTTCACAGACACCTAGGCAACGCCCAACAAACTGGACCTAGGGTTTCCCCTGGTGCACAAGAAGGGAGTGGACCATGCCAAGACAATGCCTCCAAGAAGGATACAACACCCACAAGCGTTGTCGTTGTCCGCATCAGCAACCGCCTGCAGGGATTTGTCGCCGGCCAAGTCCAACCACCCTCAAAGACCGTTGGAGCAGTGCAGACTGGAGGATGGGAGGCAAGTCGCCGTCTTGGGCCATAGCTGCGGGAACTAGAGCCGCATCCGGCGGCTGACAATGAAAAGGAGCACCAACGAGCGCCGACCACAGCAGACACCGCAACAGCCCGTTCAGAAGAGAGGAGAGGAGCATCAGGGTCACCACACCAGCGCCCTTGCACCGGACCATGAGGCGTCGGCTACAAGCACTGCTGCGGGTGTTTGGATCTGAGGGAGAGAAGTTGTCGACGCCGGGAAGCGCGTGTCTCCTGTATGTGCTCGTTACTAGAGTTGAGATGTATATCTTCGACAATTAAGATAGAACTTGTAGGCATGGCACTGATTAATTATTTTTCAAATTTTCTTCTTCTTCCTTTTTTCTTTTTGATTTTGTGAGCATTTTTCATACACGCGAACATTTTTTGAATTCGTGAACAAGTTTGAATTCATGAACATAATTTCCAAATTTGTGAACATTTTCAGATTTAGCAAAAGTTTTTTAAAAAATCATGGACATTTTTTAAAACTCGCAAAGATTTTGAATGCGTGAATACTTTCTTTGAATTAGCAATCCTTTTTTGAAATTCTTCAATATATTTTGGAAGTCGTGAACATTTTTTTTGAAATGGAGAACAATTTTTTTAAATTCATGAACATTTATGCGCACTCACGATCATTTTTTTGAATGTCGCGATTTTTTTAAACTCGCGGACATTTTTTGAATTCATGATTTTAAAAAAATCAAACTCACAAACAATTTTTGAAATGAGTGAACATTTTTCAAACTCATGAGTGTTTTTTTAATTCATGAATATTTTTTAAAGTCTTGAATATTTTTTCAAATTCACAAATATTTTTTAAAAATTGTAATTTGTTTTGAAATTTGGGCTTTTTTGAAATCCTGAATCATTTTAAAGAAGAACAAAACAAAAACAGAAAAGATAAAACAAAAGGTTAAAATAATTCGCAAAAACAGGGGCATCCGGCCTCACACATGTGTGAGCCAAAAAACACGTGCGGGGAGGGCAGGGTGCGCGTTTCCTGGTTGATGAATAGGAGCACCCGAGGCAGGGGTTTGATGGAGATTTATTTTTTCTGGGTCGAACGTAGCGTGGACGAGCAGCGAACCTCCATCGACATGTTCCTATGAGCATGGCTATCGGCCTGTTTGGGTATGAGGCGAGCATGGCTAAGGGACTTATACGGAAATACTTGTAATTTAGGGACTTGTACTAGTTTTCCCCGAAAATGCCAAACGGTGACCGAGCTCTATGGAGGCCTTTATTTGGAAACTTCAAAATTCGAACTTTTCAGTTAAAAAAAATATGAAAATAAATACACACATACCTAGATACATAATGTACATGTGTGCAAATTTTCAGGTCGAAATACATTAAAATGTGAGCTACAAAAAAAAACAAATCTGGGACTTTTTAGCATATGTACTGTTTATCTTTAAAGTCCCTGATTTGTTTTTTTTGTGCAGCTCGCGGTTCAAGGTATTTTATCCTGAAATTTTTAACACATACACTTTACATCCCTGCAACATGTATAAAAATTTTCGGATTTTTTGAAACTGAAATTTATGAATTTTGAATTTTTCAAAATAAAAGGTTTCATGGAGCTCGGTCTCCAAAATGCGCTACTCTAGTTTCCCCCAACTATAAGTATTTCGGTACGGAGAGAGTACACCCTACCAAACGTCGAAAAATGGGTTAAGTAGATAATAGATAAGGGAATGCAGGCTATCAAACACACCTACATCTCTCTTGTGCAGGAATAATGGCCCAGGCGCTGTCAAACGAGGATCCCCTTAATTAGGGGAAATATTATTTATGTGGGCTCCTCCTAAAATCTCTCGTTCCCTTTTCATCATCTTAGGATCATCTTAGTATAGGGAAAATATGATTTATGTGGGCTCCTCCTAAAATCCCTCATTCCCTTTTCATCATCTTCACATTCTGCAACACGATGTGGGAAGGAATAAAAAAACTCACAACGTCTCTGTCGAGCCACTCATAATTGGTATTTTGAATCACTAAAATATGTTTGCCTTGGTTACGACGTGCAGGCAATTAGCTAGTACATAACTGTATAGTATATGTGTATGAATTTCCAGCAACATACATTTTCATACCTGAAGTACACAAAATGGACAAATATGTGTATAAAGATGGGCCTTCCTTCTGTTCTTCCTGGGCCAGGAATTTTTCTTTTCTGCGTACAGGCATGAAAAAACATCTAAAACTTGTAAATAGATTTTTTTTTTGTTTTCTTCTCCAATATACCAGGTTCCCTGGAGCCCGGTCTCCAACACGCCTCACTCCAATGTAGCAGGGCCTAAGAAGTAAACATAAATTCAATGGCATGTACAATGAACCTGTGGCACTGGCAACTGTTAATTCACAGTATCGCCGACAGGGCGAAATGACAATCATACGCTTTTTGTTCCCATACATCCAAAATTATTACAAAATTTTGGAACTTCCTGAGACAAGTGATAACAGAAAAAGGAAAAATCATATGTGGATGGCCTTAGAATGGGTTTGCAAGCAAGCCTCCTTGAGGGCTTCACTCACAGTGGGATGTGCATGGCATATTCGGGCAACATCCTCGCTGGATGCTCCATACTGTAGGGCAAGCACAGCTTCATGGATGATCTCTCCAGCATTCTGCGCCATTATGTGCACACCAAGAATCTTGTCGGTTTCCTTGTCAGCCACGACCTTAACCATCCCCTCGGCATCATCGATAGCCTTCGCACGGCTGTTTGCCATGAGCGGGAATTTGCCGACTCGGTAGGCAATTCCTGAGGCCTTCACCTGCTCCTCCGTCTTCCCAACGGATGCCACCTCCGGGTGTGTGTAGACCACACCAGGCACCAAGTCATAGTCGACGTGACCTTCCTTGCCAGCGAGGAACTCAACACATGCCACACCATCCTCTTCGGCTTTGTGGGCAAGCATGGGCCCAGGGATGGCATCGCCGATCGCATAAACTCCACTCACATTGGTCATGAACCGCTTATCGACGAGGATCCTGCCAGCCTTGTCCATCTCAACCCCAATGGCATCCAGCCCGAGCCCGGCAGTATATGGGGTCCTTCCAGCAGAGACGAGAACGATATCTGCTTCAAGAATGCTCTGCTCACCTCCAGCTGAAGGCTCAAGTGTTAGCTTCACCCCGTCTCCAGAGGTATCAACTCCGACCACCTTTGTCTTGAGCATAAACTTCATTTTCTGCTTCTGCAACATGCGCTGGAACTGCTTCCTGATTTCACCATCCATTGATGGGACTATGTCTGGAGCAAATTCAACAACAGTGACCTCTGTCCCAAGACGGTTCCAGACTGAACCCATTTCCAGGCCAATGTAACCAGCTCCAATGACAACCATTTTCTTTGGGATACCTGACAAGCACAGGGCGCCAGTAGATGAGACAATCTTCTTCTCATCAATTGTGATCCCAGGAAGTGATTTTACATCAGATCCAGTGGCAATGATGATGTTCTTTCCTTTGACAACAGTGTTGCCACCATCAACCAAATCAACCGATACTTCTGAAGGGGAAGTAAGTTTCCCAAAGCCTTTGACATATGTCACTTTGTTCTTCTTAAAGAGGCCTTCGATTCCTTTTGTTAACCCGGCCACGGCCTTGTCTTTCTGCGCCATCATGGCTGGGAGATCCACTTCCAGATTAGAGATTTTCACTCCATGGTGTGCAAAAGAAGTCTTTGCTTCATGGTACATATGAGAAGAGTGCAACAGAGCCTGGCAGATCAGAAGCATCAAAGGGAGTTAGAAGTGTTCCCAGTCACGTCTGCAAGGATATATAACCAACGTACATAATTCTCTAGGTGCACTAGTTCACATAGAAGAAATACATCAAATGTTTAGATTCCGGATAAAGGTGCTCATCTTATGCTAAGATTTCTAACAGCATAAAGCTTAGGAGCTATACAGATGATAGGCCTGAAAGAAAGATGTTGTAGACATATATATTAGTAATATCCAACCTTGCATTAGTGTGTCCAACTATGCTAGAGTTTGTATACAATTAAGAGTCCTTGTCTTGGGGTCAAATTATGTTGTTGACTTTGTATGTTAGGATATGGTTCCAGCTGCTACAAACTGGACTTGCTGTTCAGTGTAACCGACTTAGAATGTCTATATGAGAGATGTATCCCTATTGTAAGAGGGAAGCAGGAAATGAACTCTTTCCCTCCTACTCCCTCCGTTCGGAATTACTTGTCTCGGAAATGGATGTATCTAGAACTAAAATACATCTAAATACATCCATTTCTGCGACAAGTAATTCCGAACGGAGGGAGTAGTTGGCTAGTTGCTATCCCTACACAGCTAACTTATCTATCCATCCCAACCACGTCTCTTCCTAAGTCCTAACCAATCTTCCTACCTTATGAGAAGTTGAGTTACCGTGTAGATATTTATCTCGAACAAGAGTAAGTTTAGCTTGTATTGTATAGCCTAAATCATGTACATTGGACATGTAGGAAGGATAAACATGTAAGAAAGATGTTTCGCTCTCACGTGTAAAGATGAGACTTGATACTTTTGTTTTAGCAGGAACAGTATTCTGGTCAACTGTTTGGGGAAAAACTGCAGTAAACCCTTCACCATTTATGACGTACTATATTGTTAGCAAGGTAAAAAATAGACCCATTTAACTGATTGCAAATGAAGTCCTCGCAAGTGTACTGTATACAGAATTTATAAGGGTACAAAGTCTAACTGGAACAAAAATTAGCTATAAAGCAAACAAAATTAATCTACTCAGATGATGCTCACAAGTTGGAATAACAAATATTATGCCTTATTACCCAAGCTTAATGAAAACCAACCAAATCTCGCAGTGGAAGAAATTTACAAACACATAATAAAACTGAATTTGACGTAATTTTGATTCCGGGCCACAAAAGATATCGCATAAAGACCTCTAATCATGGCGGTAGATTGCAAAAGACCTCTAATCAAGGGATCTCAAACCCTAGCTGCATAGCCCAAAATGCTACCCCGCTGCAAGACCAGAGTTGATGCATCGCAAACAGGCGCTTCATAATCACATCAATCAATAAAAGTGACACCACATGAGCTACAACGAACGACAATAATCTACTCCCTCCGTCCCATAATATAAGAGCGTTTTTGGGTAATAGCCATGCATCACAGATCTAAAAACACTCGGCGTCACCTCTTATCGCACGGCGAATGAACGGGGCAGCAAACAAACGGAGAGGTCAATCACCTTGGAGGGGATGCAGCCGACGTTGAGGCAGGTGCCGCCGAGGGTGCCCCGCTTCTCGATGCAGGTGGTCTTGAGCCCCAGCTGCGCCGCCTTGATGGCCGCCACGTACCCTCCCGGCCCGCCGCCGACCACCACGACGTCGCTCTCCTCCGCCGCCGCCGCGTACGCCCTCCACGCGGACAGCGCCGCCGCCCCGGGGGCGTGCGCCCGCCGCGCCACGGCCTCCGCCGCCCTCCGCCTCGCCAGGATAGCCAGCGCCATCTTCCTCTGTTTCCTTTCTTCGGCGGGAGAGAGGATGGGAAGCGTCGATGAAAGTTATTTGTTCTCTACCGGGCCCGGGCCGTACGTGGCGGGAATGTGTTTGTGTTGCCGCCGTACGTTGGGCCGAGAGGGATGTTGCTGGCTCACAGCCAACGCCCAATCCTGCAAAGGATGGATATGCCCTTGTAGACCACTGGGATCCTGGGGAGGCTCTGCCCTCACAAGTCAATTTATTTTGCTATCCCCACTTCTCTTTCAGAACCACTAGAAAAACATGACATGCTTCTCATTCAATCAATCTATTTCAACAGCGGCATTTTCGTAAATCTATCATTCTCAAGTTGAAATTTTGGAGTTATGCATGGTTTATTTACCATTAACTTCATCGCTGGGAACAAACATATCAAAAGCTCAAGATCTCTAGTTAGCAATATCTTTCAAGGTATCATTTGAGAACAACATCCATATGCATGGATCAACACTCTCTTCCGTGAAACGAAACGTTGATCGGAACAAAAGAACGATGGTCGCCGGTTGTTACAACCGTTACACACAAACTTCCCACCAACATAAAAATGCTGGATGCACACCACCACCACCACCACCACCACCAACAACAACAACAACAACAAGACTAGCTACCTAATCTATCACGTCCTTGCACAGCCCCTTGCTGACGCCGATTCAGAGTTATTCGCAGCATACCGCTTGAGATTCCTTCCGGAGCTTCTCCCACAGGCACATCATGAGCCTCGGGCTCTGATAGTGGGCGAGGATGTAATCAGAGTCGCATCCTTCGTTGTAGAAGCGCTCATCGTTGGCGTAGTTCACTTGCTGACCACTGTCTTTGTATCGCTGGATCCATATTCCCATCGCCACGTCTTCAAGTCTAAATAGCTGAGGCAGCAAACGAGATCAATCAAGAGATTTTCCAATGGGGTAAACACAAGGAGAAGTTTATGAACGTATTGCGAGATGATTTATCTTCGAACCTGAAGTGTTCGTTCTTGGTGACCTTGAACCACAAATTTAGCAACGTCCCTTGAAATTATGTATCCGGGACCATGAGCCCACGGCGGATATGTTTCAAGAGGCCATTCCTGTGTTCCTCAAGGGTAAGAAAAGCAGCCTAAGAATGAACCCGTGCAGGGCAGGGTAACTGGAAACATGATGTACCTTTGGACTGATAAACCACTTGCTATCCTTGTCTCTGTGTGGTGAAGACTGGAAAGACATAAGACCATACAAGAGACCATGGGGGTTCGCCTTCTTCAGGCTAGAGATGACTTCATCGATCCTAACAAAAGCATCGTCATCTGTTTTCATGATGTACTTTGCAGGCATAATTTTGGTCTGCAAATTTGTAGACAAAATATAAGTTTATGTTGCCAGGATATGCATACATTACTAGATATAGGCTATAACCCATATCTGGAATTTGAGAACGTGCTAAACCCATGGTGATTTCAGGTTTACTTAACACATACAAGAACATGCATAATAAGAAAACCACGACAAAGGTGTTTGTATCCAGTAAATACCATAAGTTAATAAACTGTGTGTTTTCCAAAAACCATGGTAATTTTGGAGTACTAAAAAAAATCTAGTTATGCCCTACAGAGAGCAAGGAAAATAAAGTTCGTATAAGCTGCAAACCAGAAAGAGAATACATACCCCAAACATACAAATTGCAACAGTCTTTAGAGTGATCAAGGTATAGTAGTCAACAAATGGCATAAACTGGATATCACCATACAGCTGAGCTTCTCTCCATAATTCCATATTGACCTGCTCATTCTTATGCTGCATTTGAGGCCAAAAAAATAACGATCACATTGGATGAAACCAGTACTAGGTCATAGTAACACTTGAGCACCTTATTTGTTATGGATGAAAAAAGAGCTTAAAAAATATTTGTTCCTTCAATTTAGCATTGTCGTGTTATTCTTCGCGGAAATTCACCTTGGTTACCCAGTGCTAATTTAAGCTTCATCACTGCCATGAATAAAACAAAACCAAGGAAAAAGAAGATCTGCATTTTTGGGATATAGCTGGATTTTTAGTAATCTTTCGCCATTTTAAATTTTATCTGCAACAACTTAACTACTGAACAAGGTGCTAGCTGGATTGTTAAGGCTATATAAGCCCACTTCAAATGTAAGAGGTAGGAAACAGTAAATATATAAATGGCCTAATCTATTCATTGGTGCATTAGTATAACAAGAAGTTGTTAGTCCAATAAGAAGCAGTGTAAGGGTCTATTTGCATCTTAGGTCCAAAACATTCCTATACGGGATTGACTCCCCAAAATTATTCTATTATCTTCCCCTTCCTTTAAAACTTTTTCTCACATTAATCAGCGTTGAAGTAACTAAGTAAGCAACTACTCCCTCTGTCCCATAATGTAAGACGTTTTTTGACACTAGTGTAGTGTGAAAAAACGTCTTACACTATGGGACGGAGGGAGTAAGTGACAACCCATCTGTCAAAACGTGTGAATATAGTAACTAAACGTTCCTCAGTCCAAAACAAAAATTTATCAAGTTATCCAACACACTGTGATGTTGTTTCATCTAATATTCATTTTCAAGAAACATAGTCAGTCTCTCACAGAATGGTACCCTCTTGAATGGAATTGGTGTTCATGTACTACTACGTAGAAGTTAGTCTGTGTAGATATAATAACTGCCTACAGGAAACTGGAGAAATTAGGATTAGGAAGATCCAAGAAATAAGCAAGTGGCACTCAATCCAATAAGCAATCACAACTGAACAGAAATATTCCCCCGCCAAAAAAAAAACTGAACAGAAATATTGATGCAAAAGAAAGAACCTGAAAAACTGTAACTGCACTCAAGGCGATTGAAGTAAGCTTACAAGGCCAGTGAAAAACCGCACGGCTACTTCGCCTGAGCGGACAGACTCATATTGCATCCATGTTCGCCTCAAAGCCATCCGGCGCTTGAAGTTGTTTCCAGTAGAGAAAACACCAACAAGAAGAAAAATCCGCTTCTTTGGAACAGGTGGGGCCTTCAGAAGCTCAACACTAGCCATGTCTACATCTTCTGAAACTGGCAATCCATTAGCCAAGATTGATAGGAGCTCCAAATCCCCAGAGACCTTGACTTCTGCTACTGACCATGGCTCCAACCTCTATCAAAAACCTAACAGCATTCATAAGTATCCAATACCCATGAACATTTATGAATGCAATCTTATCACGTAGCGTAAGCTTACCTCTCTGTATGCAAACGATGTCTCGTGCCTCCCATTTACTGTCAAATGGAACCCCTCAGCACCAGCCCACAGTGTTGCTGTAAAAGGTTCTCCTTCGGCAATTGCAGTACTGCCACTGAAATGTGCACGTCCTTTGAGCCTCTTTTCATCTTCAAGCTGGTTCGCACTAACATTCTGTGTGGTGTTGCTACTCCCCTGAATGTTATTCACACTCACTTGCTGATTGCAACGAACAAGGGCATCGACCGGACTGATCAAAAGAAATTTTTGTTTTATCATAACCACCAGAAACTATAAGAACAAGAAAAATATTACATAATTCAAATAATACATACAGATATATTTTTATTTGTTGAGGGAATGGCTAAATTATACCGGAGAGCCACTTAAGTCCTACATGGCATGGCATCCACATGGATGGTCAACGCAAGTACAAGACTGTCAACACAACTCCATGCAATCTACCATGGGCCCAAGCAAGCAACCATATAGTCAACAAAAGTCCAAGCAAGTCCTCGTGGTCAACAAGTCAAAGGAAGAGAAGAAAAATAAAAGACCAGGTCAAAAATGAAGGCAAACAAGCAAAGGAGCCCAGGCCCAAGAGGAAAGCCTTTATATGGTGATGGGCTCCCATGGGCCACAATTCCCCTCCTAGCCCACCATGAGCGCATGGACTCATGGACAAAAGATTACCTAGTTCTGCCCTTCCATGGTTCCACTTCCTTAGTTCAATGGTAACCTCGGTTAGTTGTCAAAGACCCCTAGCCTATAAATAGCCCCCATGGCATGCAACTCATTCACTCACACTTGAATAAATTCAAGAGGAGAGACACTTAGCCCTCAGAACCAAGGTTGAAGGAGGCCAGGGCCAGGTTTTGGAGTCCGAGGGACCTTTTAAGGCTCGGACTGTCGGGAGTTGTGGGACTTTGGAAGTGGCAACGTTCTAAATGTTCCGTGCGCAGAGCACTTCTCCCAACGGCTCTCTTCATAGGACGTAGGTCACCCTCCCACGAGGCGGCCGGACCCATGATACGTGCGGCTAAATATTGGATTTGGTCAACTACAGCCTAATCTCGTCATGAGGGCGACTGGGGCGACTCCCCGGGAGACCGCGAAGGCGTCCGCCGCGCCGTGTCTTCCCGCCGCGGCTGCTCGGGCGGGCATCAGCGGTCGCTTCTGGGCCCTATTGGCTACGGACGAGGAGGAGGCCGACGGAGATAGCGACGAGTCAGAGGATTCGCCGCCGTCGCCTACGCCTTCGGATCTGATTTGTGATCTATTTCATGCAGGGTATGACGAAGATGAGGTGGCCACTACCGTAGACACGGTTGTGCCGGTGGAGGATCCGGCGAGGGTTGGGCTTCTTCCGGACGAGAGGAAGGAATTGGTACGCCGTGTCGTTCACCGGAGAAATGCGGCATCTGCGGTCAGACCGTGGAAGGGACCGTTGCCTTAAGGTACGCATTCCAAACCTCACTTTGTTCGATTTAATCCATCCGGATTCATGGACGGTGGTCAAGAAGAGAAAGGCTGCTCGTCGGTCGACAGTTGGATCACTGCCGGCGGCGGCGGCTGTGGTGCCGTCGAGGTTGCCGTGCGGGATCCGAGCGGCTCGCAGCGAGCGCTTGAACGAACTACTGGGCCGATGCGGGCCGGATCCTAATTGCGTTGACGCACTGCAACGTGGGCCGGATATGGCTGGGTATGAGGCCCAGGCCATACCGGGCGACACATGCACAACATCTAGCGCCGCATGCACGGACGTAATCTCCTCCTACGCGTGCGTATCTGCTTCTTCGCCTAGGGTTCGTCGGCGTGGGACGCCCGTTCTACTTCCGTGCGGTCCTGGTCGTGCTCGCCGGATCCCGCCACTGCGTGCGATGGCCGGTCGAGGAGCAGGTGGGCCGCCGACGGCGCAGCCCCAAGCGGCTGCGAGTACGGCCGGGGCCGTCGTGCCGCCGCCGCCGCCTGGGAGGGCTGGTCAAGGGGTCCCCAGCGCGGGGCTCAGCGCCGCCGGCGCTGGGCGAGCTGTAGTCAGGGCCGGGCGTGGCGCTCCCGCCCCCTTAGGACGGGTTGGCGGTAACCAAGGGGCACGGCCGCCCGTGCCTGCGGCGGCTCGGCCGCCGGTGGTGCCTACGGGCAGTGGAGGACCTGCTGGTCCCCGACCTCCGGGGCCAACGCCTGCCAGGCCGCCGGGATTACCCGCGGGAAGAGGAGGCCCGGTAGGGCAGCGACCTCCGGGGCCGTCGCCTCCGGTGGCCACTGCCATTGGTCGTGGCGGCGGGTCTGGTCCTAGACCTATGGTGCCGGCCCCGGGTGGAGCTCCGCCTCAGGCTGCTCCGCCGCCGCACTATGCCGCGAGGCCGGCTCAGTATCGGTCTGGGTCTTCGCAGCCTACGAAGGAGTTGACAGTTCGAGAGTCTTTTGAGGCGCCCCGAGGTCAGTGGGGTGATGATGGTGTTGATGCGTATGGAGACGGACAGCACCGCGGTTCCTCGTCTACCGGTGGAGGCCGAGGCTATACTTGGCAGAGTGACGGGTCTGCTGAGAGACCTTTCCTCGGACCTCCTGGTGGCTTTGTCGAGGGGGCATCCGGTCCGGATCACCGCCAGAGAGGTGGATTCCGTGGACATCGGGGTGGTCGGGGTGGGGGCC
Source organism: Triticum dicoccoides (assembly GCF_002162155.2). NCBI lineage: Eukaryota > Viridiplantae > Streptophyta > Magnoliopsida > Poales > Poaceae > Triticum > Triticum dicoccoides. The sequence continues at coordinate 59,955,048 of NC_041380.1, read as the reverse complement.
GTGGGAGGTTTCGTCGGCAACCTCCGCCTCCGGTTGCTGTTGACCATGGGGCTACTGCGGTTGAGACAGATACTGCTCAGTCTACGGATATTACTACGCAAGCAATGGAGGTGGTAACGGCACTGGCCAAGGTTGATGTTCCGGTGCCTGGGGCTGCGGGTGAAACATCAGACAGGTCTGACTCCGAGAGGGCGGCCAAGTGGGCGCGCAAGAAGGAAAGGATGTTGTGTTACCGGTGTGGTGAGAAGGGCCATTTTATTGTAGAGTGCGTCGCAGAGCTGTGTGACTCGTGTGGCAAGCTTGCACATGATTCGGGAGATTGCCCGTTAGTGCGTGACCAGGCTCCATCTCTGACTATGTATGGGCTGTACTGTGCGGAGTTATTGTTCTTCGAGTCCCCGGCCGCGAGGGAGATCCCCGAGGATACACAGTGCCTGACTACCGGGATTGTGAAAGCAACTCAGGGCGAGGTGACTGAGGCTCAGATTATCCAGAGGCTTCAGGAGTTGGCACCGGGGGACTTTCAGTGGGAGCTGGTCAGACTCGAAGCTAATGTCTTTAAGGTGGATTTCCCTTCTGTGGAGGATTTACAGAAATTGCTAAGTTTTGGCTTGTGTAGAGTTCCTGGTACTACGTGTATTTTGGAGTTTCACGAGTGGACGAAGGTGGAGCCTAAAGGCAGGCCGCTTACGCAGATCTGGTTGCGGTTTTCTGGGGCCCCTTCTAAGCCTCTGCAGGACGTTCGAGTTGTAGCCAGTATGGGTATCATGGTTGGAAAGACGGAGAGAGTGGATATGGCTTTCACTCGGGCTCATGGAGTGGCTCGGATGTTGGTGAGTGTTCTGAATGTTGACTTCGTGCCTGATGTCGTTCACTGGACATATAGGGGAGAGGTATTCCCGCTCGACATAGAGTTTGAGGACGTTGAGATGTTCGCTGACGAGGTTGCTGGGGATGATGTTGATATGCATGAGAGTGATGGTGGTGCAGGAGCCAAGGGGGCGCCAGACGAGTCTGCTCGAGAGGGGTCGACCGGACCTCGTCCAGATGCTCAGTTGCCTGGGGAGGGGACCGGAGCTGGCTCGACACCGTCACCTTCGGTGCCCACGACGACACTGCGTTTTGGGTCCTTTGAGCCTGCTTCTGCGCCTCCCAAGCTGTGGAGCGATAGGGTAGAGACTGATGATGAGTTTGAGCACACGCTTCCTTCTTTGGACTTTGCGGGGACTGCAATTCGGGATGTAGAGCCGGAGGTCGCTCCTATTTCCCTTGCTGTACCGGTTGAGGTGGCTCCGGCATTGTCATCTATGACCGAGGTGGGCCTTACGGGACGGGGGTCAGGGCAGGTGGCCTTGCCCTCTCCCCTCCCTATACAGACGCCGGTGACACCGGCCACGTCGGGGGTCGCCAGCGATAGGAGCGGGAGCCCGAGGCAGGTGGCTTCGGCTCTCCCTCCTCAGGCCCTGGCTGTGGCGCCAGCATCCCCCGGGACGCTGGGGGAGGAGGGGCTGGGGTAGGTGGCCCTAGACTTCCCTTCCTCGTCTGCGATCAGGAGGACCGCTTTCTCGGCGACTTCGACGCTCCGCTCTGAGCCGGTGGGAGGGGCAGGAGGAGGGAGTGGGCAGGTGGCCCCAGTTGTCCCGCCTCTTGCCATACCCGCCGGGCACTTGTCCGAGGGCATCGGGAGCCCGCAGCTTCCTCATTCTCGAGAGGAGGTTGTTGCCTTTGGCGGTATCCCAGACCCGGTCTCGACGGGGAGACGGATGAGTGCTCGCGTTCTGGACCTTCCGGAGGTGGACGATATGCAGCAGCGGTGCGCTATGAGGGCGGCCAAGCTTCACGATGCTGCGATATCTACTGGTATGTCCGTTAACATATCTAATTCTGAGGAGATTGTTAATAATGCAAACCAATTAGGAGTTTCACTAGGCGTTACTGATATTGAAATCTCCAATTCGGTGAATGATATGTTAGATTTAGAGGCGGAGCGGGCCTTAGAGACTATTCGTAATCTTGCTGCGGTCAAACCCATGAATGATGAGGAAATTGATGCGTTAGGGGTTAGAGTGCTAAATAATCTTTGTGCGGACCTAGTACCTTCTAATCAGGAGTCGGAGGGCGATGATGCGCCCTTAGATGATGTAGATATCAGTTCCGTTCAGTCCGGTTATGAGGACCGGGTGACGGAGCACACTAAGCCAAGGTGTAAGTGGAAGCGAAAGATTTATCCCGACTCTGCAGTTCGTAGGAGTGCTAGGGTTCGGACTGCTAAAAAATTCCATGATGAACTATGAAAGGAATCTTTTGGAATAGCAGAGGTCTGAAAGACTTGGCTAAAAGAAGGTTTCTTGCTGAAGCCTCTCTGGAACATCGGTTAGATTTCATTGCTCTGTCGGAAACCGGTCGAGATAATTTTGCACCGCAGTTTCTTTCCTCTGTTGTGGGTGGTCTTGATTTCGATTGGCATTGCCTCCCGCCACGAGGTAGATCGGGGGGCATCTTACTGGGTGTGAGATGTGATTCCCTTGAAGTCCGGAGTGTAGTAATGGGTGACTTCGCGGTAAAGTTTCAAGTTAGGTCTAAAGTTGATGGGTTCAACTGGGCTTTGGTAGCGGTCTATGGTGCCGCCCAACCCGAGCTTAAACCGGAGTTTCTGGCGGATCTTGTTCGGATATGTGGGTCCGAACAGCTTCCGATTTTGGTCGGGGGTGATTTCAATATCATTAGAAGGAGAGAGGAGAAAAACAATGATAACTTCGACGGCAGGTGGTCGTTTATGTTCAATACTATTATTGAAAGCTTAGATCTGAGGGAGATAGAGCTTACTGGTAGACAGTTTACCTGGGCTAATGCTATGCCAAACCCGACATATGAAAAGCTTGATCGGGTTCTCGCCAGTGTGGAGTGGGAACAGAAGCTCCCTCTTGTTACGGTGCAAGCTCTCACGCGGGGAATATCCGATCACACACCTTTGTTCGTGGACTCAGGGGAGCCGAACCATATAGGAAACAAAAACACCTTCTCTTTTGAGATGGCCTGGTTCGAACGCGAGGGATTCTTAGACATCATAGCCAGGGAGTGGGCTAAGGGTGTTGGAGGAAGGACGGCGGTCGAGCGCTGGCAGAATAAAATTAGGCATTTGAGAAGTTTCTTACGGGGTTGGGCTAAGCATCTCAGTGGGGTGTATAAGATTGAGAAGGATAGGCTCCTCTCTCTTGTACAGGCCTTGGATGTAAAAGCTGAGTCCGCGTTGTTGCTGCCCGCCGAGCTCCAAGTTAAAAATGAGGCGGAGAAGAGGCTGAAAGAACTTCTCCGCGAAGAAGAATTGAAGTGGGCTTTGCGTGCCAAGGTCCGCAAAGTAGTCCAAGGGGACGCGAATACTTAATTTTTCCACCTCATTGCTAATGGTAAACACAGAAAGAAGCGGATCTTTCAGCTAGAGCAGGATGAGGGTACTATTTTAGGACAGGATAATCTCAAAACTTATATTACCGAATACTATAGACAGCTATTTGGACCGCCGGAGGCCAATTGTGTGTCCCTTGATGAGTCCAGGGTTGAGGACGTGCCTCAATTGACTGCGGCTGATAATGATATCCTGGTTGCCCCGTTCTCAGAAAAGGAGGTGTTCGATGCTATTGCACAAATGAAAAACAATAAGGCTCCCGGTCCGGATGGGTTCCCGGCTGAGTTCTATAAAAAGTGCTGGCACATTATTAAGGGGGATTTACTACCTATGTTTCATGATCTATTCTCTGGACAGCTTCAATTATTTCACTTGAATTTTGGAACTATCACATTGCTTCCGAAGAAAACGGATGTTGTGAGGATTGAGCAGTTCAGGCCAATCTGCCTCCTCAATGTTAGTTTCAAAATCTTCACCAAGGTCGGGACTAATAGGCTCACACAGATTGCGGAATCTGTGGTGCAGCAATCCCAAACTGCTTTCATGCCGGACAGGAACATCCTTGAAGGGGTGGTTGTCCTTCATGAAACGCTCCATGAAATCCATTCCAAAAAATTAGATGGAGTAATTTTTAAGGTGGATTTCGAAAAAGCGTACGATAAGGTTAAGTGGCCATTCCTCCAACATGCATTGCGTATGAAAGGTTTTGATGAAGCCTGGCGCCGACAGGTCGAATCATTTACGCAAAAAGGGAGTGTGGGAATTAAAGTGAATGACGACATAGGTCATTATTTCCAGACACATAAAGGCCTAAGACAAGGAGATCCGATGTCCCCTATCCTGTTTAACATTGTGGTGGATATGTTAGCAATTTTGATAGGCCGGGCTAAGGAGAATGGTCAAGTGGGTGGATTGGTTCCTCATCTTGTTGAGGGAGGTGTTTCCATCCTTCAGTACGCCGATGATACAATCATCTTTATGGAGCATGATTTGGCCAAGGCGAGAAATATGAAGCTTGTGTTATGCCTGTTTGAACAATTGACCGGGTTAAAGATTAACTTCCATAAGAGCGAATTGTTCTGCTTTGGTAGAGCCAAAGACGACCAGGAGTCCTATAGGCAATTGTTTGGGTGCGAGTTGGGGAGTTTACCCCTCTCTTACCTTGGTATCCCGATTCACCATCGTAGGCTAACAAACAGAGAATGGAAGTGCATCGAGGATCGATTTGAGAAAAAACTGAGCTGTTGGAAGGGTAAGCTCATGTCATACGGAGGCCGTTTGATATTGATTAATTCGGTGCTCACGAGTATGCCTATGTTTCTCTTATCTTTCTTTGAGGTCCCAGTTGGTGTTAGGAAACGACTGGACTTCTATCGGTCGCGCTTCTTTTGGCAGGGTGATGAACTTAAAAGAAAATACCGGCTTGCTAAATGGGACATCATCTGTAGACCGAAAGACCAAGGGGGTCTTGGTATTGAAAATCTTGAAGTCAAGAACAGATGTCTTCTTAGTAAGTGGTTGTGGAAGCTGTCTTCCGGGACTGAGGACATGTGGGCGCAGATCCTCCGCAACAAGTACCTCCAAACTAAAACATTGTCCCAGGTCGCAGTCAGGCCGACTGATTCGCCTTTCTGGAAAGGACTAATGAAAGTCAAACAATCTATGTTCAATAGGACGAGATTTGTTATTGGAAACGGTACAAGTACCCGTTTCTGGGAGGATACTTGGCTTGGTGAATCACCTTTAGCCATTCAATATCCGTCTTTATATCGGATTGCTCAACGACGTGAGGTGTTCGTGGCAACGGTATTCCAATCTACCCCCCTTAATATTCAGTTTCGACGGTCACTAGCGGGCAATCGCTGGGAAGAATGGCTTCATCTAGTTAGGAGACTGATGGAGGTCCAACTTTCTCACCAACCCGATATATTGCGTTGGAAGTTGACTAGTTCTGGAGTATTTACAATTAAATCAATGTATATTGATGTTATTAATTTGACTGCTATTCCAACTTCCAAGTTTGTTTGGGCTGTCAAGGTGCCTTTAAAAATTAAAGTGTTTATGTGCTTTGTCCATAAACAAGTTATTTTAACAAAGGACAACTTGATTAAACGCAATTGGACAGGACCTACTAGGTGTAGTTTCTGTGATCGGGATGAGACGATTAAGCATTTATTCTTTGATTGCCCGTTGGCTAGAGTTCTTTCGCGGACGATCCATATTGCTTTTAATCTTACTCCGCCGACTTCTGTCAATGCTTTATTTGGGACATGGCTTAATGGGGTTGAGCCTGTTCTCGCAAGACATATTCGGGTTGGAGTTTGCGCTTTGCTATGGACTATCTGGAATTGCAGAAATGATTTGGTTTTTAACAGAACATCACGGATTCATTTTTTGCAGGTTATTTTCCGAGCTACGGCACTGATCCGTTCGTGGTCGCTACTCACTCCGATGGAGGCCAGGGAGCATTTGGTTATTGGATCTATCCGTTGGGAGATGGTCGCTCGGGATATCTTCAACCGGTTTGGATGGCGGTCATGTAATAGGATAGGCAATTAGTTTCCCTATCTATTGTTAGCCAGCCGGTTGTGGCATCTTTTTTGGGCTAGTTTGTATATCTAGCCGTCTGTAGCTCTGTGTGAGCTGCATTTTTCTTTTTCTTTCTTGTTTAGCTGGAGACTGTGGAACCTTGTTGGCACTTTTGCCTTTTTCTGATTAATAAGATGGCCGTATGCATCGTTCTGATGCAGAGGCCGGGAAAACCCCCCTTTTCAAAAAAAATGATAGAGCCATAAAAGGACGCTAGAACAAAACCATAACGTTCATTCGGCATATGGGATTACTGCACCTTTTGGTCATCACCACTGCAGCTACTCAAATAGCAAATCCAAGTCCTAAGGGCAATTAACATATTGCTTTTACCCAAAAATTATTTGGATATAGATATACTTAACCACGACCATCAACAACTAAAACCCCAACAAACAATGAAAATATAGACTGTTCACTGGTAGCCTGGTACCAACTAAATCCGTCCATTTGGAAGCTGGCAGTAGAATATTCTGATCTACTGTCTGTTCAAAATGACATCAACCACCATTAGAGGCTGGTCGTGATAAATTTGCTGAGGACACAACATGGCATCTAACCGAGTTATTATGGCCCATTTGTCGATCGCTCTCATTGTTAGCATACATAATTATTGTGAATCTGTGTTATGATGAACTGAAGATCAACACAATGTTTAGCTCAGGGATCCTAAATGCAGGCTATCATATCAAAAGTGGCGCCCGCATACTCTAGGATGATACCACAGAGAAATACTGCATTATCATCTTGCATAACCAGTCAAAGTCTAACCACTAATATGCACTGATGCAACATACCAGTCTTTTATGTAATGTATTCCTTATAACAACCTAAGTTTAATAGCATGGCATAGCACAATGTTTAATAGCATGAGATAATCTCTGCATTGAGTAATATACCAACACACCCTGATATCTCTAGACGCATCAACTGAAAGCATGATAACTGGTGGTAAGAGCGTGCCTCAAGAGTTCAAATTTGCAGATCTCAGCAACACCGACGAAAAAGTATCACCTTAGTTGCCAACTGCTGTTGCTGCCGATGTGACCAAGCGGCGGGCACCGCTCCCACTCCCCCCAGCCGTCCTCACGGGTCCAAGAACTCTGCTCCACCACCATCCCAGAAGGCCCGAGGCTCACATTGAAGCACGCCACCACCTCGCCGCCTCCCCCCACCAACTCCGCCTGGAACCTGGCCGCCCCTTGCTTGGGCACCGCCACCACCGTCACCGCGGCGCCCTCCGCGAGCCCGCACGGGATCTTGACCCCACGGGCGCGCAGATCTCCATCCACGGACGCCCGGCAGCTCGCGTCGCGGGTCTCTTGGTTGCTGCCGGCTGCGACGGCGACGGTGAGGTTGCGCCAGGCGGCGGCCGCCTCGAGGACGCCCGCGGCGGTGCCCGGGATCGCATCGGAGCGGGAAAGGATGGGGCGGAGGAGGTGCCAGGAGAGGTGCGAGGTGGAGTTGGCGGGCGCCGGGTAAAGGCCCGAGAGCCCGGGGAGGGAGGGCAGGAGGTCGGCGACTGAGCCGGCGGGGTAGGTGGCGGGCTGGTGGGTGGTGAGGGGGGACGGCGAGAGGAGGAAGAGCAGGGCGGCGAGGGAGACGATGAGGATCACGCCGGAGCAATTCCTCATCGGAGCGACTAGGACTAGTCCACAGAGTTAGGGGAGACCTCACGCTCATAGTTTGAGCTCGTGTGTGTACGGCGTAATAAACGGCGCCTGCTCTAAACTGTTAAACTGTTATAGACTGATAAGTGAGTTTAGATAGGATAGCAAAAATATCCATGCGTTGCAACGGGAAAAACAAATCCTTACACTTCCCTACTGACCCTCTGCATTACCACTTCTTTCCCTTCGCCATCATTGTTTATGGTGGTCTTGTTGTATGCATATTCATAACAAACATGATCAATCCCAAGGCGATGAGCTTGATCATCATACTCGAACATGATGTTTCAACAGCCCCTTCCCGTGCCGACTTGTAATTTTGCGAACTTGTAATGATGGTGAGTTATTTTCTCAACTGCACTTGGTGCATGCACCATCACCACACCCATGCTCCCTAGCACAACGCATGTGTTTTGCAACGGTGAAAAAACTGATTCATATGATCCACAATTGGTCTGGTCAAGGAACTGCCTCGCTACACAGTTATCATCAAATTTAAGGATAATGTGGTCTAACATTAAATGTAAGTTTATGAATAAGTTCAGGTTCAGACACTTCATGAAGCATCTCAAAGAAATCTAGCAAGTGTGAATTAATTGTCTCAAAATAATTTTGTACCTGACTAAACATATGTTTACGATATCAAAACAAAATATGGAACATCATTTGAATCAATTTTAATTCAGAGTACAAATTTTAGAATAAATATTATGTAAATCTTTTTAACTTTATAGTTGATCTCCGGTCAGTTGCATGACACATTTTGTACATGAATATGAATAAATATGGTTATGATATCAAAAAAAATATGGAACATCGTTTGGATCAAAAGCAAAATAGCAATTCAAAAAATAGAGAATCTTTTTAATTGACCTAAAATATTAGGTAAATCTTACGCATATGTGACAACCTGAATCCAATGGACTTCCATCTTCCTTCAGACTTCACACCACCTACCTCAAATTCATCACCTTCTTTCCTGCTCATGGATAATTATTTCCTTCCTTGCTCTTTTATTACGTGGCCTCGCGCCTCTTTAAATCCAAATTCATCACATTCGTTCCTGCTCATGGATAATTATTTCCTTCCTTGCTTGGATTATATCTCGTTGAATTAGCCAATGGCAGGGCGCCCCCAACACTCCTCCTCATGCATTAATTCCTTCCTGACTCATTTTGTGGCCTCCCTTTCTTAAATCTCGTTTAATTAGCCCACGAATCAAGGCCTTCCGTTCCTGACTAATTCCTTCCTGGAAGGTAATTATGTGTTTCCATACACCTCATATTGCTCCTGAGCCAGCTTGTTACCTAGGCCACTTGCGGACATATTTAAACAGAAGTGATTCAATATATGTGGGCGAGGTGGGATTATTTACTTTTTTTTATGCTATCTCGCATATGTGTATATATATATAGATAGATATATATATTCCCTCTTCAATAAGACACATCAGTGGTTTGGCCCCGTGGCTAGAGATTGCAACCCCAAAGTTGCTGGTCGTGTGTTCAACTCTTGTGCGTGCCATTTTGCCATTATTTTTTTTCTTTTTCCAGCAGCTGCGTGTGGCCTATGAAAAAAAACAGTTAACATGAGGTGGTACTATTTGTTAAGAAAACCAAGCGAAGATAAATAACATAGGCCAATCTAGTTCAGTTGGATGGTGCTAGAGGTATTGCGTGGAAGGTTGCGAGTTCAAATCCTATTGCAAGCATGTATTTTTTACCTCCCTGCGTTGCACTGAAGATGGACCAACGTACAGCCAGAAGGCCTAAGTGTTTTTTCCTCCTGAGTTGCAAGCTGGGCCTTTTTTCCGGAATTCCCTATTCGCCGCTTACTGCGGCAAGTAGTCGCCGCTTCGCATAGGGGCGCAGATCAATCTGGGCCGGCCCATTTGAGTGGTTTCGCTTCGCGAGACTAAAAAACCGCAAAAAATGATCTCGCTAGGAATCGAACCCACTACCTACAGAAGGGGTACACGCCGAGGTGGCCACAACGACTGACTCGTGGCTGTGTAGGAATAATAATGTTTACCCTAAAGAAACTAAGAGGGACGACAAAACCTAAAACCAGTTCGCGGATATATACCAAAACACTTTTTTTCCTTCTACTGGTTCTTTCTGGTTTTTCTTCACAGTCTTATTCTGTTCTATTATTTCTCGTTTTCTATGTTTTTTCTTTTTTAATATTTTCCTTTTTCTTTTTAAGCTTTTCAAAAAGTTCAAATATGGTTCAGAATTTTCAAAAAAAATGTTCTTTTTGTCAAAAATTGTTCATATTTCTGAATTAGTGTTCACAATTTCGACAAATGTTCCTGATTTTTTGGTTGCTTTCTTTCTTTTTCCTTTTCTTTTTCTTCTCTTTTCTTCAAAAGAAATTCAAAATATTTAAATTGTGTTCGTATTTTTTATAAAATGTTCAGTTTTAAAAAAAATATTCTCAAAATTCAAAAATTGTTCTTGTTACACAAAAATTTTCAAATCTTTCGAAATGCAGAAAATGTACTGGACTTCATAAAATATTCATGTTTTCATAAAATTTTCACGCTTCCAAATTTGTTCGGAATTTTTCAAAATTGTTCTCTATTTTCAAAATTTGTTCTCAAGATTTTAAAAAAGATTTATGCTTTAAAAAATTGTTCATGCTTCCAAATTTGTTAGGGATTTTTCAAGATTGTTCTCTATTTCAAATTTGTTCTCAAGATTCAAAAAATGTTCGTGCTTTAAAAAAAATGTTCGTGCTTCCAAATTTGTTCTCCGTTTCAAAATTTGTTCTCAAGATTAAAAAAATGTTCATGCTTTAACGAAATGTCACAAATTCCAAAAATGCTTGGGACATTCAAAATTTATTCGTTTTCAGAAATTTTGTTTGCCTAATCGTATGTTCAAGACGTTGTACACTACAGTAACTAATTCTGGGTCGACACAGCAGTGAAGTCCAGTTGTACATTGTGCTAAGTTATGTTCGGTGCGGGCTGCTCCACTGCAAACTATGCTATTTAGCTGGAGTGGCTGGGAGTACGCTCTTCCAACCTACAGGTCGCCGGTTCGATTCTCCTCAACTCGCATCCCTATGTTTTTGCTTTCTTTTTACTTCGAGTGGTACAACGCGATTGGCCGACCCAGTTAGGCTACCCCTGTGCGTGGCGACGGCAGTTTGACGCAAAGAGCATCCAATAGGAGCTCTCCTTTTTTCCTCCCTGCGTTGCAAGCTGGGCCTTTTTTCTTCCCTGAGTTGCAAGCTGGGCCAACGTACGGAGGACCAAGTTTTAATCATACCGGTAGGATCGTAATGTTTTTGACCTACAGGAATAGTACCACCTCGAATAAGTTTTAAAATTCAAAGTGAAAGCATAAAATAATAGGAAGAAGCGCATTGTGACGGTGAACCCACGGAGTCAATCCGTGCTTTATTATTAGGGAGAGATTAAATGGGATGTTTTATTAGAGAGAGAAAATCACATCGTCCAAATAGTGGCTCCCCTGAACTTTTTTTTACCTACACCCCTTGTTTCTACTAAATATAAGATGTTTTGACAGTTAGGTTTACCATCAATTCAGAAACTCAATTAAAATATAGTACTTTCATCATTTTTTGAACTAACTAACGTTGTTAAATGGCACATGAAATGTCAATTTACCGTTGATAGCATATGACCAAATTTTAACCCTTCTTCTCCAGTCTCCAGTCTAACACTGCAACCCAGCTAGCCCAGCAAGGCAAACTCAGCACCAGAAGCGCCTCAAGCATGTCGTCTTTTTCCTCAGGCAGTCGTGTGGCAAATAGCACGGTCGCGCCATGCCACCTTGTGCTTCCCTCCCTTGTTGACCAATCGAGTTGTTTCTCAGCACCAACGTGATCACCAGGATGACCATTCCATGGCTGACTCATGCGCCATGATCATGCAATAACCGTGACAAAATCGAGCTCGCAAGCTATACCGATATTGGCTTCATCGATGGTGTCTATCACCTGGAGCAACCCTATCCACCCCCTCCCGATTGTTGCGATCAAGCCGCTCGATGACGCTTTCCACCCCCCCTCCAAGTCTCTACCTCTTTGTTGTCCCAAGCACCGAGTTTGACACCTAGAGCACGCATGTTGCCATCCTCACCATAGCACACGGCCTTCCTCGGCCCAACCACAATGTCTCGGAGATTCTCCTCATCCTCCTTGGTATTCTTGTTGAAGGAATCGGCGAGTGAACCCTCCATTCAATCACGCCATGGCCGTCTTACTCACCTCTGGTCAACCACCTCGCACCCCAATCTCCTCCTCCAGTGGCCCTAGCTTCTTCTTTTATGTTTCTATAATTGCATCTAGCACTCCTTGTAGGTTTCGGTTGATTTTGTCAAAAGTGATCAAGGAACTAATATGTATTTAAGTGCATACAGAGGTATTAGACCCTGAGGATTTTGGTTTAACCAAGGATTGTGACCCGTAAAATGTTATGGAAATATTGAAGGCTTCGGTGCACCCTTTGATGAATTAGTCGAAGAACTAGAACGTGAAGAGTTAGCTAGTTTATAGTTTCTTTATTATTCTCTGAGTCAATAGGGAAAAATGTGCTATTGACAGGGTCCAAGTGTTACTAAGATAGTGTGTCTTCAGTTGTGCTTAATGGAACCAATTTCTTCAGAGTTGAAGACTTGGAAATCTCCTTTTCAGGCAAAGTCTTCAAGCTTGCGCGTTGAAGGTGATTCTTCAGTACATGTGGGTTTGAATTCTTCGTTGAGGAGTTAGGGAACCTGTTGTAAGTTTATCCTACCGTGGGGAATTTGAGAGTTCAAATTTCTGACTGTTGAGACAGATTGCAACAGCATGTTGGTGGGCACATCCCATCTAACTATCGGTTCGGCCCTCGGGTTGCGAACCCGACTATAAATAGCCCTTGCCTCCACAATAAGTTGGTTGGTTGCTCAACCTGTTTTGAAACAAGTTGTCTAAGCACCCCGTCCTTTCTAAGAATTCGAGTGAATCCTAAGTGGGGGGAAACCTAGAGCCTAAAAACCTAAGTGGTTAAGCATCGTTGAAGAAACTGATTGTAGTTCACTGAAGACTTGTTACTGTTGAAGATTGTGCATCTTCCATGCAGTTAGGTGTTCCCAGAACCTTCAACATGTGGACTAACTGAAGAACAAATTTATGAAAGTTTGGAGGTCGCCTTGAAGATCCGCCACGCATGATTCGGTGAGGTCTAAGTGATCTTAGCTCAAGGAGAATAGGGGGGAGTCTTCTGTGTCTTCGGAAATCTGTCTCAGCCCCTACAACTAGGCGCAGAGTTGTATCAACAAATCCATTGTCTTCATTATGCTTACAAGTTATAATTTCTGAAGGAAATATGCCCTAGAGGCAATAATAAAGTTGTTATTTATATTTCCTTATATCATGATAAATGTTTATTATTCATGCTAGAATTGTATTAACCGGAAACTTAGTACATGTGTGAATACATAGACAAACAGAGTGTCACTAGTTTGCTTCTGAAAGTGCGTTATATCGACTAGAGGGGGGGTGAATAGGCAATTTTTATGAAAGTCTTCAATACATGGGAGTTTTGAAGACAAACGATAGAAATGAACCTATAACCATGCAGCGGAAGGTAGACTATCCTAGACAAGCCATAGTCAAGTATTCAATGAAGTGAAAGCACAAAGACTAACAGCAGCTAGGCAGTACGAATCAGGATGGAAGATAATATGAAACCAATCTGAACAAACAGTCACACAGTGAAGACAAATGGACAATGCAAATAGGCAATGACTTCACAAGGACCAACTGTAAATAAAGAGATGGGAAGGATAGAACCAGTGAGCTTGGTGAAGACAAAGATTTGGTAGACCAGTTCCAACTGCTGTGACAGTTGTACGTCTGGTTAGGGCGGCTAGGTATAAACCTGAGGACACACAGTCTCGGACACCCAGTCTTGAACACGCAGCTCAGGACACTCAGTGCTCACCGTATTCCCCTTGAGCTAAGGTCACACAGACCTCGCCCAATCACTCTGGTAAGTCTTCAAGGTAGACTTCCAAACCTCCACAGACTTCGTTCACCGGCGATCCACAATGACTCTTGGATGCTCAGAACGCGACACCTAACCGGCTGGAGGATTCACAGTCCTCAAGTGTAATAAGTCTTCAGATCACACAAACAGGAGGACTTCAGTGATGCCTAACACTCTTTGGCTCTGGGTGGTTAGGGCTTTATCCTTGCAAGGAATTCTCTCTCAAAGGCTTCGAGGTGGGTTGCTCTCAAACGACAAAAGCCGTGTACTAACTCTGAGCAGCCAACCGTTTATGGTTGTAGGGGGTGGGCTATTTATAGCCACTAGGCAACCCGACCTGATTTGTCCGAAATGACCCTGGGTCACTAAGGAACTGACACGTGTTCCAACGGTCAGATTTCAAACACACATGGCAACTTTACTTGGGCTACAAGCAAAGCTGACTTATCCAACTCTGGACAAGATTTGCTCTCATAGTCTTCACTCGAAGACATAGGATTTTGGTTAAGCATCACTTCAGTCGTTCTGACTGGTTCTCTTGGACCCCACTTAACAGTACGGTGGTTCCTATGACTCAACAAGGAAAAGCACAGAACGACGAAACTGCTAAGTCTTCGCGCTCCATAGTCTTCACATGATGTCTTCTCTTGTCATAGTCTTCAATGTGAATGCCTTCACATACCACCTTTGACTTCAATGTCTTCATACATTTTTAGGGGTCATCTCTGGTAGGAAAACCGAATCAATGAGGGACTTATACCTGTGTTATCCTGCAATTCTCACAAACACATTAGTCCCTCAACCAGGTTTGTCGTCAATACTCCAAAACCAACTAGGGGTGGCACTAGATGCACTTACAATCCCCCCCTTTTTGGTGATTGATGACAAACTGGTTGAAGTTTTCAACGGGGAATAAAATATGTGAAATTGTAAAGGATAGGTTATTGTCTTCATAAGTGGCAAAGGCTCCCCCTGAAGATGTGCATATAAGTAATTTGCTTTTGGTATGCAAATGCACATGGCAGGTTGTACTTGTGGAGATCCTCTTCAACTTATGATGACAATTCATCATGCATGAAAAGTATGTGAAGATAATGACATGCATAATGAAAAATGGACGTCTGCAAAATGATCTAAGTGCGGAATTTATCATCGCACATGCTGAATTGATCATCGCATCACAGAAAAGCAAATAAGTAGCAAACGACCATTGAGTTTGAGTGTTACAACTCAAAGAACCAAATGTATCAAAACGCGAGAGTTGTAAACACTAGGCAAAATATAAAACCACCGCCCATATGGACCCGCTTAAAGACTATCAAACTCATATGCTTCTCCCCCTTTTGTCAGTAAGGACCAAAAAGGTTTGAAGACATAGAGCACCTACTCGTTCCCATGAGGAGTTGGTGAAGCAGCAGGGTCGTCGGAGTTGGTTGGCGGTGCAGACGAACTCGGTGCAGTGGTGATTCGCGCCGAAGGTGGTGAAGTAGCATCGTCTTCATCATCGATGACACATGCATTCACTGTTGCAGCAGAGGAGAACTCAGAGTCTTCAAGAGACGGAGTACGCCGCAGCAAGGTCCTTCTTGGAGGTGTTGAGTCAAACTTGAAGCGTTCAGAGAAAGCATCCTCTTGAAGATCATCTTCAGAACACATAAGCGTCAGCCCTTTCCATGTACGCCGACAAGTTTCATGGGTGACAAAGGCATTCTTGGTGGCAAGGTTGCGAATCCTGTTTACGTCCACCAAGAGGCTTTGCATTTGGCGCTTCAGCCAGTCATGATGCTTATCCTGTTTCTGATGAAGGGCAACCAGAAGCTCTCGGTCATTGAGAACACGGGATCGCTTCTTGGGCCGTTGTGCAATGGTGCTTTCAGTGGCTTCAGTGAGGGCACGATGAGGTGCATGGGTAGTACCAGCCAGAGGATAAACACGAGTGACTGCTGGGTCGCCTTCAATGTGTTGAGAGAAACTTTGCTTATCAGCATTCTGAAAACTAAGGGGCTCCTTGGCAGACTCTGGATAGATGGCTTCAACTGACATGTCAACGTCAGGCAGAAGAATCCGATGATTGCGAGCAGAGGGTGTTGGGGAACGTAGTAATTTCAAAAAAAACCTACACACACGCAAGATCATGGTGATGCATAGCAACGATAGGGGAGAGTGTTGTCTATGTACCCTCGTAGACCGGAAGCAGAAGCGTTAGCACTACGCGGTTGATGTAGTCATACATCTTCACGGCCCGACCGATCAAGCGCCGAAACTATGACACCTCTGAGTTCTAGCACACGTTCAGCTTGATGACGTTCCCCGGACTCTGATCCAGTAGAATGTCGAGGAAGAGTTTCGTCAGCATGACAGCGTGGTGACGATCTTGATGTTCTACCGTCGCAGGGCTTCGCCTAAGCACCGCTACAATATTATCGAGGATTATGGTGCAGGAGGGCACCGCACACGGCTAATAGATCTTAAGGATCAATTGTTGTGTCTTTGGGGTGCCCCCCTACACCCGTATATAAAGGAGCAAGGGAGGAGGAGGCCGGCCCTAGGCGGGGGCGTGCCAAGTGTGGAGTCCTACTAGGACTCCCTAGTCCTAGTAGGATTCCACCTCCCATATGGAATAGGAAAAGAGGAAGGGAAAAGGAGAAGGAAGGAAGGGGGCGCCCCCCTTCCCTAGTCCAATTCGGACCAGACCAAGGGGAGGGGTGCGGCCACCCTTGAGGCTCTTTTCCTTCTTTCCCGTATGGCCCAATAAGGCCCAATACGAATTCCCATAACTCTCCGGTACTCCGAAAAATACCCGAATCACTCGGAACCTTTCCGATGTCCGAATATAGTCGTCCAATATATCGATCTTTACATCTCGACCATTTCGAGACTCCTCGTCATGTTCCCGATCTCATCCGGGACTCCGAACTCCTTCAGTACATCAAAACTCATAAACTCATAATATAATTGTCATCGAAACCTTAAGCGTGCGGACCCTACGGGTTCAAGAACAATGTAGACATGACCGAGACACGTCTCCGGTCAATAACCAATAGCGGAACCTGGATGCTCATATTGGCTCCCACATATTCTATGAAGATCTTTATCGGCCAAACCGCATAACAACATACGTTGTTCCCTTTGTCATCGGTATGTTACTTGACCGAGATTCGATCGCCGGTATCTCAATACCTAGTTCAATCTCGTTACCGGCAAGTCTCTTTACTCGTTCCGTAATACATCATCTTGCAACTAACTTATTAGTTGCATTGCTTGCAAGGCTTAAGTGATGTGCATTACCGAGAGGGCCCAGAGATACCTCTCCGACAATCAGAGTGACAAATCCTAATCTCGAAATACGCCAACCCAACAAGTACCTTCGGAGACACCTGTAGAGCACCTTTATAATCACCCAGTTACGTTGTGACGTTTGGTAGCACACAAAGTGTTCCTCCGGTAAACGGGAGTTACATAATCTCATAGTCATAGGAACATGTATAAGTCATGAAGAAAGCAATAGCAACAAACTAAACGATCAAGTGCTATACTAACGGAATGGGTCAAGCCAATCACATCATTCTCCTAATGATGTGATCCCATTAATCAAATGACAACTCATGTCTATGGTTAGGAAACATAACCATCTTTGATCAACGAGCTAGTCAAGTAGAGGCATACTAGTGACACTCTATTTGTCTATGTATTCACACATGTATTATGTTTCCGGTTAATACAATTCTAGCATGAATAATAAACATTTATCATGATATAAGGAAATAAATAATAACTTTATTATTGCTTCTAGGGCATATTTCCTTCAGTCTCCCACTTTGCACTAGAGTCAATAATCTAGTTCACATCGCCATGTGATTTAACATCAATAGTTCACATCACCATGTGATTAACACCCATAGTTCACATCGTCATGTGACCAACACCCAAAGGGTTTACTAGAGTCAATAATCTAGTTCACATCGCTATGTGATTAATACCCAAAGATTACTAAGGTGTGATCATGTTTTGCTTGTGAGGGAAGTTTAGTCAACGGGTCTGCCACATTCAGATCCGTATGTATTTTGCAAATTTCTATGTCAACAATGCTCTGCGCGGAGCTATTCTAGCTAATTGCTCCCACTTTCAATATGTATCCAGATTGAGATTTAGAGTCATCTGGACCAGTGTCAAAATTTGCATCGACGTAACCCTTTACGACGAACCTTTTTGTCACCTCCATAATCGAGAAACATATCCTTATTTCACTAAGGATAATTTGACCGCTGTCCAGTGATCTACTCCTAGATTACTATTGTACTCCCTTGCCAAAAACAGTGTAGGGTATACAATAGATCTGGTACACAGCATGGCATATTTTATAGAACCTATGGCCAAGGCGTAGGGAATGACATTCATTCTCTCTCTATCTTCTGCCGTGGTCGGGTTTCGAGTCTTACTCAACTTCACACCTTGTAACACAGGCAAGAACTCTTTCTTTGACCGTTCCATTTTGAACTACTTCAAAATCTTGTCAAGGTATGTACTCATTGAAAAACTTATCAAGCGTCTTGCTCTATCTCTATAGATCTTGATGCTCAATATGTAAGAAGCTTCACCGAGGTCTTTCTTTGAAAAACTCCTTTCAAACACTCCTTTACGATTTGCAGAATAATTCTACATTATCTCTGATCAACAATATGTTATTCACATATACTTATCAGAAATACTGTAGTGCTCCCACTCACTTTCTTGTAAATACATGCTTCACTGCAAGTCTGTATAAAACTATATGCTTTTATCAACTTATCAAAGCATATATTCCAACTCCGAGATGCTTGCACCAGTCCAAAGATGGATCGCTGGAGCTTGCATATTTTGTTAGCACCTTTAGGATTGACAAAACCTTCTGGTTGCATCATATACAACTCTTCTTTAATAAATCCAATAAGGAATGCAGTTTTGTTTATCCATTTGCCAGATTTCATAAAATGCGGTAATTGCTAACATGATTCGGACAGACTTAAGCATAGATACGAGTGAGAAACTCTCATCGTAGTCAACACCTTGAACTTGTTGAAAACCTTTTTGCGTCAATTCTAGCTTTGTAGATAGTAACACTACTATCAGCGTCCGTCTTCCTCTTGAAGATCCATTTAATCTCAATGGCTCACCGATCAATGGGCAGGTCAATCAAAGTCCATACTTTGTTCTCATACATGGATCTCATCTCAGATTTCATGGCCTCAAGCCATTTCGCGGAATCTGGGCTCATCATCGCTTCCTCATAGTTCATAGGCTCGTCATGGTCAAGTAACATGACCTCCAAAACAGGATCACCGTACCACTCTGGTGCGGATCTCACTCTGGTTTACCTACGAGGTTCGGTAGCAACTTGATCTGAAGTTACATGATCATCATCATTAGCTTCCTCACTAATTGGTGTAGTAATCACAGGAACAGATTTCTGTGATGAACTACTTTCCAATAAGGGAGCAGGTACAATTACCTCATCAAGTTCTACTTTCCTCCCACTCACTTCTTTCGAGAGAAACTCCTTTTCTAGAAAGGATCCATTTAAAGCAACAAATATATTGCCTTCGGATCTGTGATAGAAGGTGTACCCAACATTTTCTTTTGGGTATCCTATGAAGGCGCACTTCTCCGATTTGCGTTAGAGCTTATCAGGTTGAAACTTTTTCACATAAGCATTGTAACCTCAAACTTTAAGAAACGACAGCTTAGGTTTCTTGCCAAACCATAGTTCATACGGTGTCGTCTCAACGGATTTAGATGGTGCCCTATTTAACGTGAATGCAGCTGTCTCTAATGCATACCCCCAAAATGATAGTGGTAGATCGGTAAGAGACATCATAGATCGCACCATATCTAATAAAGTACGGTTATGACGTTCGGACACACCATTATGCTGTGGTGTTCCAGGTGGCGTGAGTAGTGAAACTATTTCACATTGTTTTTAACTGAAGGCCAAACTCGTAACTCAAATATTTTACTTCTGCGATCATATCGTAGAAACTTTTATTTTTGTTACGATGATTCTCCACTTCACTCTGAAATTCTTTGAACTTTTCAAATGTTTCAGACTTGTGTTTCATCAAGTAGATATACTCATATCTGCTCAAATCATCTGTGAAGATCAGAAAATAATGATACCTGCCGCGAGCTTCAATATTCATCGGACCACATACATCAGTATGCATGATTTCCAACAAATCTGTTGCTTGCTGCATTGTTCCGGAGAACGGAGTCTTAGTCATCTTGCCCATGAGGCATGGTTCGCAAGCATCAACTGATTCATAATCAAGTGATTCCAAAAGTCCATCAGCATGGAGTTTCTTCATGCGCTTTACACCAATATGACCTAAACGGCAGTGCCACAAATAAGTTGCACTATCATTATTAACTTTGCATCTTTTGGTTTCAATATTATGAATATGTGTATCACTACGATCGAGATCCAACGAACCATTTTCATTGGGTGTGTAATCATATATGTAAACAGAATAACAATTTATTCTCTTACTTAAATGAATAACCATATTGCAATAAACATGATCAAATCATATTCATGCTCAATGCAAACACCAAATAACACTTATTTAGGTTTAACACTAATCCCAAAAGTACAGGGAGTGTGCAATGATGATCATCAATCTTGGAACCACTTCCAACACACATCATCACTTCACCCTTAACTAGTCTCTGTTCATTCTGCAACTCCCGTTTTGAGTTACTACTCTTAGCAACTGAACAAGTATCAAATACCGAGGGGTTGCTACGAACACTAGTAAAATACACATCAATAATCTGTATATCAAATATACCTTTGTTCACTTTGCCATCCTTCTTATCCGCCAAATACTTGGGGCAGTTCCGCTTCTAGTGACCAGTTCCTTTGTAGTAGAAGCACTTAGTCTCAGGCTTAGGATCAGACTTGGGCTTCTTCACTTGAGCAGCAACTTGCTTGCCGTTTTTCTTGAAGTTCCCCTTCTTCCCTTTGCCCTTTTCTTGAAACTAGTGGCCTTGTCTACCATCAACACTTGATATTTTTCTTGATTTCCACCTTCATCGATTTTAGCATTACGAAGAGCTTGGGAATCGTTTCTGTTATCCCTTGCATATCATAGTTCATCACGAAGTTCTACTAACTTGGTGATGGTGACTAGAGAATTCTGCCAATCACTATTTTATCTGGAAGATTAACTCCCACTTGATTCAAGCGATTGTAGTACCCAAACAATCTGAGCACATGCTCACTGCTTGAGCTATTCTCCTCCATCTTTTAGCTATAGAACTTGTTGGAGACTTCATATCTCTCAACTCGGGTATTTACTTGCAATATTAACTTCAACTCCTGGAACATCTCATATGGTCCATGACGTTCAAAACGTTTTTGAAATCCCGATTCTAAGATGTTAAGCATGGTGCACTAAACTATCAAGTAGTCATCATATTGAGCTAGCCAAACGTTCATAATGTCTGCATCTGCTCCTGCAATAGGTCAGTTACCTAGCGGTGCATCAAGGACATAATTCTTCTATGCAGCAATGAGGATAAACCTCAGATCACGGATCCAATATGCATCATTGCTACTAACATTTTTCAACTTAGTTTTCTCTAGGAACATATAAAAATTAAACGGGGAGCAACATCGCGAGCTATTGATCTACAACATAGATATGCTAATACTACCAGGACTAAGTTCATGATAAATTAAAGTTCAATTAATCATATTACTTAAGAACTCCCACTTAGATAGACATCCCTCTAATCATCTAAGTGATCACGTGGTCCAAATCAACTAAACCATAACCGATCATCACATGAAATGGAGTAGCTTTCAATGGTGAACATCATCATGTTGATCATATCTACTATATGATTCACGCTCGACCTTTCGGTCTCAGTGTTCCGAGGCCATATCTGCATATGCTAGGTTCGTCAAGTTTAACCTGAGTATTCTGTGTGTGCAAAACTGGCTTGCACCTGTTGTAGATGGATGTAGAGCTTATCACACCCGATCATCACGTGGTGTCTGGGCACGACGAACTTTGGGAACGGTGCATACTCAGGGAGAACAGTTATACCTTGAAATTTTTGTAAGGGATCATCTTATAAAGCTACCGTCAAACTAAGCAAAATAAGATGCATAAAAGATAAACATCATATGCAATCATAATATGTGACATGACATGGCCATGATCATCTTGCGCCTTTGATCTCCATCTCCAAAGTACTGTCATGATCTCCATCGTCACCGGCGTGACACCATGATCTCCATCATCTTCATCTATATCAATGTGTTGTCACATGGTCGTCTCGCCAACTATTGCTCTTGCAACTATTGCTATCGCATAGCGATAAAGTAAAGCAATTATTTGGCGCTTGCATCTTATGCAATAAAGAGACAACCATAAGGCTTCTGCCAGTTGCCGATAACTTCAATAAAACATGATCATCTTATACAAAAACTTATATCTCATCACGTATTGACCATATCACATCACAACATGCCCTGCAAAAACAAATTGGATGTCCTCTACTTTGTTGTTGCAAGTTTTATGTGGCTGCTACGGGCTTAGCAAGTACCGTTCTTACCTACGCATCAAAACCACAACGATAGTTTGTCAAGTTGGTGCTGTTTTAACCTTCGCAAGGACCGGGCGTAGCCACACTCGGTTCAACTAAAGTTGGAGAAACTGACACCCGCCAGCCACCTATGTGCAAAGCACATCGGTAAAACCAGTCTCGCATAAGTGTACGCGTAATGTCGGTCCGGGCCACTTCATCCAACAATACCGCCGAACCAAAGTATGACATGTTGGTAAGCAGTATGACTTATATCGCCCACAACTCACTTGTGTTCTACTCGTGCATATAACATCAACACATAAAACCTATGCTCTGATACCACTGTTGGGGAACGTAGTAATTTCAAAAAAAATTCCTACGCACATGCAAGATCATGGTGATGCATAGCAACGAGACGGGAGAGTGTTGTCTACGTACCCTCGTAGACCGGAAGCGGAAGCGTTAGCACTACGCGGTTGATGTAGTCGTACGTCTTCACGGCCCGACCGATCAAGCACCGAAACTATGACACCTCCGAGTTCTAGCACACGTTCAGCTCGATGACGATCCCCGGACTCCGATCCAGTAGAATGTCGGGGAAGAGTTCCGTTAGCACGACGGCGTGATGACGATCTTGATGTTCTACCATCGCAGGGCTTCGCCTAAGCACCACTACAATATTATCGAGGATTATGGTGCAGGAGGGCACCGCACACGGCTAATAGATCTCAAGGATCAATTGTTGTGTCTTTGGGGTGCCCCCCTGCACCCGTATATAAAGGAGCAAGGGAGGAGGAGGCCGGCCCTAGGAGGGGGCGCGCCAAGTGTGGAGTCCTACTAGGACTCCCTAGTCCTAGTAGGATTCCACCTCCCATTTGGAATAGGAAAAGAGGAAGGGAAAAGGAGAAGGAAGCAAGGGGGCGCCCCCTTCCCTAGTCCAATTCGGACCAGACCAAGGGGAGGGGTGCGGCCACCCTTGAGGCTCTTTTCCTTCTTTCCCGTATGGCCCAATAAGGCCCAATACGAATTCCCATAACTCTCCGGTACTCCGAAAAATACCCGAATCACTCGGAACCTTTCCGATGTCCGAATATAGTCGTCCAATATATCGATCTTTACGTCTCGACCATTTCGAGACTCCTCGTCATGTCCCCGATCTCATCCGGGACTCCGAACTCCTTCAGTACATCAAAACTCATAAACTCATAATATAATTGTCATCGAAACCTTAAGCGTGCGGACCCTACGGGTTCGAGAACAATGTAGACATGACCGAGACACGTCTCCGGTCAATAACCAATAGCGGAACCTAGATGCTCATATTGGCTCCCACATATTCTACGAAGATCTTTATCGGTCAGACCGCATAACAACATACGTTGTTCCCTTTGTCATCGGTATGTTACTTGCCCAAGATTCGATCGCCGGTATCTCAATACCTAGTTCAATCTCGTTACCGGCAAGTCTCTTTACTCGTTCCGTAATACATCATCTTGCAACTAACTTATTAGTTGCATTGCTTGCAAGGCTTAAGTGATGTGCATTACCGAGAGGGCCCAGAGATACCTCTCCGACAATCAGAGTGACAAATCCTAATCTCGAAATACGCCAACCCAACAAGTACCTTCGGAGACACCTGTAGAGCACCTTTATAATCACCCAGTTACGTTGTGACGTTTGGTAGCACACAAAGTGTTCCTTCGGTAAATGAGAGTTGCATAATCTCATAGTCATAGGAACATGTATAATTCATGAAGAAAGCAATAGCAACAAACTAAACGATCAAGTGCTATACTAACGGAATGGGTCAAGCCAATCACATCATTCTCCTAATGATGTGATCTCGTTAATCAAATGACAACTCATGTCTATGGTTAGGAAACATAACCATCTTTGATCAATGAGCTAGTCAAGTAGAGGCATACTAGTGACACTCTATTTGTCTATGTATTCACACATGTATTATGTTTCCGGTTAATACAATTCTAGCATGAATAATAAACATTTATCATGATATAAGGAAATAAATAATAACTTTATTATTGCCTCTAGGGCATATTTCCTTCAAAGGGCTGATAGGTGACAGCTGAGTGTAGTTTGATCAGACGCATAATCCATGGGGCGTAAAACTTCAAGCCAAAGAGATCAGATCTGGATGCAGCAAGTTGGCGGATGAAGAAGTCTTGTGCATTGAAGCTTTTGCCGTGAAGAATATGGAAGACCAATGTCTTCATTGCACCTTCCAGCTTTGCATGTGGAGAATGTCCTTTGATGGGCCAGAGAGTTCTCCTTATGATGTGATAGATAGTGCGTGGCAGATACTCAAGGTCTTCAACAAAGAACTCCTTAGGATATTCAACATCTGGAGGAAAAGGCTTCATCATGCTAAGCATCTGACTCATGTTGGGTTCAGGCTTGTGAAAAATGCTTTCCATATCAGCACTGTGAAGCTGACAACCAGGTTCATAAAGATCTCCTAGAGTGGGCAGGCCAGTGAGCTCAATGATATCAAAGGCTTTGGCTTCGTGATGAACATTGCCTGTCATCCACTCAAGGACCCAAGTCTTCGGATCCCTGTTGTAGCCACGAATATGAAGAGTGGCATAGAATTGGAGTAGCAATTCTTCGTTCCAGTGCTCCTTGTCAGTGACGAACTGCAACAAACCAGATTCTCTGAAGCAATCCATCGCTTCTTCCAAACAGGGCAGACCAGTTATGGCTTCAGTGTCAAGATGCATATGAGGAAAAATGCGACCTTGATTGTACAAGATGCATGAGTAATAACTGCGCTGATGATAGCTCCAGAACCGATCAGCATATATTCTTGCCTTTGAGTAGGGGTTCTTGGCACTATTGAAGAAGGTGTTGTGTGCTTTGAAGCCATTGATATTGAACGATCCGGGTGCAGATGCAGTGCCTGGAAACCTAGGCAGCCTTGGCATTGGCTTCTGAACCTGAGGCCTGCGCTCGACGTGATAGTCAAATTGGGGACCAGCAATAGGTGGAGGAACAAGAAGAGGCCATTTGACAGTGATGAGCTGACCCTAGTTGTATGCTTGGTCAATAGTATGTGGCCTTGGTGGCAGAACAGGAGCAGTGGCATCAACAGAGGCGTCAGGCTGCACATCTGTTGTAGGTGCATCATTGGCTTCATTGGCCTCTAGCACAGTGTTAGGTGCAGGCTCCACAGTGTCTTCAGCCATGACCACGTCATTGGCTTCAGTGGTGTTAGTGGTGGCAGCCTCGGGATTCTCAACCTCCACTTGAGGAGCTGGAGGGTCGGGCACTGACACATTCACTTCAGGAACAACTTCTTCAGTGATGGGGAAAGTAGGGACACGTTCTTCTGCTTGTTTTTCTTCGGCTGATGCAGCCAGATTGTCTTCAGCAACTTTAGCTTCAGACTCGGAAACGTTCATAGTAGGAGTGGCTTCGGGGAACACCTAACATGCAACAGATTGGTGGTGCACTTCTCCTTCTAAAACGCTCGAAAGAGGGACTTGGGGCCTTGGTCCTTTGCGAATCCTGCGTAACGCTGGCGACGCCTGTGAAGATGGAGTTGGCTGGGCCTCAAAGTCATCCTCTTCTTGCACTGATGGGGTTGCTTGCAGTTGGGGAGAGCTTGGAGTGTCTTGTCTCTGTGGGTGATCATCCCACGATGCATCCTGAGCAGTTGGCGTTAGAGGACGACCAATGCTGATGAGTTTGCTGTGCGTAAGCACAGGCGATGATACCAATTCGTGCTCGATCTGAGGAAGGACTTCATCATCTTCAACATTGTCATGGTGACCAATGTCTTCAGTAGCGGTGGGGTCAACTGCTGGAATGTCTTCAGCTTCAGGAGCCTCCGTGGAAGTAGGCTCATGAACTATCATCCGTCGTTCTTGATGCGAAGATTTAGGACGAGCAACCGAGATGGGCTCGACAACAAGGGGCTCTGTGGGAGCAACCCGATCTTTCTTGGTTTTGCGCTTCTTCTTGGAGGGAGCGACATCAGAAGCGTCAGTATTTTTCCTCTTTCTGGCTTCAGCCTCGGCAGCTGAAGTGGTGGAAGTGACCTTTGGCTTCAAGCTGGACATGCTGCTTGGGAAGACAATGTGGGGTTCTTCCTGCCCTGAAGGTGCAGATGTGTCAGTCGATGGCTTCTTCTTCTTTGCAGCCATTCTGGGGTCAATGCCAGGACGCCCAAGAGCCTTGCGCTTCTCAGCTTCATTGTAGGCTTGCACACACTTGTCAGCCAGACTCTTCATGAGCTCACGAGACCCTTTAGCTTCTTCATGTTTCTTGAGAAAGGCTTCCTTGAGCTCGTGCAGCATAATCTTGAAGTTTTTCACATTTTGCACGCTGAGCTTGGCCATGTGCTTCTTGAACTGAGCTTTCTCATAGTCGATCTTTTGCTTCAGTTCAACGATGCGCTGAGCTAGAGCTAGCTCAGAAGCAATGGCGCCAGTGAAGGCGACGCTGAGGCCAATTGGAAGTTGCAGATCATCAAAGCTGGGATTGGGGGTTTCAAACCACTCATCAATGAAGTTGTGGATGATTACCACGTCAAAGAAAGGCAAATCATTGAAGATTTCTGCTTCTTCCTTGCTCTTAATCAGTTGCTCAAGAGCGTCATCTGCAAGATCTTCATCGCTGGACAGATCAATGGCGTCATTGCGCAGAATAGCAGCAGCAGTCAGTGCCTGATCATTATTCTTTCTCATCTCAGTCTTCTTGGAGATACATGATAGATCTTCAGACTACACACTGTCTTCAGGAGGTGCAGTAGCCAGTGGCTTCGCTCGTAAGATTTTTGGTGCTGAGGCTGACTTTGAAGCTTTAGGCTTCTTCAGCTTCGTTGGCTTCGATGGTGGAGGTGCTTCGTCAGATTCAGCATCATCTGCAGGTTGATCCACGACTGCCCCTTGAACCATAATATGAGTGATGAGACCTTCTAGGTTGTAGAAGGGCCCAACCAGATTGGGTTCAGCTTCTCATGTGCCATCAGCACGTGGCACAGAGGGGCCTGAGTTGAAGTCTAATCTCAATGAATTCTTGTTTTCCTTGGCAGAGTTCTGTGCAAACTGATAGTTGCGCTTGAAGAGATTGTCTTCGTGACACCATAACAGAGAGGATGGGTCCGCATTAGCAGGCTGAGGTCCACGAAGCATGCAGGGGTAAAAGCCTTGAGCAATAGCTTCGGACTGTGATTTGGGCTGAAGACCTTTGTATATGATATCTTCCCATGGGCCCTTGATAGCACTCTTCTCAGCATATTCATCGGTGACGAATCTGTACTTGAACCATTCCTCTTCCCAATGTCTTCGAATCCATTGGATTCGGTTCTCGCGTTCTCCATAGGTTTCTTCTGGATCTGACTTGTATAGCTCATAGAGATCTGGTGGCAGGTCCTTAGCAGTGTTTCCACGGCGCTGTCTGCCTTCCTTCCTTGTAGATTTCTCTGTAGCCATGAACTTCAAACTAAATGGCTTCAACACGTTCAAAGGTTTCAAAGGCTCCCGCCTGCGGGTCAAACAGGAACTGGCTTCGGGAGAATTTATATGATGCTGTAAGAATTCTGCAAATGAATGCAGACTATGAGAACCAAGGGATTCTCCCACAGACATGTACCTGTGACAACATTAAGGTGCGAGGGAAGGGGAAGAGGTCATATGCATTCTCAGAAAATTTTGAAGATAAATCAGTTTAGAAGACATTGACCTCATAGTGTGAAGACATTCACTCATAGACAGAGAGTTGGTTCCAGATTTGTATGAATCCACGAATAAGTACAAGTGAGGAATCTAACTACTTTGTGAAGCATAAGTGAACATACTAGGCATATTATGAGATGCAGTATGAAATAGATCCAACTTGTGTGAACAGAAACTGCTTGTGGTAGAAAGTGATGAATCTATAGGATCAAAGGGGCCGTAAAAAGGAAGTTTTATTTACCACACGAAGAACTGCTAGACATAGTGGGAGAGGAGGTCGAGCAGTTCGATCGTCCGTGCCCTAACTTGGCGACGGAGGACACTTACGGCGATGGCGGAGAAGATGATGTCCGTGGCCGGTTTGAAGACGGCGTCGGTGAGGTCACGGCAGCTAAGCGCTTCGTTGCCGGCGTCGTCGAGGGCTAGCGGTGGCGCTAGGGTTTGTGCGTGAGTGGAAGAAAGGATAATGACTGTGGTGAGGCATGTATTTATAGGGACAGGGATGACACAGTGTTATTACACAGGTTCCCCTGACGATTCACATCTGAAAGACACGTGGCCATCATGCAAACATATTGGAGGTTGTTCCACGTTCTCACGCACGCCTGGATTGTCGGGTGGTCGTTCCCACTTCTCCGGGTTTCAGGTGAAGGAATTAGCATTGAAAACGGACTTAATGTTTGTCTCTGTATCTTCTGCTGACTAGGACGCAGAGAAGACATTCGACAGTTTCAATAGAATGCATATGATTTGGACAGATAGAGTTTGGGACAGAAACCATAGAGAGATTAGGGTCCGATCACATTCACTTAGTTCAAAAGATTCAACAAGGAAGACATAGCTATAAGTGAATGCTGTAGAGGACAGAACACTAGTATGTATATATCAGAAGACAATCAAGTCAACATAGTGAAGATAATCATGAAGACAAGTTGAAAATGAAGACAAACAAAATGTGAAGACATTGCACACATAACGCCATGGGTAAAACACTTCAACAGAAGAATTTGGTGGTGGCGTTACCCACCGTATAGGAAGTATTAGACCCAGACACGGCGCACAATTATCGTGGCGCTCGGAAGTCAAATTCCACGTTAATGTACTCACACTCAGAATGTAAGTCTTCATTGATTGAAGATATACTTTACTTCGAGTGTTGCACATCTAAGTCATCAACATGCATAAGTGTTAGGATGTGTGCCTGATCACAGGACATTTGAGGATTCCAAGATATTTAGCTCACACCGTAACTTTCAAAACCTCTTCTCATCCAAGGGCTTGGTGAAGATATCTGCCAATTGCTCTTCAGTGTTGACGTGTATGATATCAATATCTTCCTTCACAACATGATCTCTGAGAAAGTGATGGCGAATTTCAATGTGCTTTGTCTTCGAGTGCTGAACTGGGTTGTTGGCAATCTTGATGGCGCTTTCGTTGTCGCAGTAGAGTGGTACTTGCTTCAGGTGAATGCTATAGTCTTTGAGTGTTTGCTTCATCCATAGAAGCTGAGCGCAGCAAGATCCAATAACAATGTATTCAGATTCAGCAGTGGAGAGAGATACACAGTTCTGCTTCTTTGAAGACCAACATACAAGTGATCGTCCCAGAAAATGACATGTGCCTGATGTGGAAATGCGATCCACCTTGTCACCAGCATAATCAGCATCCGAGAATCCAACTAGATCAAACTCTGAACCCTTTGGATACCATAATCCTAGTGTTGGGGTGTGAGCCAAATATCTCAGAATTCGCTTCACAGCTAAGTGATGCGATTCCTTTGGTGCCGCTTGGAACCGGGCACACATGCAAACACTAAGCATGATATCTGACCTAGACGCACATAAATAAAGTAAGGAACCAATCATGGAGCGGTATACCTTTTGATCAAACTCTTTACCATTGTCGTCGGGACCCAGATGATGTTTGGCTGGCATTAGCGTCGTGTAGCCTTTGCAATCTTGCATTCCAAGTTTCTTCAGGCAATCTTTGAGGTATTTCTCTTGAGATATAAAGATGCCATTGCATTGCTGGCGTATTTGAAGACCAAGGAAGAACTTCAGCTCACCCATCATGGACATCTGATATTGCTCTTGCATCATATATCCAAACTCGTCAGTGTATTTCTGATTGGTGCAGCCGAAGATAATGTCATCCACATATATTTGGCACACAAACAGTTCACCGTCATATGTCTTCGTGAAGAGACTGGGGTCGAGGGAACCAGGTTTGAAGCCTTTGCTCTTCAGGAAGTCTTTGAGTGTGTTATACCAAGCCCTAGGGGCTTGTTTGAGGCCATACAGTGCCTTGTTGAGCTTGTACACCATATCAGGATGTTTTGGATCTTCAAAGCCAGGCGGTTGTGCAACATACACTTCTTCGTCAATCTTGCCATTGAGAAAAGCGCTCTTCACATCCTTTTGATACAGAAGAATGTTATGATGATTTGCATAGGCCAGCAGTATGCGTATGGCTTCAAGCCTAGCCACAGGAGCAAATGTCTCATCGAAGTCAATCCCTTCAACTTGAGTGTATCCTTGAGCAACGAGACGAGCTTTGTTTCTGACAACTTGACCATGCTCATCTTGCTTGTTGCGGTATATCCATTTGGTGCCTATTATATTGTGCTTGCGAGCATCAGGACGCTTAACCAGTTCCCATACATTATTCAGCTCAAACTGTTGAAGCTCTTCTTGCATAGCTTGAATCCATTCAGGTTCCATGAAGGCTTCATCAACTATCTCGGGTTCAGATATTGAGACAAATGCGAAGTGCCCACAGAAATTTGCTAGCTGTGTTGCCCTTGAACGAGTGAGTGGACCTGGTGCATTAATGCTATCAATTATTCTCTCAATCTGTACTTCATTTGCAACACGAGGATGTATAGGACGAATATTTTGCTCTTGCTGATCATTGTCATCGTTAGAAGGATTGTCTTCAGGCTGAGCATTGTCTTCAGGTTGATCATTGTCTTCAGGTTGATCAGGTGCGGAGATGATAAGTTCCTCTTCAGGCTGAGCTTCAGAAGGTATGATTTCTCCAGTTCCCATAAGTTTGATTGATTCACTGGATGGAACTTCATCTAGCACATTTGGCAGGTGCTCTCTTTGCGAGCCATTAGTCTCATCGAACCGCACATCCACAGTTTCAACCACTTTATAGTGAAAGAGGTTGAAGACTCTGTAGGAGTGCGAATCCTTTCCATATCCAAGCATAAAACCTTCATGTGCTTTTGGTGCAAATTTTGAAGTGTGATGTGGATCCTTGATCCAGCACCTGGCACCAAATACTCTGAAGTAACTGACATTTGGCTTCTTGCCAGTAAGGAGCTCATAGGATGTCTTGTTCAGAAGCTTGTGAAGATAAACACGGTTGATGATATGGCATGTAGTATCAATGGCTTCAGGCCAGAATTTTCTTGGAGTCTTGTATTCATCAAGCATCGTCCGAGCCATCTCGATAAGTCTTCTGTTCTTGCGTTCGACGACGCCATTCTGCTGTGGTGTGTACGGAGCTGAGAATTAATGTGTGATGCCCAAAGTATCAAGATATGTATCTAGGCCAGTGTTCTTGAATTCAGTGCCATTGTCACTTCTGATGTGCTTTATCTTGACGCCATAGTTGTTCATTGCTCGATTGGCGAAGCGTCTTAAGACATCCTGCACTCCAGTCTTGTAGAGGATTATATGCACCCAAGTATATCTTGAATAATCATCAACAATGACAAAGCCATAGAGACAAGCAGTAGTAGAAGAGTTGAGTAATGAGTGGGACCGAAAAGATCCATGTGGAGCAGTTCGAAGGGTTGAGTCATTGTCATGATTGTCTTCGAGAGATGCTTGGCCGTCGTCATCTTTCCTGCTTCATAGGCACCGTATAAGTGATCCTTCTTGAACTTGACGCCCTCGATGCCTATGACATGCTTATTTCTTGCAAGAGTGTGCAAGTTCCTCATGCCAGCATGCCCTAGCCTCCGATGCCAGAGCCAGCATTCTGAAACTTTTGCTAGAAGACATACGGCAAGCTGTGGTCCTGCTGAGAAATCTACCACGTACAAATCATCTTTCCTATACCCTTCAAACACTAGAGACTTGTCAGATTCCATTAGAACAAGGCAATGATATTTTCCAAACATCACAATCATGTTTAAATCGCAAAGCATTGAGACAGACATTAAGTTGAAACCAAGGGATTCAACAAGCATGACTTTATCCATGTGTTGATCCTTTGAGATTGCAACTCTACCTAGACCCAATACCTTACTTTTACCAGTGTCAGCAAATGTGATGTGACTTTTGTCAGATGGACGTAAGGTTGAGTCCATAAGAAAACTTCGCTTACCAGTCATGTGATTAGTACACCCACTATCAATAATCCATTCTGAAGCAGCTGGTGTCGTACCCTACAGTGCAGCTAGGGGGATAGACTTCACGAAGAGAATTGTGAAGCAAAAACATTTGACGAGCCAGTGGATTATGAAAGCTTAGAACGAGATTAGGACTGATAGGGCAAGTAGCAAGCGACTCAGGAACAAAGTACATAATAAGACCATTTGGGCATTTGATCTTGCGCCCTAGAAGATGTTTAAGGTCCCCAGCAATAGCTTCAGACGATTTTGGTTTTCGGATGGAGACCTTTCCCTACAAAAAGAGAGTTAAGCTTTCTTAGCCACCCACATCTTCAAGGGTGGCTTCGAAGCAATGAGTCTAAGTGCAGCATCTGAGAACTTTGGCTTTGGAGCCCTAGCAAAAAGTCTTGCAGGTGGACAATAGTACTCATAAGAATAAGCAGAGTAGTTCTTGGTCTTATGAACATGGCGGTTTGATGAAACGCGCTCATATTCATAGGCCTGAGTAAGGTTTCCCTGCAAAACATTTGCCTTAGTGCGACTCAGGTGAGTCCTCCGTCTGTATGAAGCCTTTGGACCGTATGAAGCCTGTGGTCTGGGGTTTGTCTTATTCATGTGTGGTGTCATGACGACATTCACAGGAAGATTCTCCAAACATCTTTTCGGCACCCATACTTTCTTCATAGGCGGCCCATTCCTGTAGTTAGTACCAATATACCTGAAAAACACTTCACCATTCTGATTCTTAAATAGTTTATAGTTTGCATCAAAGGATTCATCAATAACAATGGGATTAGCACAAGTGAAGCCAGATAGGGTGGATGGATCCGCTGAAGGTTCCTTTGCAGCAACCCATGTGGTTTTGGGGTACTGCTCACATTTCCAGTAAGAGCCATCAACATTCATTTTCCTTTCGAACCCAAGACCCTCTTTCCTAGGGTTTCGGTTCAGGATATGCCTTTTGAGGACATCACATAGTGTCTGATGCCCTTTGAGACTTTTGAACATCCCTATTTCAAGCAATGTCTTCAACCTAGCATTCTCATCAGCAATAGCAGTGGCATCCTCAGCAGAGGGGTTAGTTACCACATCAGTAGTTGAAGATATTGCAACAGTAGCAGCAGTAGAACCTTCAGCAACAAAAGTAGCATTATCACGCTCAATGCATTTAAGACATGGTGGTTCAAATCCTTCCTGAGCGGAACTGATCTGTTCAGCGCGAAGTGACTCGTTTTCCTTTTGAAGATCTTCATGAGCCGCTTCAATTTCTCGAGTTCTTGCTTCCTTTGAAGATAATCATAGGAAAGCTTTTCATGAGTTGTTGAGAGCGTTTCATGACGACTTTCAAGTTCCTCATACTTAACATGAAGATTTTTTATGTCTTCAATTAAGGACTGAGATCGAGTCATTTCAGCGTCCAACATGTCATCGCTTTTGTCTAACAGTTTTTGAATATGTTCCATAGCCTTCTGTTGTTTAGTGGCAAGGGAAGCAAGTTTTGCATAGCTGGGTCCAAATTCATCACCAGATTCATCATCACTGGATTCAGATAGATAGCATTCAGTTACCTTAGCATCTTTTGCCATAAGGCATGATGCAGAAGATGATGATTCTGGTTCGAATGTCATCGCTTTGAGAGATTCCTTAAAGTCCTCAAACCAAGGATCGTGATGAGTTTGATAACCTTCATAGACCTCAGAGAGACGGTCCCAGATAAGCTTCGCATGATCGAGAAGCATGATATTCCTGAAATGATTTTGAGACAGACAGGAGCAGATGACGTCCTTCGCCGTGAGGTCGAGAAGAGTGTACTTGCGAATGTCATCAGCTTCCGCCATCTTGCATAGATCGGTCAGACCAATCTCAGGACGGTCCACAGCTCGATGTTCATCGCCATGAGGTGCTTCTTCATCATGGCCTTCCACTTGGGATACTCGTGACCATCAAAGATGGGGCATGACACAGTCTTCATTCCCGTGGTCGACATAACTAAAACTCCAGGCGGTTAAACCAAAATCACACAGAACAAGGGAGTACCTTGCTCTGATACCAATTGAAAGTGCGTTATA
>NC_041380.1:59878297-59920293 GCF_002162155.2 Triticum dicoccoides | reverse complement strand
CAAAACATGGGAGTTTTGAAGACAAACGATAGAAATGAACCTATAACCATGCAGCGGAAGGTAGACTACCCTAGACAAGCCATAGTCAAGTATTCAATGAAGTGAAAGCACAAAGACTAACAGCAGCTAGGCAGTACGGATCAGGATGGAAGATAATATGAAACCAATCTGAACAAACAGTCACACAGTGAAGACAAATGGACAATGCAAATAGGCAATGACTTCACAAGGACCAACTGTAAATAAAGAGATGGGAAGGATAGAACCAGTGAGCTTGGTGAAGACAAAGATTTGGTAGACCAGTTCCAACTGCTGTGACAGTTGTACGTCTGGTTAGGGCGGCTAGGTATTTAAACCTGAGGACACACAGTCCCGGACACCCAGTCTTGAACACGCAGCTCAGGACACTCAGTTCTCACCATATTCCCCTTGAGCTAAGGTCACACAGACCTCGCCCAATCACTCTGGTAAGTCTTCAAGGTAGACTTCCAAACCTTCACAGACTTCGTTCACCGGCGATCCACAATGACTCTTGGATGCTCAGAACGTGACGCCTAACCGGCTGGAGGATTCACAGTCCTGAAGTGTAATAAGTCTTCAGATCACACAGACAGGAGGACTTCAGTGATGCCTAACACTCTTTGGCTTTGGGTGGTTAGGGCTCTATCCTCGCAAGGAATTCTCTCTAAAAGGCTTCGAGGTGGGTTGCTCTCAAACGACAAAAGCCGTGTACTAACTCTAAGCAGCCAACCGTTTATGGTTGTAGGGGGTGGGCTATTTATAGCCACTAGGCAACCCGACCTGATTTGTCCGAAATGACCCTGGGTCACTAAGGAACTGACACGTGTTCCAACGGTCAGATTTCAAACACACATGGCAACTTTACTTGGGCTACAAGCAAAGCTGACTTATCCAACTCTGGACAAGATTTGCTCTCATAGTCTTCACTCGAAGACATAGGATTTTGGTTAAGCATCACTTCAGTCATTCTGACTGGTTCTCTTGGACCCCACTTAACAGTACAGTGGTTCCTATGACTCAACAAGGAAAAACACAAAACGACGAAACTTCTAAGTCTTCGCGCTCCATAGTCTTCACGTGATGTCTTCTCTTGTCATAGTCTTCAATGTGAATGCCTTCACATACCACCTTTGACTTCAATGTCTTCATACATTTTTAGGGGTCATCTCTGGTAGGAAAACCGAATCAATGAGGGACTTCTACCTGTGTTATCCTGCAATTCTCACAAACACATTAGTCCCTCAACCAGGTTTGTCGTCAATACTCCAAAACCAACTAGGGGTGGCACTAGATGCACTTATAGCTTCTACTTGACTAGCTTGTTGAATCAATGATGGTTATGTTTCCTGACCATAGACATGAGTTGTCATTTGATTAATGGGATCACATCATTAGAGAATGATGTGATTGACTTGACCCATCCATTAGCTTAGCACGATGATCGTTTAGTTTGTTCCTATTGCTTTCTCCATAACTTATACATGTTCCTGAAAGTGCTAGTGATCGACTAGAGGGGGGTGAATAGGCGATTTTTATGAAAGTCTTCAAAACATGGAAGTTTTGAAGACAAACGATAGAAATAAACCTATTGCCATGCAGTGGAAGGTAGACTGCACCAAGCAAGCCATAGTCAAGTATTCAATGAAATGAAAGCACAAAGACTAATAGCAGCTAGGCAGTATAGATCAGGATGGAAGATAGTATGAAGCCAATTAGAACAGGCAGTCACACAGTGAAGACAAGTAGATAATACAAACAGACAATGACTTCACAAAGACCAATCTGCAAATAAAGAGTTGGGAAGGATAGAACCAGTGGCTCGTTGAAGACAATGATTTGTCGGACCAGTTCCAATTGCTGTGACAACTGTACGTCTGGTTAGGGAGGCTGAGATTCAACTCAGAAGACCGCGTCTTCACCTTATTCCCCTTGAGGTAAGGACACCCAGTCCTCGCCCAATTACTCTAGTAGGTCTTCAAGGTAGACTTCCAAACCTTCACAGACTTCGTTCACTGGCGATCAACAATGACTCCTGGATGCTCAGAACGCGATGCCTAACTGGCTGGAGGATTCACAGTCCTCAAGTGTAATAAGTCGTCAGATCACACAGACAGGAAAACTTCAGTGATGCCTAACACTCTTTGGCTCTGGGTGTTTAGGGCTTTGTCCTCGCAAGGATTTCTCTCTCAAAGGCTTCGAGGTGGGTTGCTCTCAAACGACAAAAGCCGTGCACTAACTCTGAGTAGCCAACCAATTTATGGTGTAGAGGGTGGGCTATTTATAGCCACTAGGCAACCCGACCTGATTTGTCCAAAATGACCCTAGGTCACTAAGGAATTGACACGTGTTCCAACGGTCAGATTTCAAACACACATGGCAACTTTACTTGAGCTACAAGCAAAGCTGACTTATCCAGCTCTGGATAAGATTTGGTCTCATTGTCTTCGCTCGAAGACATGAGATTTTGGTTAAGCATCACTTCAGTCATTCTGACTAGTTTACTTGGACCCCACTTAACAGTACGGTGGTTCCTATGACTCAACAAATAAGAAAACGAAACAATGAAACAACTAAGTCTTCGTGCTCCATAGTCTTCACACAATGTCTTCTCTTGTCATAGACTTCAATGTGAATACCTTCACATACCAACTTTGTCTTCAATGTCTTCATACATTTTTAGGGGTCATCTCCGGTTGGTAAACTGAATCAGTGAGGGACTACTACCTGTGTTATCCTGCAATTCTCACAAACACATTAGTCCCTCAACCAGGTTTGTCGTCAATACTCCAAAACCAACTAGGGGTGGCACTAGATGCACTTACAATCTCCCCCTTTTTGGTGATTGATGACAAACTGGTTGAAGTTTTCAACGGGGATAAAGTATGTGAAATTGTAAAGGATTTAAGTATTGTCTTCGTAAGTACCAGAAAGGCTCCCCTATAGATGTGCATATAAGTATTTTGCTTTTGAATGCAAATGCACATGGCAGGTTGTACTTGCGGAGCTCCTCTTTTACTTATGAAGACAATTCATCATACATGAAAGGATATATATCAAAGATAATGACATGCATAATAAAAAATGGACATCTACAAAATGACTTCATGCGAAATTTATCGTCGCACATGCAGAATTTATCATCGCATCACATAGTGTCGAAAAAGGTAGCAGATGACCATCAAGTTTAAGTGTTACAACTCAAAACAAACCAAA
This sequence comes from Triticum dicoccoides, assembly GCF_002162155.2. Classification (NCBI taxonomy): domain Eukaryota; kingdom Viridiplantae; phylum Streptophyta; class Magnoliopsida; order Poales; family Poaceae; genus Triticum; species Triticum dicoccoides. The sequence goes on along the minus strand of NC_041380.1, from coordinate 59,917,059 downwards.
TGTTTCAAAAACGAGAATTGTAAGCACTTGGCAAAAGTGGCAAAAAGTAAAGCAACCACCCATATGGACCCGCTTGAAGACTATCAACTCATATGCTTCTCCCCCTTTTGTCAGTAATGACCAAAAAGGTTTGAAAACATAGAGCTTCTACTCGTTCCCATGAGGAGTAGGAGAAGCAGCAGGGTCATCGTTGAGGTCCGGTGGTGCAGAAGAACTTGGTGCAGTGTCGAGACGCATTGAAGGTGGAGGTGGTGAAGTGGCATCATCTTGATCATCGATAACTCTGGCATTCACTGTTGCAGCTGAGGAAGAATAGTCAGAGTCTTCAAGGGAGGGAGTCCGGCGCAAGTGAGCATTCCTTGGAGGAGTGCAGTAAAACTTGAATCTTTCTGTGAAGCCATCGTCTTGAAGATCTTCTTCAGCGGTGAGCAAAGTCAAACTCTTCCAAGACCTCCGACAGGTTTCATGTGTGACAAAGGCATTCTTGGTAGCAAGATTTCGAATGCGATTGACATCCACCAAGAGGCTTTGCATCTGACGCTTAAGCCAGTCATGATGCTTATCCTGTTTCTGATGTAGCGCGAGAAGAAGCTCTCGGTCATTGAGAACACGAGATCGCTTCCGAGGCCTTTGGGCAATGGTGCTTCTAGTGGCGTCAGTTTAGGCGCGAGGGGCACGTGTGTTACCAGCCAAGGGATAAACACGAGAGACTGCCTGAACTCCTTCAATGGGCTGGGTGAAGCTTTGACGATCAACATTGTGAAGATAGATTGGATCCTTAGCAGGCTCTGGGTAAATAGCTTCAACAGACAGATCAACCTCTGGCAAGAATACAAGATGATTATGCGGAGACGGCTAATAGTTGAAGGCAGAGTGAAGCTTGATAAGGCGCATTACCCATGGAGCATAGAACTTCAGACCAAAAATGTCGGAGCCAGATGCAGCCAACTACCTGATGAAGAAGTCTTGAGCATTGAAGCTTATGCCATTGAAGATATAGAAAACCAAAGTCTTCATTGCTCCTTCAAACTTCGCTGCAGATGAATGTCATTTGACAGGCCATAGAGTCTTTCTGATGATATGATAAATGGTGCGGGGCAGATACTCTAGGTCTTCAACAAAGAATTCGGTTGGGTATTCAACGTCGTGAGGCAAAGGCTTCATCATGCTCACAATTTGGCTCATGTTGGGTTATGGCTTCTGGAAAATGCTCTCCAAAGCATTCTGGTGTTGGTGACAACCTGGTTCATAGTATTCACCAGGAGTGGGCAGGGTTGTGAGCTCAATGATGTCTTGAGCTTTAGCTTCATGATGAACATCTCCTGTCATCCACTCAAGGATCCAAATCTTCGGATCCCTGTTGTATCCATGAATGTGGAGGGTAGCATAGAATTGAAGCAAAAGTTCTTCATTCCAGTGTTCCTTGGCAGTCACAAAATTAAGCAGACCCGCATCACAGAAGCAGTCAAGGGCTTCTTCAAGGCATGGCAGTCCAACAATTGCTTCACAATCAAGATGCATGTGAGGGAAGATGTGTCCCTGATTGTACAAGATGCATGAATAATAGCTTCGCTGTTGGTAGCTCCAGAATCGGTCCGAAGAGATTCTTGGCCTTGTGTAGGGGTTCTTGGCACTGTTGAAGAATGTGTTGTGTGCCTTGAATCCATTCAGATTAAATGATCCCGGTGAAGTTGTAGTACATGGAAACCGTGGTAGCCTTGGCTTTGGCTTCTGGACCTGAGGCCTGTGCTCCACATGATAGGCAAACTGAGGTCCGGGAGCAGGCGGAGGAACCAGGATTGGCCATCGGACGGTAACAAGCTATCCACGATCATATGCTTGATCGATGGTGTGTGTGGCCTTGGAGGAGGTACAGGAGCAGAGGCATTGGCTTCAGGCAGCGGATTTGCTTCGGGTGCTGCATTGGCTTCAGGTGCATTCACTTCTGGCACCACATTAGCTTCAGGCGCCACATTAGCTTCAGCCATGACAACGTCATTGGCTTCAGTCTTGATGTTGGTGGCCGCCTCAGTATTGGTAACCTCCACTTCAGGAGGTGGAGGGTCGGACACGTTCTCCTCGAGAACAACTTCAGGGTTGGACGGGGTGTACCAAAACGTTCTTCTTCTCTTGGTTCTTCTTCATGGTCATCGGTTGATGCCGTCGGAATATCTTCAGCCGTTTTGGCTTCAGATTCAGGAATGTTCACAGTAGGAGAGGCTTCAGGAAAGACTTCGCGTGAAACGGATTGGCGCTCTTCTCCTTCTGGAACACTTGACAATGTGACCTGTGGCCTTGGTCCTTTGCGTAGCCTGCGAAATGCTGGCAACGCCTGTGGAGATGGAGTTGGTTGGGCCTCAAAGTCTTCACTGTCAATCATCAGAGTGGTGACCTGTGGTGGGGGAGTGACTGGTGTTTCTTCAGCACGAGGGGATTCTTGAGGGTGATCAGCCCATGAGTCATCCTGAGCAATTGGCGTCAATGGACGACCAATGCTGATGAGTTTGCTGTTCGTGAGAACAGGCGATGATACCAAATTGTGCTCGATCTGAGGAAGGACTTCATCATCTTCAACATTGTCGTGAGGACCAATGTCTTCAGCTGTGGTGGGGTCAACATCTGGATTCTCTTCAGCTTCAGGAGCCTCTGCGAAAGCAGGCTCATGAACTACCAAACGATGTTCTCGATGTGCAGAGGAAGGACGAGCAATAGAAATTGTCTCGACAACAAGGGGCTCTGTGGAAGCAGCCCGATCTCTCTTCTTTGTTTTTCTTTTCTTGGTTGGGGGAGCATCATCAGTGGTGGCTTTGGTCTTGCGCTTTCTGGCTTCGGCTTCAGCTGCTCTAGTTTTCTTGAATTCTGAAGCCAATGTGGGGACCTTAGGCTTCGAGCCTGTCATACTGGCTGGGAAGACAATGCGAGGTTCTTCCTGCCTTGATGCTTCTGGTTCGGCCACAATTGGCTTCTTCTTCTTCTTGGCAGCCATTCTGGGGTCGATGTCTGGTCGCCCCAAAGCCTTGCGCTTTTCAGCTTCATTGTAGCCTTGAACACATTTGGCAGCAAGATTCTTCATGCGCTCACGAGAACCTTTTGCTTCTTCTCGTTTCTTGTGGAATGCCTCCTTGAGCTCATGCATTATGACCTTGAAGTTTTGAATGTCTTCAACATTGAGCTTGGCCGTGTGCATCTTGAACTGAGCCTTTTCATAATCGATCTTATGCTTCAGCTCAACAATTTTCTGAGCAAGAGCCAGCTCAGGAGCAATGGCTCCGTGGAAGGAGATGCTGAGGCCAATTGGAAGCTGAAGATCATCAAAATAGACATCTGGGCTGTCAAACCACTCATCAATAAACTTGTATAAGATTTCCACATCAAAGAGGGGAAGAGCATTGAAGATTTCTGCCTCTTGCTTGCTCTTTATCAACTGTTCAAGAGCGTCATCGCCAAGATCATCATCGCTAGACAGATCAATGGCGTCATTCTCGTTTCTCAAAACAGCAGCAGGGGTCAGTGCTTGACCAGTGGGTTGCATGGGCTTTTTCAACTTGGTAGACTTGGAGATGCGTGAGAGATCTTCAGACTGCACACTGGCTTCAGGAGGTGCAGTGGCCAGAGGCTTCGCCCATGAGACCTTTGGTGCAGAGGGGGGCTTTGAAGCCTTTGGTTTCTATTGCTTCACAGGCTTCAGAGGTGCAGGCGCTTCATCAGAATCAGATTCATCTGCAGAGTGGTCCACGGCTGCCCCTTGAACCTGAATGTGAGTGATGAGACCTTCTAAGTTCTAGAAGGGCCCAATAAGATTGGGTTCAGCTTCGCGTGTGCCATCAGCTCGTGGTGCAGAGGGGCCTGGGTTGAAGTCTAATCCCAAAGACTTCTTGTTTTCCTTGGTCGAGTTCTTTGCAGCCTAATAGTTGCGCTTGAACAGACTATCTTCACGACACCATAACAGAGAGGATGGGTCGGCATTAGTAGGCTGAGGTCCACGAATCATGCAGGGGTAGAAGCCTTGAGCAATAGCTTCAGACTTCGACTTGGGCTGAAGACCTTTGTAAATTATATCTCCCCAGGGGCCCTTTAAGGCATTCTTCTCAGCATACTCTTTGGTGACGAATCTGTACTTGAACCATTCCTCTGCCCAATGTCTTCGAATCCATTGGATTCGGTTCTTGCGTTCTCCATAGGTTTCTTCTGGATCTGACTTGTATAACTCATAGAGATCCGGTGGTAGGTCCTTAGCAGTGTTTCCATGGCGTTGTCTGCCGCCCTTCCTGACTGATTTTTGAAGTTTAGACTGAAAGGCTTCAACATTGTCGAAGTCTTCCGTCTACTGGTCAGACAGGAACTGGCTTCAGGAGAATTTATGTGACATTGTAAGAACTCTGCAAATGAATGCAGACTATGAGAACCAAGGGATTCTCCCACGGACATGTACCTGTGACAGCATTAGAGATGCGAGGGAAGGGGAAGAGGTCATATGCATTCTTAGAAGATTTTGAAGATATATCAGTTTAGAAGACATTGACCTCATAGTGCGAAGACATTCACTCATATGTAGAGAGTTGGTTCCAGATTTGTACGAATCCACGGATAAGTACAAGTGAGTAATCTAACTACTTTATGAAGGATAAGCGAACATACTAGGCATGCTATGAGATGCAGAATGAGATAGATCCAACTTATAGGAACAGAAACCACTTGTGGTTGAAAATGGATGAATCTATCGGATCAAAAAGACTGTAAAAAAGGTTTTATTTACCACACAAGGAACTGCTAGACGGAGTGGGAGAGGAGGCCGAGCAGTTCGATCTTCCATGCCCTAACTTGGCGACGGAGGACACCTACAGCGACGGTGGAGAAGACGATGTCCGCGGCCGGCGTGAGGACGGCGTCGGTGAGGTCGCGGCAGCTAAGCGCTTCGTCGCCGGCATCGTCGAGGGCTAGCAGTGGCGCTAGGGTTTGTGCGAGAGTGGAAGAAGAGATAATGACTGGGGTGAGGCGTGTATTTATAGGGACAGGGACGACACAATGTTATTACACAGGTGCCCCTGGCGATTCACATATGAAGGACACGTGGTGATCATGCAACACATTGGAGGTTGTTCCATGTTCCCATGCACACCTGGATTGTCGGGTGGTCGTTCCCACTTCTTCGGGTTTCAGGTAAAAAGGATTGAGCATTGAAAATAGATTAATGTTTGTCTCTGTGTCTTCTGCTGACAAGGACGCAGAGAAGACGTTTTGACAGTTTCAATAGAATGCATATGATTTGGATAGATAGACTTAAGACGGGAGCATAGAAAGGTCAGGGTCCGATCACATTCACTTAGTTCAAAAGATTCAACTAGAAGACATAGCTATAAGTGAATGCTGTAGAGGACAGAAACCAAATCAGTACATTGAAGATAAACATGAAGCTGATACGTCAATTTTGCATCATGCTTTTATATCGATATTTATTGCATTATGGACTGTTATTTCACTTTATGTCACAATACTTATGGCTATTCTCTCTTATTTTACAAGGTTTACATAAAGAGGGAGAATGCCGGCAGCTGGAATTCTGGTCTGGAAAAGGAGCAAATATTAAAGACCTATTCTGCGCAACTCCAAAAGTCCTGAAACTCCACGGAACGTCTTAAAAGAAATAAAGAAAAATCCACACCAAAGATGAAGGCCAGGGGGCCAACACACCCTGCTCACGAGGGTGGGGGGCGCCCCCTGCCCCTAGGGCGCGCCCCCTATCTCGTGGGCCCCCTGGTGGCTCTCCGATGCCTATCTTCTCCTATATGAGGTCTTTCGATGAGAAAAAATAGGAGGGAACTTTTTGGGACGAGACTCCGCTGCCACGAGGCGGAACCTTGGCGGATCCAATCTAGAGCTCTGGCAGAGCTGTTCTGCCGGGGATACTTCCTTCCCGGAGGGGGAAATCATCACCATCATCATCACCAACGCTCCTCTTATTGGGAGAGGGCAATCTCCATCAACATCTTCACCAGCACCATCTCATCTCCAAACCCTAGTTCATCTCTTGCATCCAATTCTTGTCTCAAAGTCCGGGATTGGTGCTAGTAGGTTGCTAGTAGTGTTGATTACTCCTTGTAGTTGATGCTAGTTGGTTTAACTGGTGGAAGATCATATGTTTAGATCCTATATGCATATTATTACCCCTCTGATTATGAACATGAATATGCTTTGTGAGTAATTACGTTCGTTCCTGAGGACAAGGGAGAAGTCTTGCTATGAGTAGTCATGTGAATTTGGTATTCATTTGATATTTTGATAAGATGTATGTTGTCTAGCCTCTAGTGGTGTTATGTGAGCGTCGACTACATAACACTTCACCATTATTTGGGCCTAGAGGAAGGCATTGGGAAGTAATAAGTAGATGATGGGTTGCTAGAGTGAAAGAAGCTTAAACCCTAGTTTATGTGTTGCTTCGTAAGGGGCTGATTTGGATCCATATGTTTCATGCTATGGTTAGGTTTACCTTAATACTTTTGTTGTAGTTGCGCATGCTTGCAATAGAGGTTAATCATTAGTGGGACGCTTGTTCAAGTAAGAACATCACCCAAGCACCGGTCCACCCACATATCAAATTATCAAAGTATCGAACACGAATCATATGAACGTGATGAAAACTGGCTTGACGATATTCCCATATGTCCTCGGGAGCGCTTTTTCCTATTATAAGAGTTTGTTCCGGCTTGTACTTTGCTACAAAAGGATTGGGCCACCTTGCTGCACTTTATTTACTTTTGTTACTTGTTGCTCGTTAAAATTTATCCTATCACAAAACTATCTGTTACCACTTATTTCAGTACGTGCAGAGAATACCTTGCTGAAAACCGCTTATCGTTTCCTTCTGCTCCTCGTTGGGTTCGACACCCTTACTTATCGAAAGGACTACAATAGACCCCCTATACTTGTGGGTCATCAAGACTCTTTTCTGGCGCCGTTGTCGGGGAGTGTAGCGCCTTTGGTAGGTGGAATTTGGTAAGGAAAAATTTATATAGTGTGCTGAAATTTATTGTCACTTGTTACTATGGAAAGTAATTCTCTGAGGGTCTTGTTCGGGGTATGTTCACCCCGTCCAGTAGAGCAAAGAGTTGCTCCTCAACCTACTGAACTTATTGAAAATGAAACTCCTTTTGAATTTCCTGCGGCTATGATGGAAGAACTGCTAGCTAACCCTTTTACAGGAGATGGAACAAAGCATCCCGATGAGCACTTAATATATGTGGATGAAGTTTGTGGATTATTTAAGCTTGCAGGTATACCCGATGATGTTGCTAGAAGAAGGTCTTCCCTTTATCTTTGAAGGGAGATGCATTGATATGGTATAGGCTATGTGATGATATGAGATTCTGGGACTATAAAAGATTGAAGTTGGAATTTCATCAAAAGTATTACCCTATGCATCTTGTTCATCGTGATCGCAATTACATATATAATTTCTGGCCTCGTGAAGGAGAAAGCATCGCTCAAGCTTGGGGGAGGCTTAAACAATGTTATATTCATGCCCAATCATGAGCTCCCGAGAGAAATAATTATGCAAAGTTTTTATGCTCGGCTTTCGGAAAACAATCGCAACATGCTCTATAGTTCTTGTGCTGGCTCTTTTATGATGAAGACTATTGAATTCAGATGGAATTTATTGGATAGAATTAAACGCAACTCTGAAGATTGGGACCTCGATGAAGGTAAGGAGTCAGGTATGACACCTAAGTTTGATTGTGTTAAATCTTTCATGGATATCGATATTTTCTGTAAGTTTAGCACTAAATATGGACTTGACTCCGAGATAGTAGCTTCTTTCTGTGAATCTTTTGCTACTTATGTTGATCTCCCTAAGGAGAAGTGGTTTAAATATCATCCTCCCATAGAAGTAAAAGTAGCTGCACCTATTAAAGTTGAAGAAAAGACGGTCACTTATAATGATCCTATTGTTCCTACTTCTTATATTGAGAAACCACCTTTCCCTGTTAGAATAAAGGATCATGCTAAAGCTTCAACTGTTGTTCGTAAAAGCAATATTAGAACTTATACACCTCCTGAACAAGTTAAAGTAGAACCTAATATTGCTATTGTTAAAGATCTCTTGTCTAATAATATTGATGGGCATGTTATTCAGTTCGAAAGTGAAACTGCTAGAATTGCTAAACCTTGTGCTAAAGATAAACATAGACATGTGGTAGGCATGCCTGTTATTTCTGTTAAAATAGGGGATCATTGTTATCATGGCTTATGTGATATGGGTGCTAGTGCTAGTGTTATACCGCATACTTTATATGAAGAAATCAAGAATGAAATTGCACCTGCTGAGTTAGAAGATATTGATGTCACAATTAAACTTGCCAATAGAGATACTATTTCAGCAATGGGAATTGTCAGAGATGTTGAAGTCTTGTGTGGGAAAACTAAATATCCTGCTGATTTTCTTGTTCTTGGTTCCCCACAAGATAGTTTTTGTCCCATTATATTTGGTAGACCCTTCTTAAATACTGTCAATGCTACCATAGATTGCACAAAGAATGTTGTTACTATTGGCTTGGATGATATGGTTCATGAGTTTAATTTCTTTAAATTTAGTAAACAACATCGTGAGGAAGAATTACCTAGTAAGGATGAAATTATTGGTCTTGCTTCTATTGCAGTACCTCCTAGTGATCCTTTAGAACACTATTTTCTAGACCATGAAAATGATATGTTCATGAATAAAAGAAGGGAAATAGATGAAGTATTGTTTAAACAGGAACCTGTTCTGAAACACAACTTGCCTGTTGAAATCTTAGGGGATCCTCCTCCACCCAAGGGTGATCCCGTGTTCGAGCTTAAACCTTTGCCTGATAATCTTAAATATGCTTATCTTGATGAAAAGAAGATATATCCTGTTATTATTAGTGCTAACCTTTCAGAGCATGAAGAAGAAAGATTATTGAAAACTCTGAAGAAGCATTGTGCTGCTATTGGATATACTCTTGATGATCTTAAGGGCATTAGTCCCACTCTATGCCAACATAAAATAAATTTGGAAGCAGATGCCAAACCAGTTCGTGATCCTCAACGACGTCTGAATCCTAAAATGAAAGAAGTGGTAAGAAAAGAAATACTAAAGCTTCTTGAGGCAGGTATTATCTACCCCGTTGCTGATAGTGAGTGGGTAAGTCCTGTCCATTATGTCCCTAAGAAGGGATGTATTACTGTTGTTCCTAATGATAAAGATGAATTGATTCCACAAAGAATTATCACAGGTTATAGGATGGTAATTGATTTCCGCAAATTAAATAAAGCTACTAAGAAAGATCATTACCCCTTACCTTTTATTGATCAAATGCTAGAAAGATTATGCAAACACACACACACTATTGATTTCTAGATGGTTATTCTGGTTTCTCTCAAATACCCGTGTCGGATAAAGATCAATCAAAGACTACTTTTACATGCCCTTTTGGTACTTTTGCTTATAGACGTATGCCTTTTGGTTTATGTAATGCACCTGCTACCTTTCAAAGATGCATGATGGCTATATTCTCTGACTTTTGTGAAAAGATTTGTGAGGTTTTCATGGACGACTTTTCTGTCTATGGTTCCTCTTTTGACGATTGCTTGAGCAATCTTGATCGAGTTTTGCAGAGATGTGAAGAAACTAATCTTGTCTTCAATTGGGGAAAGTGACACTTTATGGTTAATGAAGGTATTGTTTTGAGGCACAAAGTTTCTGAAAGAGGTATTGAAGTTGATAAAGCCAAGGTTGATGCTATTGAAAAGATGCCATGTCCCAAGGACATCAAAGGTATAAGAAGTTTCCTTGGTCATGCCAGGTTTTATAGGAGGTTCATTAAGGACTTCTCAAAAATTTCTCGGCCTCTGACTAATTTATTGCAAAAAGATATACCATTTGTCTTTGATGATGATTGTGTAGGAAATACTTAAGAAAGCATTAGTCTCTGCACCTATTGTTCAGCCACCTGATTGGAATTTACCCTTTGAAATTATGTGTGATGCTAGTGATTATGCTGTAGGTGTTGTTCTAGGGCAAAGAGTCGATACAAAATTAAATGTTATTCATTATGCTAGTAAGACTCTACACAATGCTCAAATAAATTATGCTACTACTGAAAAAGAACTTTTACCAGTTGTATTTGCTTGTGATAAGTTCAGATCTTATATTGTTGATTCTAAAGTAACTATTCAAACAGATCATGCTGCTATTAAATATCTTATGGAAAAGAAAGATGCTAAACCTAGACTTATTAGATGGGTTCTCTTGCTACAAGAATTTGATTTGCATATTGTTGATAGAAAGGGAGCTGAGAACCCCGTTGCAGACAACTTGTCTAGGTTAGAAAATATTCTTGATGACGCACTACCTGTTAATGATGACTTTCCTGATGAGCAATTAAATGTTATAAGTACTTCTCGTAGTACTCCATGGTATGCTGATTATGCTAATTATATTGTTGCTAAGTTTAAACCACCTAGCTTCACATACCAACAAAAGAAAAAGTTCTTCTATGATTTGAGACATTACTTTTGGGATGACCCACATCTTTATAAAGTAGTAGATGGTGTTATTAGGCATTGTGTACTTGGGCATGAACAGGAACAGATCCTACGCAAGTGTCATTCCGAGTCTTATGGAGGACACCACGCTGGAGATAGAACTGCACATAAGGTATTCCAATCTGGTTTTTATTGGCCTACTCTCTTCAAGGATGCCCGTAAGTTTGTCTTGTCTTGTGATGAATGTCAAAGAATTGGTAATATTAGTAGACGTCAAGAAATGCCTATGAATTATTCACTTGTTATTGAACGTTTGATGTTTGGGGCTTTGATTATATGGGACCTTTTCCTGCCTCTAATGGATACACACATATTTTAGTTGCTGTTGATTATGTTACTAAGTGGGTAGAAGCTATTCCAACTAGTAGTGCTGATCATAACACTTCTATTAAAATGCTTAAAGAAGTTATTTTCCCGAGGTTTGGAGTCCCTAGATATTTAATGACTGATGGTGGTTCACACTTTATTCATGGTGCTTTCCGTAAAATGCTTGCTAAATATGATGTTAATCATAGAATTGCATCCCCTTATCACCCACAGTCTAGTGGTCAAGTAGAGTTGAGCAATAGAGAGCTCAAATTAATTTTGCAAAAGACTGTTAATAGGTCTAGAAAGAATTGGTCTAAGAAACTTGATGATGCATTATGGGCTTATAGAACTGCATACAAAAATCCTATGGGTATGTCCCCGTATAAAATGGTATATGGAAAAGCATGTCACTTACCTCTCGAACTAGAACATAAGGCATACTGGGCTATTAAAGAACTCAACTATGATTTTAAACTCGCCGGTGAGAAGAGGTTATTTGATATTAGCTCACTTGATGAATGGAGAACCCAAGCTTATGAAAATTCCAAGTTGTTTAAAGAAAAAGTTAAAAGATGGCATGACAAAAGGATACAAAAGCGTGAGTTTAATGTAGGTGATTATGTATTGTTGTACAACTCTCGTTTAAGATTTTTTGCAGGAAAACTTCTCTCTAAATGGGAAGGCCCCTACGTCATCGAAGAGGTCTATCGTTCCGGTGCCATAAAAATCAACAACTTCGAGGGCACAAATCCAAAGGTGGTAAACAGTCAAAGAATTAAACATTATATCTCAGGTAATCCCATAAAATGTTGAAACCAATATTATTGAAACCATAACCCCGGAGGAATACATAAGGGACACGTTCTGGAACGTTTCAGACTTCGAAAAGGAATAGGTATGTGGTATTGTAAGTAAACTGACTCCAAAACAATTTTTATGGCAATATTTCTCCGTTTTGGAATATTTAGAAAAATAGAAAAATAAGTAGCAGTCCGGGAAGGACACGAGGGCCCCACGAGAGTGGTGGGCGCGCCCTACCCCCCTGGGCGCGCCCCTACCTCGTGAGCGCCTCATGTGCCCTCCGGACTCCGTTTTCTTGCATGATACGTACTTTGGTCGGTAAAAATTCATTATATATTCTCCCGAAGGTTTTGACTCCCGTATCACGCAATTATCTAATGTTTTTGTTTCGAGCTATTTTTCTGACAGATCTAGGTTAACATGACGGCCCGAAGCGCCTCCAAGGACAAGTTCTTCGAGAAGGTCATCAACCCTTACCTCGCGGAGGTTCTACGACACCCTCAAACCATTGAGACGCATGATGGGTTGCTGCACATCCGTGATGAAGAGGGACCAAAGGGGACCAGAAGCATGGAGATGAGGCTCGAAGCAGTGGAGCAACAAGTTTTCAAGTGCCAAAGGATGGTTGAGCGTGGAATCAACGCTAGCCACATGATGCTTGCGGAGTTCACTAACAATTACCAGCCAGATGCCAAGAACACCGAGGAGGCCATCTTCAAGCTACATGAGAAGATCGAGCACCTCCAAGCCCAAGTCTATGACCTTCAAAACCAAAACTATGAGTATGACTATAGATTCAAAAGAATGAGTTTGGCTACAGATTTGAGGATTCCGGAGGCTCGATCATCTTTCTATGATGGTGAACCTATGCCTTGGAAGATGGATGACAAGCTGGCATCATCAACAACACCTCCACCGTATCCTCCAACAAAGAAGAATTGAGTATCTGGGTATGGGCACCCCCCTTGGCAACTGCCAAGCTTGGGGGAGGTGCCCCGGTATCATATCACAATCACAACTCCTATCTTTACCATTTTTCTTAGTTCGATCCTATTAGTAGTATCTTCATCTAGTAGAATAAAGTTTATGACATGATCTAGTTTTGAGTTTTGCTTTATGATCCCTCTATGTAATCGAGTCCGTGAGTTATATATAATAAAGATTAGTGTTGAGTCAAGGGCTTGATTATTTTGCCATGATCTTGGGTGAATAAAAGAAAGAAGAAAAGAATAAGAAGAAACAAAAAGTTCATATTGATCTTATTGAGAGTAATGACTTCACATAGAAAGAGTATGATGATTAAAAGTTGTTGGGAATTGGCAGACATAGCTTTGGTCATTGTTGCAATTAATAGGAAGTAATAAGGAAAGAGAGGTTTTCACATATAGATATATTATCATTGACATCTTTTATGATTGGGAGCACTCATTAAAATATGACATGCTAAAGAGTTGATGTTGGACAAGGAAGACAGCGTAATGAGTTATGTCTTTCTTATATCTGAGATAAAGTATGTTGTCATGGTTCCTCTAACTTGTTGAGCTTGCATTTCCCCCTCATGCTAGCCAAATTCTCAGCACCAAGTAGAAATGCTACTTGTGCTTCCAAATATCCCTAAACCAGTTTTGCCATGAGAGTCCACCATATCTACCTATGGATTGAGTAAAATCCTTCAAGTAAGTTGTCATCAGTGCAAAGCAATAAAAATTGCTCCAAAAATGTATGATTGATTGGTGTGGGAGAAATAATCTTTATACGATCTTGTGATGTGGAAGTAATAAAAGCGACGGACTGCATAATAAAGGTTCATATCACAAGGGGCAATATAAAGTGATGTTCTTTCGCATTGAGATTTTATACATCCAACCATAAAAGCGCATGGAAACCTCTGCTTCCCTCTGCGAAGGGCCTATCCTTTATTTATTATCTTCTACCTTATGCAGGAGTCATAGTGATCTTCACCTTTTCTTTTTTATTTTATCCTTTGGCAAGCTCAACATGTTGGAAAGAACATGATATATATATCTAATTGGATGTAGGGGAGCATGAACCATTATTGTTGACATTACCCTTGAGGTAAAAGGTTGTGGGGCAAAACTATAAGCCCCTATCTTTCTTTGTGTCCGATTAAAACTCTGTAACCACAAGTATCGCATGAGTGTTAGCAATTATGGAGGACTAAATGATAGTTGAGTATGTGGACTTGCTTTTCAGCTCTGACATAGACTATTTCCGATGTTATGATAAATTGCAATTGCTTCAATGACTGAGATTATAGTTTGTCAGAGCCCAATAAGGTTTATGATTTATACTTTTGCATTGTGAATAGATCATCACTTGAAAATAAGTAATCATATGACAAAACCTATATATGTTGTTGTTATAAGAATAATCATGATGCCTTCATGTCCGTATTTTATTTTTATCGACGCCTCTACCTCTAAACATGAGGACATATTTATTGTTATCGGCTTTTCGCTTGAGGACAAGCGAGGTCTAAGCTTGGGGGAGTTGATACGTCCATTTTGCATCATGCTTTTATATCGATATTTATTGCATTATGGACTGTTATTTCACTTTATGTCACAATACTTATGGCTATTCTCTCTTATTTTACAAGGTTTACATAAAGAGGGAGAATGCCGGCAGCTGGAATTCTGGTCTGGAAAAGGAGCAAATATTAGAGACCTATTCTGCGCAACTCCAAAAGTCCTGAAACTCCACGGAACGTCTTAAAAGAAATAAAGAAAAATCCACGCCAAAGATGAAGGCCAGGGGACCCACACCCTGCTCACGAGGGTGGGGGCGCCCCCCCTAGGGCGCACCCCCTATCTCGTGGGCCCCCTGGTGGCTCTCGGATGCCCATCTTCTCCTATATGAGGTCTTTCGATGAGAAAAAATAGGAGGGAACTTTTCAGGACGAGACTCCGCCGCCACGAGGCGGAACCTTGGCGGATCCAATCTAGAGCTCTGGCAGAGCTGTTCTGCCGGGGATACTTCCTTCCCGGAGGGGGAAATCATCACCATCGTCATCACCAACGCTCCTCCCATTGGGAGAGGGTAATCTCCATCAACATCTTCACCAGCACCATCTCATCTCCAAACCCTAGTTCATCTCTTGCATCCAATTCTTGTCTCAAAGTCCGGGATTGGTGCTAGTAGGTTGCTAGTAGTGTTGATTACTCCTTGTAGTTGATGCTAGTTGGTTTAATTGGTGGAAGATCATATGTTCAGATCCTATATGCATATTATTACCCCTCTGATTATGAACATGAATATGCTTTGTGAGTAATTATGTTCGTTTCTGAGGACAAGGGAGAAGTCTTGCTATGAGTAGTCATGTGAATTTGGTATTCGTTTGATATTTTGATAAGATGTATGTTGTCTAGCCTCTAGTGGTGTTATGTGAACGTCGACTACATAACACTTCACCATTATTTGGGCCTAGAGGAAGGCATTGAGAAGTAATAAGTAGATGATGGGTTGCTAGAGTGACAGAAGCTTAAACCCTAGTTTATGCATTGCTTCGTAAGGGGCTGATTTGGATCCATATGTTTCATGCTATGGTTAGGTTTACCTTAATACTTTTGTTGTAGTTGAGGATGCTTGCAATAGAGGTTAATCATAAGTGGGATGTTTGTTCAAGTAAGAACAACACCCAAGCACCGGTCCACCCACATATCAAATTATCAAAGTATCGAACGCGAATCATATGAACATGATGAAAACTGGCTTGACGATATTCCCATATGTCTGTTGGGGAACGTAGCAGAAATTCAAAATTTTCCTACGTGTCACCAAGATCTATCTATGGAGAGACCAGCAACGAGTAGAAAGAGAGTGCATCTACATACCCTTGTAGATCGCTAAGCGGAATCGTTCAAGTGAACGGGGTTGATGAAGTCGTACTCGTCGTGATTCAAATCACCGATGATCAAGTGCCGAACGCACGGCACCTCTGCGTTCAACACACGTACAGCCCGGTGACGTATCCCACGCCTTGATCCATCAAGGAGAGAGGGAGAGGTTGAGGAAGACTCCATCCAGCAGCAGCACAACGGCGTGGTGGTGGTGGAGGAGCGTGGCAATCCTGCAGGGCTTCGCCAAGCACCACGGGAGAAGAGGAGTACTTGGGAGATGGGGAGGGCTGCGCCAGAACTTCGTGTATAGCTCCCATGCGCCTCCCCACTATATATAGGGGTGGAGGTGCTGGTTTCTTGCCCTCCAAGTCCATTGGGGCGTTGGCCAAGGTGGGAGGAAAGAAATCTCATTATTTCCTTCCCCACCGATTGTTATCCCCCCTTTTTAGGGATCTTGATCTTATCCCTTCGGGATATGATCTTATTCCTTCTAAGGGGGGATCTTGGTGCGCCTTGACCAGGGGTGTGGGGCCTTGCCCCCACTACCCACGTCCATGTGGGTCCCCCCATGCAGGTGGGACCCACTCCGGAACCTTCTAGAACCTTCCCGGTACAATACCGAAAAATCCCGAACATTTTCCGGTGGCCAAAATAGGACTTCCCATATATAAATCTTTACCTCCGGACCATTCCGGAACTCCTCGTGACGTCTGGGATCTCATCCGGGACTCCGAACAACATTCGGTAACCACATACAAACTTCCTTTATAACCCTAGCGTCATCGAACCTTAAGTGTGTAGACCCTACGGGTTCGGGAGACATGTAGACATGACCGAGACGTTCTCCGGTCAATAACCAACAGCGGGATCTGGATACCCATGATGGCTCCCACATGTTCCACGATGATCTCATCGGATGAACCACGATGTCAAGGACTCAGTCGATCCCGTATACAATTCCCTTTGTCTAGCGGTATGTTACTTGCCCGAGATTCGATCGTCGGTATCCAATACCTTGTTCAATCTCGTTACCGGCAAGTCACTTTACTCGTTCCGTAACACATCATCCCGTGATCAACTCCTTGGTCACATTGCGCATATGATGATGTCCTACCGAGTGGGCCCAGAGATACCTCTCCGTTTACACGGAGTGACAAATCCCAGTCTCGATCCGCATAAAACAATAGATACTTTTGAAGATACCTGTAGTGCACCTTTATAGTCACCCAGTTACGTTGTGACGTTTGATACACCCAAAGCACTCCTACGGTATCCAGGAGTTACACGATCTCATGGTCAAAGGAAGAGATACTTGACATTGGCAAAGCTCTAGCAAACGAACTACACGATCTTTGTGCTATGCTTAGGATTGGGTCTTGTCCATCACATCATTCTCCTAATGATGTGATCCCGTTATCAACGACATCCAATGTCCATAGCCAGGAAACCATGACTATCTGTTGATCACAACGAGCTAGTCAACTAGAGGCTCACTAGGGACTTATTGTGGTCTATGTATTCACACGTGTATTACGATTTCCGGATAATACAGTTATAGCATGAATAAAAGACAATCATCATGAACAAGGAAATATAATAATAATACTTTTATTATTGCCTCTAGGGCATATTTCCAACAGTCTCCCACTTGCACTAGAGTCAATAATCTAGTTCACATCGCCATGTGATTAACACTCACAGGTCACATCGCCATGTGACTAATACCCAAGAGTTTACTAGAGTCAGTAGTCTAGTTCACATCACTATGTGATTAACACTCAATGAGTTTTATGTTTGATCATGTTGCTTGTGAGAGAGGTTTTAGTCAACGGGTCTGAACCTTTCAGATCCGTGTGTGCTTTACAAATCTCTATGTCATCTCCTAGATGCAGCTACCATGCTCTATTTGGAGCTATTCCAAACAACTATTCTACTTGGAGCTATTCTAAATTATTGCTCCATTATATGTATCCCGTCTCTCTACTCAGAGCTATCCGGATAGGTGTCAAGCTTGCATCGTCGTAACCTTTACGACGAACTCTTTTACCACCTCCATAATCGAGAAAATTCCTTAGTCCACTAGTTACTAAGGATAACTTTGACCGCTGTCCTGTGAGCCATTCTTGGATCACTCTTGTACCCCTTGACTGACTCATGGAAAGGCACACTTCAGGTGCGGTACACAGCATAGCATACTGAAGAGCCTACGTCTTAAGCATAGGGGACGACCTTCGTCCTTTCTCTCTATTCTGCCGTGGTCGAGCTTTAAGTCTTAACTTCGTACCTTACAACTCAGGCAAGAACTCCTTCTTTGACTGGTCCATCTTGAACACCTTCAAGATCATGTCAAGGTATGTGCTCATTTGAAAGTATTATTAAGCATTTTGATCTATCCTTATAGATCTTGATGCTCAATGTTCAAGTAGCTTAATCCAGGCTTTCCATTGAAAAACACTTTCAAAATAACCCTATATGCTTTCCAGAAATTCTACGTCATTTCTGATCAACAATATGTCAACAACATATACTCATCAGAAATTCTATAGTGCTCCCACTCACTTCTTTGGAAATACAAGTTTCTCATAAACTTTGTACAAACCCAAAATTTTTGATCATCATCAACGCATACATTCCAACTACGAGATGCTCACTCCAGTCCTTAGAAGGATTGTTGGAGCTTTGCATACTTATTAGCATCTTTAGGGATTGACAAAACCTTCCGGTTGTATCACATACAACCTTTCCTCATTAAAATCGTCGAGGAAACAATGTTTTGACATCCTATCTGCAAGATTTCATAAATAATGCAGTAATCGCTAATATAATTCCAACAGACTCTTAGCATCGCTACGAGTGAGAAAATCTCATCGTAGTCAACTCCTTGAACTTGTCGGAAAACATCTTAACGACAAGTCGAGCTTTCTTAATGGTGACATTTACCATCATTGTCCGTCTTCCTTTTGAAATCCATCTGTACTCATTAGCCTTACGACCATCGAGCCGTTCTGCCAAAGTCTACACTTTGTTTTCATACATGGATCCTCTCTCGGATTTTATGGCCTCAAGCCATTTATCGGAATCCGGGCCCACCATCGCTTCTTCATAGCTCGTAGGTTCATTGTTGTCTAGCAACATGACCTTCAAGACAGGATTACGTACCACTCTGAAGTAGTACGCATCCTTGTCATCCTACGAGGTTTGGGAGTGACTTGATCCGAAGTTTCATGATCAATATCATAAGCTTCCACTTCAATTGGTGTAGGTGCCACAGGAACTACTCCCTGTGCCCTGTCACACACTAGTTGAAGAGACGGTTCAATAACCTCATCAAGTCTCCACCATCCTCCCACTCAATTCTTTTGAGAGAAACTTTTCCTCGAGAAAGGACCCGATTCTAGAAACAATCCATATTGCTTTCGGATCTGAATTAGGAGGTATACCCAACTGTTTTGGGTTTCCTATGAAGATGCATTTTATCCGCTTTGGGTTCGAGCTTATCAACCTGAAACTTTTTCATATAAGCGTCGCAGCCACAAACTTTTAAGAAACGACAACTTAGGTTTCTCTAAACCATAATTCATACGGTGTCATCTCATCGGAATTACGTGGTGCCCTATTTAAAGTGAATGTGGTTGTCTCTAATGCCTAACCCATGAACGATAGTGGTAATTCGATAAGAGACATCATGGTACGCACCATATCCAATAGGGTGCAACTATGATGTTCGGACACACCATCACATTATGGTGTTCCAGGCGGTATTAATTGCGAAACAATTTCCACAATGTCTTAATTGTGTGCCAAAACTCGTAACTTAGATATTCATCTCTATGATCATATCATAGACATTTTATCCTCTTGTCACAATGATCTGCTACTTCACTCTGAAATTACTTGAACCATTCAATAATTCAGACTTGTGTTTCATCAAGTAAATATACTCAACATTTACTCGAATCATCTGTGAAGTAAGAACATAATGATATTCACTGCATGCCTCAGCACTCATTCTACTGCACACATCAAAATGTGTTACTTCCAACAAGTTGCTATCTTCTTCCATCTTACTGAAATGAGGCTTTTCAGTCATCTTGCCCATGTGGTATGATTTGCATATCTCAAGTGATTCAAAATCAAGTGAGTCCGAACGATCCATTTGCATGGAGTTTCTTCATGCATATACACCAATAGACATGGTTCGCATGTCTCAAACTTTTCAAAAACGAGTGAGTCCAAAGATCCATCAACATGGAGCTTCTTCATGCGTTTTATACCATTATGACTTACATGGCAGTGCCACAAGTAAGTGGTACTATCATTACTATCTTATATCTTTTGGCATGAAAATGTGTATCACTACGACCGAGATTCAATAAACCATTCCTTTAGGTGCAAGACCATTGAAGGTATTATTCAAAAATAGAGTAACCATTATTCTCCTTAAATGAATAACCGTATTGCGATAGACATAATCCAATCATGTCTATGCTCAACACAAACACCAATCTCGGTGGTAGAGGGAGCGTGCGATGCTTGATCATATCAACCTTGGAAACACTTCCAACATATATCGTCAGCTCACCTTTAGCTAGTCTCCGTTTATTCCGTAGCTTTTATTTCGAGTTACTAACACTTAGCAACCGAACCGGTATCCAATACCCTGGTGCTACTAGGAGTACTAGTAAAGTACACATTAACATAATGTATATCCAATATACTTCTATCGACCTTGCTAGCCTTCTCATCTACCAAGTATCTAGGGTAATGCTGCTCCAGTGGTTGTTCCCCTTATTACAGAAGCACTTAGTCTCGGGTTTGGGTTCAACCTTGGGTTTCTTCACTAGAGCAGCAGCTGAATTGCCGTTTCATGAAGTATCCCTTTGTTCCCTTGCCCTTCTTGAAACTAGTAGTTTCACCAACCATCAACAATTGATGCTCCTTCTTGATTTCTACTTTCACGGTGTCAAACATCATGAATATTTCAAGGATCATCATATCTATCCCTGATATGTTATAGTTAATCACGAAGCTCTAGCAGCTTGGTGGCAATGACTTTGGGGAAACATCACTATCTCATCTGGAGGATCAACTCCCACTCGATTCAAGTGATTGTTGTGCTCAGACAATCTGAGCACAAGCTCAACGATTGAGCTTTTCTCCCTTAGTTTGCAGGCTAAGAAAATCGTCGGAGGTCTTATACCTCTTGACGTGGGCACGAGCCTGAAATCCTAATTTCAGCCCTCGAAACATCTCATATGTTCCGTGACGTTTCGAAAACGTCTTTGGTGCCTCTACTTAAACCATTTAATTGAACTATCACGTAGTTATCAAAACGTGTATGTCCGATGTTCGCAAAATCGACAAACGACGTTGGGGTTCAGCACACTGAGCGGTGCATTAAGGACATAAGCTTTCTACTGATCGCATAATCGCTACTATCAACTTTCAACTATATTTTCTCTAGGAACATATCTAAACAGTGGAACTAAAGCGCGAGCTTACGACATAATTTGCAAAAGGTCTTTTGACTATGTTCAGGATAATTAAGTTCATCTTATGAACTCCCACTTAGATAGACATCCCTCTGGTCATCTAAGTGATCACATGATCCGAGTCAACTAGGCCGTGTCCGATCATCACGTGAGACGGACTAGTCATCATCGGTGAACATCTTCATGTTGATCGTATCTACCATACGACTCATGCTCGACCTTTCGGTCTCCGTGTTCCGAGGCCATGTCTGCACATGCTAGGCTCGTCAAGTTAACCCTAAGTGTTTTCGCTGTGTAAAACTGTCTTACACCCGTTGCATGTGAACGTAAGAATCCATCACACCCGATCATCACGTGGTGCTTAGAAGCGACGAACTGTAGCAACGGTGCACAGTTAGGGGAGAACACTTCTTGAAATTTTGTAAGGGATCATCTTATTTACTACCGTTGTCCTAAGCAAACAAGATGCATAAACATGATAAACATCACATGCAATCAAATAGTGACATGATATGGCCAATATCATTTTGCTCCTTTTGATCTTCATCTTCGGGGCTCCATGATCATCATCGTCACCGGCACGACACCATGATCTCCATCATCATGATCTCCATCATCGTGTCTTCATGAAGTTGTCACGCCAACGACTACTTCTACTTCTATGACTAACGCGTTTAGCAATAAAGTAAAGTAGTTTACATGGCGTTCTTCAATGACACGCAGGTCATACAATAAATAAAGACAACTCCTATGGCTCCTGCCGGTTGTCATACTCATCGACATGCAAGTCGCGAATCCTATTACAAGAACATGATCAATCTCATACATCACATATCATTCATCACATTCTTCTTGGCCATATCACATCACATAGCATACCCTGCAAAAACAAGTTAGACGTCCTCTAATTGTTGTTGCATGTTTTACGTGGCTGCTATGGGTTTCTAGCAAGAACGTTTCTTACCTACACAAGACCACAACGTGATATGCCAATTGCTATTTACCCTTCATAAGGACCCTTTTCATCGAATCTGTTCCGACTAAAGTGGGAGAGACTGGCACCCGCTAGCCACCTTATGCACCAAGTGCATGTCAATCGGTGGAACCTGTCTCACGTAAGAGTACGTGTAAGGTCGGTCCGGGCCGCTTCATCCCACAATACCGTCGAAACAAGATTGGACTAGTAACGGTAAGCATATTGAACAACATCAACGCCCACAACTACTTTGCGTTCTACTCATGCAAAGAATCTACGCAATCGACCTAGCTCATGATGCCACTGTTGGGGAACGTAGCAGAAATTCAAAATTTTCCTACGTGTCACCAAGATCTATCTATGGAGAGACCAGCAACGAGTAGAAAGAGAGTGCATCTACATACCCTTGTAGATCGCTAAGCGGAAGCGTTCAAGTGAACGGGGTTGATGAAGTCGTACTCGTCGTGATTCAAATCACCGATGATCAAGTGCCGAACGCACGGCACCTCCGCGTTCAACACACGTACAGCCCAGTGACGTATCCCACACCTTGATCCAGCAAGGAGAGAGGGAGAGGTTGAGGAAGACTCCATCCAGCAGCAGCACAACGGCGTGGTGGTGGTGGAGGAGCGTGGCAATCCTGCAGGGCTTCGCCAAGCACCACGGGAGAAGAGGAGTACTTGGGAGAGGGGGAGGGCTGCGCCAGAACTTCGTGTATAGCTCCCATGCGCCTCCCCACTATATATAGGGGTGGAGGTGCTGGTTTCTTGCCCTCCAAGTCCATTGGGGCGTTGGCCAAGGTGGGAGGAAAGAAATCTCATTATTTCCTTCCCCACCGATTGTTATCCCCCCTTTTTAGGGATCTTGATCTTATCCCTTCGGGATATGATCTTATTCCTTCTAAGGGGGGATCTTGGTGCGCCTTGACCAGGGGTGTGGGGCCTTGCCCCCACTACCCACGTCCATGTGGGTCCCCCCATGCAGGTGGGCCCCACTCCGGAACCTTCTAGAACCTTCCCGGTACAATACCGAAAAATCCCGAACATTTTCCGGTGGCCAAAATAGGACTTCCCATATATAAATCTTTACCTCCGGACCATTCCGGAACTCCTTGTGACGTCTGGGATCTCATCCGGGACTCCGAACAACATTCGGTAACCACATACAAACTTCCTTTATAACCCTAGCGTCATCGAACCTTAAGTGTGTAGACCCTACGGGTTCGGGAGACATGTAGACATGACCGAGACGTTCTCCGGTCAATAACCAACAGCGGGATCTGGATACCCATGATGGCTCCCACATGTTCCACGATGATCTCATCGGATGAACCACGATGTCAAGGACTCAGTCGATCCCGTATACAATTCCCTTTGTCTAGCGGTATGTTACTTGCCCGAGATTCGATCGTCGGTATCCAATACCTTGTTCAATCTCGTTACCGGCAAGTCACTTTACTCGTTCCGTAACACATCATCCCGTGATCAACTCCTTGGTCACATTGCGCATATGATGATGTCCTACCGAGTGGGCCCAGAGATACCTCTCCGTTTACACGGAGTGACAAATCCCAGTCTCGATTCGCATAAAACAATAGATACTTTCGGAGATACCTGTAGTGCACCTTTATAGTCACCCAGTTACGTTGTGACGTTTGATACACCCAAAGCACTCCTACGGTATCCAGGAGTTACACGCTCTCATGGTCGAAGGAAGAGATACTTGACATTGGCAAAGCTCTAGCAAATGAACTACACGATCTTTTGTGCTAGTCTTAGGATTGGGTCTTGTCCATCACATCATTCTCCTAATGATGTGATCCCGTTATCAACGGCATCCAATGCCCATAGCCAGGAAACCATGACTATCTGTTGATCACAACGAGCTAGTCAACTAGAGGCTCACTAGGGACATATTGTGGTCTATGTATTCACACGTGTATTACGATTTCCGGATAATACAGTTATAGCATGAATAAAAGACAATTATCATGAACAAGGAAATATAATAATAATACTTTTATTATTGCCTCTAGGGCATATTTCCAACAATGTCCTCGGGAGCGCCTTTTCCTATTATAAGAGTTTGTTCCGGCTTGTCCTTTGCTACAAAAGGATTGGGCCACCTTGCTGCACTTTATTTACTTTTGTTACTTGTTGCTCGTTACAATTTATCCTATCACAAAACTGTCTTTTACCACTTATTTCAGTACTTGCAGAGAATACCTTGCTGAAAACTGCTTATCATTTCCTTCTGCTCCTCGTTGGGTTTGACACTCTTACTTATCGAAAGGACTACGATAGATCCCCTATACTTGTGGGTCATCAGAAGCCATGTTAATAATGAATACAAACAAAATGTGA
Organism: Triticum dicoccoides; assembly: GCF_002162155.2. NCBI lineage: Eukaryota > Viridiplantae > Streptophyta > Magnoliopsida > Poales > Poaceae > Triticum > Triticum dicoccoides. The sequence continues at coordinate 59,892,695 of NC_041380.1, read as the reverse complement.
AGACTTTGCAAATGTAACGCCAACAGAAAGTATTCCAAACAAAAGTTTGGTGGTGGCGTTACCCACCGTATAGGAAATATTAGACCCAGACATGTCGCATAATTATCGTGGCGCTCCGAAGTCAAATTCCGCATTAATGTATTCACACTTAGAGTGTAAGTCTTCATTTGTTGAAGATATACGTTGCTTCGTGTGTTTGCACATCTAAGTCATCAACATGCATAAGTGTTAGGATGTGTGCATGATCACATGACATTTGAGGATTCCAAGATATTTAGCTCACACCGCAACTTGCAAAACCTTTTCTCATCCAAGGGCTTTGTGAAGATATCTGCCAGTTGCTCTTCAGTGCTGATGTGAATGATATCAATATCTTCCTTCATGACATGATCTCTGAGAAAGTGATGACGGATCTGAATGTGCTTTGTCTTCGAGTGCTGAACTGGGTTGGTGGCGATCTCGATGGCGCTTTCATTGTCGCAGTAGAGTGGCACTTGCTTCAGATGAATGCCATAGTCTTTGAGTGTTTGCTTCATTCATAGAAGCTAAGCGCAGCAAGATCCAGCAGCAATGTATTCAGATTCAGCAGTGGAGAGAGATACACAGTTCTACTTCTTTGAAGGCCAACACACAAGTGATCGTCCCAGAAAGTGACATGTGCCTGATGTAGACTTGCGATCCACCTTGTCACCAGCATAATTAGCATCCAAGAATCCAACTAGATCAAACTCTGAGCCCTTTGGATACCATAATCCTAGTGTTGGGGTGTGAGCCAAATATCGAAGAATTCGCTTCACAGCTAAGTGATGCGATTCCTTTGGTGCCGCTTGGAATCGGGCACACATGCAAACACTAAGCATGATATCTAGCCTAGATGCAGATAAATAAAGCAAAGAACCAATCATGGAGCAGTATACCTTTTGATCGAACTCTTTACCATTGGCGTCAGAATTTAGATGACTCTTGGTAGGCATTGGCGTCGTGTAACCTTTGCAGTCTTGCATTCCAAACTTCTTCAGGCAATCCTTGAGGTATTTCTCTTGAGATATGAAGATGTTGTTGCGTTGCTGTCGTATTTGAAGACCAAGGAAGAACTTCAGCTCACCCATCATGGACATCTGATATTGCTCTTGCATCATGTATCCAAACTCATCACTGTATTTCTGATTAGTGCAGCCGAAGATAATGTCATCCACATATATTTGGCACACAAACAGTTCACCATCATATGTCTTCGTGAAGAGCGTGGGATCCAGGGAACCAGGTTTGAAGCCTTTGCTCTTCATGAAGTCCTTGAGTGTGTCATACCAAGCACGAGGGGCTTGTTTGAGTCCATACAGTGCCTTGTTGAGCTTGTAAACCATGTCAGGATGTTTTGGATCTTCAAAGCCAGGCGGTTGTGCAACATACACTTCTTCTTCAATCTTGCCATTGAGAAAGGCACTCTTCACATCCATTTGATACAGAAGAATGTTATGATGATTTGCATAGGCCAGCAGCATGCGTATAGCTTCAAGCCTATCCACATGATCAAATGTTTCATCGAAGTCAATTCCTTCAACTTGAGTGTATCCTTGAGCAATGAGACAAGCCTTGTTTCTGACACTTGACCATGCTCATCTTGCTTGTTGCGATATATCCATTTAGTGCCTATGATATTGTGCTTACGAGGATCAGGACGCTTGACCAGTTCCCATACATTATTCAGCTCAAACTGTTGAAGCTCTTCTTGCATAGCTTGAATCCATTCAGGTTCCATGAAGGCTTCATCAACTTTCTTGGGTTCAGATATTGAGACGAATGCGAAGTGCCCACAGAAATTTGCTAGTTGTGTTGCCCTTGAACGAGTGAGTGGACCAGGTGCATTGATGCTATCAATTATTTTCTCAATTTGTACTTCATTTGCAACACGAGGATGAACAGGACGAAGATTTTGCTCTTGCTGATCATTGTCATCGTTAGAAGGATTGTCTTCAGGCTGAGTATTGTCTTCAGGTTGATCAGATGCAGAGATGATGAGTTCCTCTTCGGGCTGTGCTTCATATGGTATGATTTCTCTAGTTCCCATAAGCTTGATGGATTCACTGGATGGAACTTCATCTAGCACATTTGGCAGGTGCTCTCTTTGCGAGCCGTTAGTCTCATCGAACCGCACATCCACAGTTTCAACCACTTTATAGTGAAAGAGGTTGAAGACTCTATAGGAGTGCGAATCCTTTCTGTATCCAAGCATAAAACCTTCATGTGCTTTCGGTGCAAATTTTGAAGTGTGATGTGGATCCTTGATCCAGCACCTGGCACCAAATACTCTGAAGTAACTGACATTTGGCTTCTTACCAGTGAGGAGCTCATAGGATGTTTTGTTCAGAAGCTTGTGAAGATAAACACGGTTGATGACATGGCATGCAGTATCAATGGCTTCAGGCCAGAACTTTCTTGGAGTCTTGTATTCATCGAGCATCGTCTGGGCCATCTCAATGAGTGTTCTGTTCTTGCGTTCCATGATGCCATTCTGCTGCGGCATGTACGGAGCTGAGAACTCATGAGTGATTCCCAAAGTATCAAGATAAGTGTTGAGGCCGGTGTTCTTGAATTCAGTGCCATTGTCACTTCTGATGTGCTTGATCTTGACGCCATATTTGTTCATGGCTCGATTGGCGAAGCGTCTGAAGACATCCTGCACTTCAGTCTTGTAGAGGATTATATGCACCCATGTATATCTTGAATAATCATCAAAAATGACGAAGCCATAGAGACAAGCAGTAGTAGTAAGAGTTGAGTAGTGAGTGGGACCGAAGAGGTCCATGTGTAGCAGTTCGAAGGGTTGAGTCGTTGTCATGATTGTCTTTGAGGGATGCTTGGCCCTCGTCATCTTTCCAGCTTAGCAGGCACCACATAAGTGATCCTTCTTGAACTTGACGCCCTCAATGCCTATGATATGCTTCTTCTTTGCAAGAGTGTGCAAATTCCTCATGCCATCATGCCCTAGCCTCCGATGCCAGAGCCAGCATTCTGAAGCTTTTGCAAGAAGACATACGGCAAGCTGTGGTCCTGCTGAGAAATCTACCATGTACAAATCATCTTTCCGATACCGTTCAAAGACTAGAGACTTGTCAGATTCCATTAGAACAAGGCAACGATATTTTCCAAACATCACAATCATGTTTAAATCGCAAAGCATTGAGACAGACATTAAGTTGAAACCAAGGGATTCAACAAGCATCACTTTATCCATGTGCTGATCCCTTGAGATTGCAACTCTACCTAGACCCAATACCTTGCTTTTACCAGTATCAGCAAATGTGATGTGAATCTTGTCAGATGGTCGTAAGGTTGAGTCCATGAGAAGACTTCGCTTGCCAGTCATGTGATTAGTACATCCACTATCAATAATCCATTCTGAAGCAGCTGGTGTCATACCCTACAGTGCAGTTAGGGGGATAGGCTTCACGAAGAGAATTGTGAAGCATAAACATTTGACGAGCAAGTGGATTATGAAAGCTTAGATCGAGGTTAGGACTGATAGGGCAAGTAGCAAGTGACTCAGGAACAAAATACATAATAAGACCATTTGGGCATTTGATCTTGCACCCTACTAGATTTTTAAGGTCCCCAGCAATAGCTTTAGACGCATTTGATTTTCGGGTGGAGACCCTTCCCTGCAAAAGAGAGCTAAGCTTTCTTAGCCACCCACATCTTCAAGGGTGGCTTCCAAGCAATGAGTTAAGTGCAGCATCTGAGAACTTTGGCTTTGGAGCCCTAGCAAATAGTCTTGCAGGTGGACAATAGTACTCATAAGAATAAGCAGAGTAGTTCTTGGTCTTATGAACATGGCGATTTGATGAAAAACACTCATATTCATAGGCCTGAGTATGGTTTCCCTGCAAAACATTTGCCTTAGTGCGACTCAGGTGAGTCCTCTGTCTGTATGAAGCCTTTGGACCATATGAAGCCCGTGGTCTGGGGTTTGTCTTCTTCACTTGTGGTGTCATGACGACATACACAGGAAGATTTTCCAGACACTTTTTTGGCACCCAGACTTTCTTCATAGGTGGCCCATTCCCGCAGTTAGTACCAATATACATGGCAAACAGTTCACCATTCTGATTCTTAAACAGTTTATAGTTTGCATCAAAGGATTGATCAATAACAATTGGATTAGCACAAGTGAAGCCAGATAGGGTGGATGGATCCACTGAAGGTTCCTTTGCAGCAACCCATGTGGTTTTGGGGTACTACTTAGGTTTCCAGTAAGAGCCATCAGCATTCATTTTCCTTTCGAACCCAACACCCTCTTTCCTAGGGTTTCAGTTCAAGATCTGCTTTTTGAGGACATCACATCGTGTATGATGCCCTTTGAGACTTTTGTACATCCCTGTTTCAAGCAATGTCTTCAACCTAGCATTTTCATCAGCAATAGCAGTGGCATCCTCAGTAGAGGGGTTAGTTACCACATCAACAGTTGAAGATATTGTAACAGTAGCAGCAGTAGAACATCCAGCAACAGAAGTAGCATTGTCACGCTCAATGCATTTAAGACATGGTGGTTCAAACCCTTCCTGAGCAGAACTGATATGTTTGGCGCAAAGTGACTCATTTTCCTTTTGAAGATCTTCATGAGCCGCTCTCAATTTCTCAAGATATTGCTTCCTTTGAAGATAATCATAGGAAAGCTTTTCATGAGTTGTTGAGAGCGTTTCATGATGACTTTCAAGTTCCTCATACTTAACATGAAGATTTTTTTATGTCTTCAATTGAGGACTAAGATCGAGTCATTTCAGCGTCTAAGAGGTCATCGCTTTTGTCTAACAGTTTTTTAATATGTTCCATAGCTTTCTGTTGTTCAGTTGCAATTTTAGCAAGTGTTTTGTAGCTGGGTTTGGAACCACAATCAGAGTCATCTTCACTGGATGTTTGATAGTGAGTAGTGCGTGAGTTTACCTTGGCACCGCGTGCCATGAAGAAGTAGGTGGGAGCAGAGTTGTCCTTGTCATTAGCATCGGCTTCGGTGATGAAGTCATTGTCTTCAGTGTTGAAGATGGACTTGGCAACGTAGGCTGTAGCCAGACTTGCAATGCCAGAATCGGACTCCTCCTCAGACTCCACCTCCGCCTCCTCAGAAGCAGACTCCTCCTCTGAATCCATTTCCTTGCCAACAAACGCACGAGCCTTGCCAGATGAGCTCTTCTTGTGTGATGAAGACTTTGATGAAGACTTTGAGTATTTCTTCTTCTTCTTGTCGTCAGAATCATATTCCTTGCTCTTCTTCTTCTTCTTCTTCTTCTTCTTCTCTTGTTCTCATTGTCCCACTGCGGACACTCAGAGATGTAGTGACCAGGTTTCTTGCACTTGTGGCATGTTCTCTTCTTGTAGTCATGAGCAGAAGCTTCATCATTCCTTGAGCTGGATCATGAGGACTTTCTGAAGCCTTTCTTCTTGGTGAATTTCTGGAACTTCTTCACAAGCATAGCAAGCTCCTTTCCAATGTCTTCAGGATCATCAGAACTTCAATCAGATTCTTCTTCAGATGAGGAAACAACTTTTGCCTTTAAAGCACGAGTTCGCCCATAGTTGGGACCGTTGTAACACCCACGATGCGGCTATATCTCCCACGTGTCGGAGCACGACTTAGAGGCATAACCGCATTGTAGGCATGTCGCAAGAGGGGTAATCTTTACACATCCCATGTACTGAATAAGAAAGAGTTACATAGTTGGCTTACAATCGCCACTTCACATAATACATAAGAATAGCATTACATCAACCAGATACAAGCAAGGTCCGACTACGGAACCAAAATAAAAGAAGACTACCCCTGATGCAAAAGATCCCTGATCGACCCAACTGGGCTCCACTACTGATCAACTGAAAATGGAACATAACGAACATGATCTTCATCGAGCTCCGCCATGAGCTTGGTTGCGTTACCTGCACGGGTATCATCGGCACCTGCAACTGGTTTTGGAAGTAAACTGTGAGTCACGGGGACTCAGCAATCTCACACCCTCGCGATCAAGACTATTTAAGCTTATGGGTAGGGAAAAGGTATGAGGTGGAGCTCCAGCAAGCACTAGCATATGTGGTGGCTAACATACACAAAAGAGAGCGAGAAGAGAAGGCAAAGCGAGGTCGTGAACTAGAATTGATCCTGTAAGTACTTACGTTCAAGCATAACTCCAACACCGTGTTCACTTCCCGGTCCCCGCCGAGAAGAGACCATCACGGCTACACACGCGGTTGATGCATTTTAATTAAGATAAGTTTTAGGTTTTCTACAACCGGACATTAACAAATTCCCACCTGCCCATAACCGCAGGCACGGCTTTCGAAAGTTCAAATCCCTGTAGGGGTGTCCCAACTTAGCCCATCACAAGCTCTCACGGTCAACGAAGGATATTCCTTCTCCCAGGACGACCCAATCAGACTCGGAATCCCGGTTACAAGACATTTCGACAATGGAAAAACAAGACCAGCAAAGCCACCCGATGTGCCGACAAATCCCAATAGGAGTCACACGTACCTCGTTCTCAGGGCAACACCGGATGATACTAGCTACGAGTAAAACCAACCCTCAAGTTTCCCCGAGGTGGCCCCGCAGGCAGCTCAGTTCGGACCAACACTCAGAGGAGCACTGGCCCCCCGGGGGGGGGGTTAAATAAAGATGACCCTTGGGCTGGCCGACCCAAGGGAAAAAGGCTAGGTGGCAAATGGTAAAACCAAGGTTGGGCCTTGCTGGAGGAGTTTTATTCAAGGCGAACTATTAAGGGGTTCCCATTATAACCCAACTGCGTAAGGAACGCAAAATCAAGGAACATAACACCGGTATGACGGAAACTAGGGCGGCAAGAGTGGAACAAAACACCAGGCATAAGGCCGAGCCTTCCACCCTTTACCAAGTATATAGATGCATTAATTAAATAAGAGATATTCTGATATCCCAACAATAAACATGTTCCAACAAGGAACAAACTCCAATCTTCACCTGCAACTAACAACGCTATAAGAGGGGCTGAGCAAAGCGGTAACATAGCCAAACAACGGTTTGCTAGGACAAGGTGGGTTAGAGGCTTGGCTTAGCAATATGGGAGGCATGATATAGCAAGTGGTAGGTATCCTAGCATAGGCATAGCAATAGAGCAAGCAACTAGCAAGCAAAGATAGAAGTGAGTTCGAGGGTATGGTCATCTTGCCTGCAAAGTTCTCTGAGAAGACAAAAGCTTGATCCTTGTAAACATACTCAATGTGCTCCTTGATCACGTACTCGTCTCCCGGCTCTACCAAAAAGCAAGAACACAAGCAAAGGGAGACACAATCAACCACGTGCAATACACAAGCAACATGATGCAAAACATGGCATGATATGCGGGATGTGATATGCAATGCATATGCATGCTTTGGAAAGGAAAGATTGAACCTGGCATCAACTTGGAAAACCAAGAGTGCCACTGGAAAGATGAGTTGATTTCGGTCGAAATCGATATAAAGATCACCGGAATCGGATGCACGGTTTGCAAATGGCAAGCAAAACGAATATGGCACCGGTTTGCGATTAACAGCACAAGGCCATCTAAATGCATCAAGAAAAGTAATCTACAGCACTCTAACATGACAACAAATCACATGGCAGGGATCCACTCAAGATGCTTGACAAAAGATGAACACTGAGCTATGGCTAATTCACTCAATAGCAGGTTCAAACAAGCATGGCAAAAGTGCAAAAGATATCAGGTTACAGACTTGGTGAAAATAACAACATGCCTGGAATTTAACACCAGGAAGCAATGTTTAGAGCAAGATAACAACATGCTACAGGAACAAAAGTCCCTTACTGACCATAAGCCAAAAGGGATCAGAAAATACAATGGCAACCATGTGAACATAGCAACTTACGTTAACAGATTCAGACTTAGTAGAAAAACTGGAGCATGGCAAAACAGATATTAAGTAGGCATGTTTACAAGTTAAATGCACTCACCACAAGGCACTGCATGACAAACTAAGCATACACCCAGCAAGTAGACATGGCATATAAGCTAAACATGGCAAGAGCAACATCATAGCATGCATGGATCAACTACAACAAGCTCGGCAAAAATGCTTAACAAGTAAACATTCTCCCAGGAACATTTTATAGCAAAAGTAGAGCTCGATTGAGTCAAGCTAGGGTGCTCCATAATTGCAAACAAATACATGGATGGATAGAGCACAACAATATCTACAAAACATCCTTACTGATCATGCTCAAAAGAGGCATGGATCACTCTGTATCAACAAGAATACATGGCATAAAAATATTAACAGGACAGAGACTTAGAAGATTTCTAAGTCCCTGAAATCAGCAACATTACGAGAGCTACTTTGCATGCTTGTTCTAGTCACCACAAAGATCACAAAAATACATGGCATACACCCCTGTAAAGATGGCATGGCATACTACAAAACACATGTAAGGGTCAAGATCATAGGAGGCACACATTAATCATGGCAAAAATGACAAATATCCAAATACTGATAAGAATCTGAAACTAACATTACATAGCACTCTTGCAACAGCATTTAGAGCATCAAGATGAACTCAAATGAACATCGTGCCATGGAATGAAATGAAGTACTTGTCGAGACGAACAATTTGATATGCTACACGCACGAATCGGAGCAACGGTGATGAAGTTATGGCATGATGAAGTATGCTCAAAATTACTGGGACTTTGTGGAATTTTACCCTCGCGAGAAGTCAACGCGGGACGAGGTGGTGCGGGATGAGAGGATACGGGGACGCGGGGAGGCTGTTTGGATCAGGGGGTTGGTGGATCTGGTCCACCCAGGTCCACATCTGGCCAGACCGAACTCCGGCGAGGTGCCAACTCCGGTGAACTCCGGTCACCGGAGGTGGCGAGGTAAGAGGCGCGGCCACAAGGAGCCGTTGGTGGCGCGGCGCTCGGGGCGATGGCGACTGGTGGCGACGGGTCGAACGGTGGCCGGAGCACAGCGGTGAGGCGGCGCCGGAAACGGGCACGGCGATGGTCAGCGATGATCGTCGGCGGGGAGACGGCGCGGCAGAGCGACGAAGAAGCAGCGGGGAAGGAGGTGAGCGCGGGCGGCTCGGGCGCTCGACCAGGCGGCGGCGGGATCTGGGCCCGCGACGGGCTCCGCGGGCCGCGGCGGCGGTGGAACGGCGGCGCGACAGGTGGCGGGCGTCGGTTGGCTGCGCCGGCGGGGAAGGGTGATGTGGCAGCCCCTGATAGGCCGGAGTGAGGTGGCCGGTGGCGTGGACATGTCCGGGCGGTGGGAAGTTTTGTCGGGCGGCGCGAGGAGCGGGTCTAGGGTTTGATCTGCGCGGAAATTTCGGAGGAGAGCACATATATATAGGTAGAGGGAGCTAGGAGAGTCCAAATGAGGTGCGGTTTTCGACCACGCGATCATGATCGAACGACCGAGATGATGGAGGGGGTTTAGGTGGGTTTTGGGCCACTTTGGAGAGGTGTTGGGCTGCAACACACACGAGGCCTTCTCGTTTCCTCGGTTAACCATTGGAGTATCAAACGAAGTCCAAATGGCACGAAACTTGACAGGCGGTCTACCGGTAGTAAACCAAGGCCACTTGGCAAGTCTCGGTCCAATCCGAGAGCGTTTAATACCCACACACGAAAAGAGGAAAAAGGGGACACCGAAGGACATAGGAGTGCCGGATCACAAAACGGACAACGGGGAAAATGCTCGGATGTATGAGACGAACATGTATGCAAATGCGATGCACATGATGACATGATATGAAATGCATGACACGCAAGCAAATGACGAGGCAACAACAACGAATAACTAGAAGACACCTGGCACATCGGTCTTGGGGCGTTACAACACTCCACCACTACGAGAGGATCTCGTCCCGAGATCTAGAATGGCACCGGAGGGAAAAACGGAAGAGAAAGAGAAGAGGTAAAACTAAGTTGCTTCTTTGAAAAACGAGTGAGACCAAAGAACCTTGCGAGGTTGAACAACTTCGAGAAAAGAATACAACGGAGATGAACAAAATTGAAAACACTCCGTTAGAAAAGAGGAACAAGGATGAACTAATTCGGACAGCACTCTGTTTGAAAGGTGATATGAAACTTGATAAGATGAAAAGAACTTGAGCAGAGGGCACAACACTCTGGTTAAATGGATAAGCACGAAAAAAACACGATCCTGACAAAAGAAGAAGATAGGTTGAAGATAGCAACATCACAATGCCTCCGGAAGAAATGAAAGAATGGAAATGGAATGAACGGAGGGAACACAAGATCTTGGGAGAGCACGCTTACAACAAATGCTAGAACGGAGTTGTTGGATTATCAACAATGAAAAGAACAAGGTTGTAGTGGGCTTATGGAGAACATCTCAAAATTATGAGGTGAAAATTCTGCCACTAACGAAAACAATGGATTTGGATTGGTATAAACAAGAAGACGAGAAACTAAATCATCGGGAGGATAAAAGAACTTGGGTTTATTTATAAGCACCATAATAGCTACAATCCTTAGGGAAGGCTTTAGGTGAAACATGACACAAGATAATTCCAATGAAGAGGTTGATGGATTTAAAATACCTCATTCTTAACAACATGTGAATCATGAAACATGAACTCAAATTATCAAGAATGACATAATACCACCTCCAATGATATGGAAGAAAGAATTGCACTTCAGAATGCGAGATGAAGAATGAAGAATCTTGATGAACACTTCGAGAAGGAATTTAATCCCTTGATGAACCAACATGTAGAACCTTCATGAAGAACTCCGGTAACAAAGGATGATCACACGAAAGGAAAGAGAAGTTGAAAACGCAAGGTGAATCCTTGCAATGATTTAGATGAATCTCCGTGGTGATATAATTGCGAGAGCTTGGAACTCTTGGAAAAGAAAAGATAAGCCTCTCGAACCGAGAATGTGATATGATGAACCTCCGGAATAAGGAATTTATCACTTGGATGAAGCAAGAATAAGAATTACATTATGCTTATCCTTCATCAATTAAATTGATGACAAGCAACGGATTTGGCATAGTACTTATTCTCAAAGAAAGGATTAGGATAGATATGGCGCAACTTGAGAATGTCTTCGATGATCCACTGGTAGGATGAAAGAACACATGAATTGATACGATAACAAAGGAAGAGAAATATTGAACGAACCACCGGTAAGAATTGAAAATAAACGTAGAAAAGATGAAGAAACACCGGGAAGAATTCGCAAATGAACGAAGATGCTTGAGAGAATTTAGATACAAGTGGAACGAATAGATCACGAACTGATTAGAGAATATTTGAATGATGCAACGGTAAGATTTGGAGGATGGGAGCTGAAAGCTGAGAATGAATAAACCCGAAATGATGGCCTTCGGAGAATCGAACTGAAAAGACCCATGAATTGCTCTGGAAAGGTGAAAAGAATTCTCACAATCAAAACAATTATGAGAGTATGACATAAAGCTAGAATCACGAATCTTGAAGAGAATTGAGCAAGAATGAGAGAAACTCTTCTTCGGTCTTCAAATCTAAGAATGACGACGAGAAACACGACCATGAATTGTTGAGATACTCCGGGATGAATATTAGAAAGGTTGAACCGACGATGAAAAGAATTTGAAAGATCTTGGAGAAAGGCATTTGACTGATGAAAAATTCATTCTTACGTCAAACTTTGAAAAGAATTTAGGATAGCTCCGGGAAAATTAGAAGAGTCAGGTAAGATCCTGGGAAAAGACCTGTGGGTTAGGACCCACTCAAAAATTAAACCGTTGAACGATTACTTGAAAAGGAGATAGCACCGGTTGAATTAAACGGCTTGAATGGGATAACAACCTCGAAATAAGTTGAACGGATCTTGAATGACAAGACGAGCCTTCTGAGATATCTTCAGCACTCCGGAACAATGAATAGCAAGCGGGGAATGATTAAGAGGTGCACCAGCATGAGAAAGCATTTGAAACGAGGAAAAGGAATATGATCAATAATGCTTGACTTGAAACCACCGGAGATGAAAAGCATGAAGAATGACGAACTTGAAGCTTCCTTAGCATCTTCATGAGAATCACCGGGTAAGAACATGAAGGAAAAGAATGGAGAGACTTCCATCATTAAAGTGGAAAGTTGATTAAGAAATCTGAATCCTTGAAGAAAAAGGGTGGGAGGGCGGGTAAAACAAAGGCAAATCGGGACGGACGAAACAAATCACGTTGAGAAGACTTTGAGTTGATCTTGCTGATGTTGACAAAGATCGGATCCACTTGGATAGGAACACGTCGGTTGAAAAAGATTGACAAGACAATCTCGATGATCAAGAAGAATTAGTGTTCACATAGGAATATGCGAACACCACTTAGGAAAAGGTATGGAATCAACACTTGACTTCGAAACAACTCGAATACCACAACTGAAAACAAAAACAAAGTATTGGCTTGCAGAATAAGCCGGAACAAACATATGATAGAGATTTCGTCCGAAGTTTTCGTGGTGGGGCCTACATGGGCTCGATAGTACATCACCATCATGTACAAGGCAATGCACATGACATACGAAGCGTCCCCAAGTCAGCATAGCCAAGGACTCTTAAGACACAACGAGACCACTGTAAAACCAACCGTGGATAGGCGGACCACTAGACACCGAACCCCAATTTCGTATCATACATCTGTCGGAAAGATATCTTAAGATCTACTTGAATTCCCACTTATAAACTCCCGAAACTTTCCAGTTATGCAATCAGGTGTTGGGGATACAGGGGAAGCATAATATCTCACCCAAAACTAACAAATCCTACATCCAGTTGTATCCATCCTTCAACACATAACCAAGAAACCTTCGGAAATCATTTACCTCAACCTTCGAAAAGCATTGGTTATACGAGTTATGGCAATACTCCCGAACTCCCGCCCCAGTACTCGGTGGCGTCGAGGTTATCTCACCAACAACTACATAAAAGAGATTTTCGATGTCGGCGAAACTCAGGTATTCCAGAACTGCAACGATAAAATTGTGACGACAACACCTTGGAGCTCAACTCCCCGGGACACTGCCACAACCCTAAATGTCAGGAGGCACCAAGTACAATGTTCTCGTCACAAAACCATCGGAACGATTCCAAGATACCCGCGTGATCCTAAAAAGAATTTAGTGAAATTTGAGAAGAGACGAGTCAAAACTCTACGTCAGGATGCCTCACCAGAGCGACGAAGGGACTGAGGAGTAAAAAGAATCCTACTCTCCGATATATATAATCCTAAATGACTCAAAAAAATTTTCTAGACTCAACAATGCCAACGATTCGATCAAGCAGGGGGCTCCTAAGTCGGGGAAGGCTCTGATTACCAACTTGTAACACCCACGATGCGGCTATATCTCCCACATGTCGGAGCACGACTTAGAGGCATAACCGCATTATAGGCATGTTGCAAGAGGGGTAATATTTACACATCCCATGTACTGAATAAGAAAGAGGTACAGAGTTGGCTTACAATCGCCACTTCACACAATACATAAGAATAGCATTACATCAACCAGATACAAGCAAGGTCCGACTACGGAACCAAAATAAAAGAAGACTACCCCTGATGCAAAAGATCCCCGATCGACCCAACTGGGCTCCACTACTGATTAACTGAAAATGGAACATAATGAACACGATCTTCACCGAGCTCCTCCATGAGCTCGGTTGCGTCACTTGCACGGGTATCATCGGCACCTGCAACCGGTTTTGGAAGTAAACTGTGAGTCACGGGGACTCAGCAATCTCACACCCTCGCGATCAAGACTATTTAAGCTTATGGGTAGGGAAAAGGTATGAGGTGGAGCTGCAGCAAGCACTAGCATATGTGGTGGCTAACATACGCAAAAGAGAGCGAGAAGAGAAAGCAAAGCGCGGTTGTGAACTAGAAGTGATCAAGAAGTGATCATGTAACTACTTACGTTCAAGCATAACTCCAACACCGTGTTCACTTCCCGGTCCCCGCCGAGAAGAGACCATCACGGCTACACATGCGGTTGATGCATTTTAATTAAGATAAGTTTCAGGTTTTCTACAACCGGATATTAACAAATTCCCATCTGCCCATAACCGCGGGCACGGCTTTCGAAAGTTCAAATCCTTGCAGGGGTGTCCCAACTTAGCCCATCACAAGCTCTCACGGTCAATGAAGGATATTCCTTCTCCTAGGACGGCCCGATCAGACTCGGAATCCCGGTTACAATACATTTCGACAATGGTAAAATAAGACCAACAAAGCCACCCGATGTGCCGACAAATCCCGATAGGAGTCGCACGTACCTCGTTCTCAGGGCAACACCGGATGATACTAGCTACGAGTAAAACCAACCCTCAAGTTTCCCCGAGGTTGCCCAGCAGGCAGCTCAGTTCGGACC
>NC_041380.1:59875639-59878079 GCF_002162155.2 Triticum dicoccoides | reverse complement strand
CGGGAAAAAGGCTAGGTGGAAAATGGTAAAACCAAGGTTGGGCCTTGCTGGAGGAGTTTTATTCAAGGCGAACTGTCAAGGGGTTCCCATTATAACCCAACCGCGTAAGGAACACAAAATCAAGGAACATAACACCGGTATGACGGAAACTAGGGTGTCAAGAGAGGAAGAAAACACCAGGCATAAGGCCGAGCCTTCCACCCTTTACCAAGTATATAGATGCATTAAAGTAAACAAGATATAATAGTAATGATATCCCAACAATAAACATGTTCCAACGAGGAACAAACTCCATCTTCACTTGCAACTAGCAACGCTGTAAGAGGGGCTGAGCAAAGCCGTAACATAGCCAAACAACGGTTTGCTAGGATAAGGTGGGTTAGAGGCTTGGCTTAACAATATGGGAGGCATGATATAGCAAGTGGTAGGTATCGTAGCATAGGCATAGCAATAGAGCGAGCAACTAGCAAGTAAAGATAGAAGTGATTTCGAGGGTATGGTCATCTTGACTGCAAAGTTCTCCGAGAAGGCGAAAGCTTGATCCTCGTAAATATACTCAGTGGGCTCCTCGATCACGTACTCGTCTCCCGGATCTACCCAAAAGCAAGAACACAAGCAAAGGGAGACACAATCAACCACGTGCAATGCACAAGCAACATGATGCAAAACATGGCATGATATGCGGGATGTGATATGCAATGCATATGCATACTTCGGAAAGGAAAGATTGAACCTGGCCTCAACTTGGAAAACCAAGAGTGCCACTGGAAAGATGAGTTTATTTCAGTCGAAATCGATATAAAGATCACCGGAATCGGATGCACGGTTTGCAAATGGCAAGCAAAACGAATATGGCACCGGTCTGCGATTAACATCACGAGGCCATCTAAATGCATCAAGAAAAATAATCTACAACACTCTAACATGACAACAAATCACATGGCAGGGATCCACTCAAGATGCTTGACAAAAGATGAACACTGAGCTACGGCTAATTCACTCAATAGCAAGTTCAAACAAGCATGGCAAAAGTGCAAAAGATATCAGGTTATAGACTTTGTGAAAATAATAACATGCCAGGAATTTAACATCAGGAAGCAATGTTTAGAGCAAGATAACAACATGCTACAGGAACATATAATGGCAAGGCAAGGCATGGCATGAAGGTACTCAAAGCATACAACAAAAGTCCCTTAGTGACCATAAGCCAAAAGGGATCAGAAAATACAAGGGCAGCCATATGAACATAGCAACTTATGTTAACAGATTCAGACTTAGTAGAAAAACTGGAGCATGGCAAAACAGATATTAAGTAGGCATGTTTACGAGCTCGATGAACTCACCACAAGGCATTGCATGAAAAACTAAGCATACACCCAGCAAGTAGACATGGCATATAAGCTAAACATGACAAGAGCAACATCATAACATGCATGGATCAACTACAACAAGCTCGGCAAAAATGCTTAACAAGTAAACATTCTGTCAGGAACATTTTATAGCAAAAGTAGAGCTCGATTGAGTCAAGTTGGGGTGCTCCATAATTGCAAACAAAGACATGGATGGATAGAGCACAACAATATCTACAGACATCCTTACTGATCATGCTCAAAAGAGGCTTGGATCACTCTGTATCAACAAGAATACATGGCATAAAAATATTAACAGGACAGAGACTTAGAATATTTCTAAGTCCCTGAAATCAGCAACATTACGAGAGCTACTTTGCATGCTTGTGCTAGTCACCAGAAAGATCACAAAAATACATGGCATACACCCCTGTAAAGATGGCATGGCATACTACAAAACACATGTAGGGCTCAAGATCATAGGAGGCACACATTAATCATGGCAAAAATGACAAATGTCCAAATACTGATAAGAATCTGAAACTAACATTACATAGCACTCTTGCAATAGCATTTAGAGCATCAAGATGAACTCAAATGAACATGGTGCAATGGAATGAAATGAAGTACTCGTCGAGACGAACAATTTGATATGCTACACGCACGAATCGGAGCAACGGTGATGAAGTTATGACATGATGAAGTATGCTCAAAATTACTGGGACTTAGTGGAATTTTACCCTCGCGAGAAGTCAACGCGGGACGAGGTGGTGCGGGATGAGAGGATCGGGGACGCGGGGAGGCTGTTTGGATCAGGGGTTGGTGGATCTGGTCCACCCTGGTCCAGATCTGGCCGGACCGAACTCCAGCGAACTCCGGTCACCGGAGGCGGCGAGGTAAGAGGCGCGACAACGAGGAGCCGTTGGTGGTGCGGCGCTCGCGGCGATGGCGACTGGCGGCAGCGGGTCGAGCGGTGGCCGGAGCACAGCGGCGAGGCGGCGCCGGAAGCGGGCACGGCGATGGTCGGCGGGGAGACGGCGTGGCAGAGCGACGAAGAAGCGGCGGGGAAGGAGGCGAGCACGGGCGGCTCG
>NC_041380.1:59852554-59875416 GCF_002162155.2 Triticum dicoccoides | reverse complement strand
GGGCCCGCGACGGGCTCCGTGGGCCGTGGCGGCGGTGGAACGGCGGCGCGACCGGTGGCGGGCGCCGGTTGGCTGCGGCGGTGGGGAAGGGTCACATGGCAGCCCCTGATAGGCCGGAGTGAGGTGGCCGGCGGCGCGGACATGTCCGGGCGGTGGGAAATTTTGTCCGGCGGCGCGAGGAGCGGGTCTAGGGTTTGATCTGCGCGGAAATTTCGGAGGAGAGCACATATATATAGGTAGAGGGAGCTAGGAGAATCCAAATGAGGTGCGGTTTTCGGCCACGCGATCGTGATCGAACGACCGAGATGATGGAGGGGGTTTAAGTGGGTTTTGGGCCACTTTGGAGAGGTGTTGGGATGCAACACACATGAGGCCTTCTCGGTTCCTCGGTTAACCGTTGGAGTATCAAACAAAGTCCAAATGGCACGAAACTTGACAGGCGGTCTACCGGTAGTAAACCAAGGCCGCTTGGCAAGTCTTGGTCCAATCCGAGAGCATTTAATACCCGCACACGAAAAGAGGCAAAATGGGACACCAGAGGACATAGGAGCGCCGGATTGCAAAACGGACAACGAGGAAAATGCTCGGATGTATGAGACGAACATGTATGCAAATGCGATGCACATGATGACATCATGTGAAATGCCTGACATGCAAGCAAATGACGAGGCAACAACAGCAAATAACTGGAAGACACCTGGCACATCGGTCTCAGGGCGTTACAATCGTAGATGTCTCTTTTCTCAGAAAGCTGAAACTCATGTGTGTTGAGCCTTTCAAGTATGTCAGACGGATTGATTGACTTGAAGTCAGGGCGTTCTTGAATCATCGGGGCTAGGGTGTCAAACGAGCTGTCAAGTGATCTCAGGAGTGTCTTGACGACTTCATGCTTGGTGATCTCAGTAGCACCGAGAGCTTGAAGCTCATTTGTGATGTTAGTGAGTCGATCAAACGTGAGCTGAACATTCTCATTGTCGTTTCTCTTGAAGCGGTTGAAGAGGTTGCGAAGGACACTGATTCTTTGATCTCTCTGGGCTGAGACGCCTTCGTTGACCTTGGAGAGCCAGTCCCAGACTAACTTGGATGTTTCCAGAGCACTCACATGGCCATATTGTCCTTTGGTCTGATGACCACAGATGATGTTCTTAGCAGTGGAATCCAGTTGAACGAACTTCTTGACATCAGCAGCGGTGACACCTTCACCAGTCTTGGGGACGCCATTCTTGACGACATACCAGAGGTCGACATCAATGGCTTCCAGATGCATGCGCATCTTATTCTTCCAGTAGGGATATTCAGTTCCATCGAAGACTGGGCACGCAGCGGAGACTTTGATTATCCCTGTAGTCGACATAGCTAAAACTCCAGGTGGTTAAACTGAATCACACGGAACAAGGGAGTACCTTGCTCTGATACCAATTGAAAGTGCTAGTGATCGACTAGAGGGGGGGGTGAATAGGCGATTTTTATGAAAGTCTTCGAAACATGGAAGTTTCGAAGACAAATGATAGAAATAAACCTATTACCATGCAGCGGAAGGTAGACTGCACTAAGCAAGCCATAGTCAAGTATTCAATGAAATGAAAGCACAAAGACTAATAGCAGCTAGGCAGTATAGATCAGGATGGAAGATAGTATGAAGCCAATCAGAACAAGCAGTCACACAGTGAAGATAAATAGATAATGCAAACAGGCAATGACTTCACAAGGACCAATCTGCAAATAAAGAGATGGGAAGGATAGAACCAGTGGCTCGTTAAAGGCAATGATTTGTTGGACCAGTTACAGTTGCTGTGACAACTGTACGTCTGGTTAGGGAGGCTGAGATTCAACTCAGAAGACTGCGTCTTCACCTTATTCCCCTTGAGCTAAGGACACCCAGTCCTCGCCCAATTACTCTGGTAAGTCTTCAAGGTAGACTTCCAAACCTTCACAGACTTCGTTCACCGGCGATCCACAATGACTCTTGGATGCTCAGAACGCGACGCCTAACCGGCTGGAGGATTCATGCTACCTCTTGAGCACTGCGTTGGATTTCCCCGGAGAGGAAGTGATGATGCAGCAAAGTAGCGTAAGTATTTCCCTCATTTTTTGAGAACCAAGATATCAATCCAGTAGGAGGCTACGCTCGAGTCCCTCGTACCTACACAAAAACAATAGCTCAACGCAACCGACGCGCTTAGGGGTTGTCAATCCCTTCACGGTCACTTACGAAAGTGAGATCTAGTAGAGATGATAAATAATATTTTTGGTAATTTTGGTATAGAGATGCAAAGTGAATAAAGTAAAAGCAAAGTAAAAGCAAAGCAATAATAAAGTGATGGAGATTGATATGATGAGAAAGAGACTGGGGGCCATAGGTTTCACTAGTGGCTTCTCTCAAGAGCATAAGTATTCTATGGTGGGTGAACAAATTACTGTTGAGCAATTGACAGAATTAAGCATAGTTATGAGAATATCTAGGTATGATCATGTATATAGGCATCACGTCCGAGACAAGTAGACTGAAACGATTCTGCATCTACTACTATTACTCCACTCATCGACCGCTATCCAACATGCATCTAGAGTATTAAGTTAAAAACAGAGTAACGCCTTAAGCAAGATAACATGATGTAGAGGGTTAGCTTCATGCAATATGATAAAAAAAAACCCATCTTGTTATCCTCGATGGCAACAATACAATACGTGCCTTGCTGCCCCTTCTGTCACTGGGAAAGGACACCACAAGATTGAACCCAAAGCTAAGCATTTCTCCCATGGCAAGAACAACCAATCTTGTAGGCCAAACCAAACTGATAATTCGAAGAGACTTGCAAAGATAACCAATCATACATAAAAGAATTCAGAGAAGATTCAAATATTATTCATAGATAGACTGGATCATAAACCCACAATTCATTGGTCTCAACAAACACACCGCAAAAAGAAGATTACATCTAATAGATCTCCACAAGAGAGGGGGAGAACATTGTATTGAGATCCAAAAAGAGAGAAGAAGCCATCTAGCTACTAGCTATGGACCCGTAGGTATGGAGTAAACTACTCACACTTCATCGGAGGGGCTTGGATGATGATGTAGAAGCCCTCCGTGATCGATGCCCCCTCCAGCGGAGCTCTGGAACAGGCCCCAAGATGGGATCTCATGGATACAGAAAGTTGCGGCGGTGGAATTAGGTTTTTGGCTCCTGTTCTGATTGTTTGGGGATACATGGATATATATATGGGAGGAAGAAGTGCGTCGGTGGAGCTTCAAGGGGCCCACGAGGCAGGGGGCACGCCCTGGCGGGCGCCCCTACCCTCGTGACCACCTCGTGGCTTTCTTGACGGAGGGTGCAAGTCTCTTGGATCTTATCTGATGAGAAAATCACGTTTCTGAAGGTTTCATTCCGTTTGGACTCCGTTTGATATTCCTTTTCTTCCAAACCCTAAAACAGGCAAAAAACAGCAATTCTGGGCTGGGCCTCCGGTTAATAGGTTAGTCCCAAAAATAATATAAAAGTGGATAATAAAGCCCAATAATGTCTAAAACAGTAGATAATATAGCATGGAGCAATCAAAAATTATAGATACGTTGGAGACGTATCAATTCACAGTCCTCAAGTGTAATAAGTCGTCAGATCACACAGACATGAAGACTTCAGTGATGCCTAACACTCTTTGGCTCTGGGTGTTTAGGGCTTTGTCCTCGCAAGGATTTCTCTCTCAAAGGCTTCGAGGTGGGTTGCTCTCAAACGACAAAAGCCGTGCACTAACTCTAAGCAGCCAACCAATTTATGGTGTAGGGGTGGGCTATTTATAGCCACTAGGCAACCTGACCTGATTTGTCCGAAATGACCCTGGGTCACTAAGGAACTGACATCTGTTCCAACGGTCAGATTTCAAACACACACGGCAACTTTACTTGAGCTACAAGCAAAGCTGACTTATCCAGCTCTGGATAAGATTTGCTCTCATTGTCTTCGCTCGAAGACATAGGATTTTGGTTAAGCATCACTTCAGTCATTCTGACTAGTTTACTTGGACCCCACTTAACAGTATGGTGGTTCCTATGACTCAACAAAGAAGAAAGCGAAACAACTAAGTCTTCGTGCTCCATAATCTTCACACAATGTCTTCTCTTGTCATAGACTTCAATGTGAATACCTTCACATACCACCTTTGTCTTCAATGTCTTCATACATTTTGACGGGTCATCTCCGGTAGGTAAACCGAATCAGTGAGGGACTACTACCTGTGTTATCCTGCAATTCTCACAAACACATTAGTCCCTCAACCAGGTTTGTCGTCAATACTCCAAAACCAACTAGGGGTGGCACTAGATGCACTTACAGTTCCTATGACTATTAGATCATGCAACTCCCGAATACCGAAGGAACACTTTGTGTGCTACCAAACGTCACAACGTAACTGGGTGATTATAAAGGTGCTCTACAGGTGTCTTCGATGGTGTTTGTTGAGTTGGCATATATCGAGATTAGGATTTGTCACTCGAATTGTCAGAGAGGTATCTCCGGGCCCTCTCGGTAATGCACATCACTATAAGCCTTGCAAGCAATGCGACTAATGAGTTAGTTATGGGTGTCGGTGTCAAAACCGGTGGATCTCGGGTAGGGGGTCCTGAACTATGCATCTAACGCGGATGGTAACAGGAGGCGGGGGACACAATGTTTACCCAGGTTCGGGCTCTCTCGATGGAGGTAATACCCTACTTCCTGCTTGATTGATCTTGATGATATGAGTATTACAAGAGTTGATCTACCACGAGATCGAAGAGGCTAAACCCTAGAAGCTAGCCTATGGTATGATTGTTGTTATCCTACAGACTAAAACCCTCCGGTTTATATAGACACCGGAGGGGCTAGGGTTACACGGAGTCAGTTACAAGGGAGGAGATATACATATCCGAATTGCCAAGGTTGCTTTCCACGCAAAGGAGAGTCCCACCCGGACATGGGACGAAGTCTTCAATCTTGTATCTTCATAGTCCTACAGTCCGGCCAAAGTATATAGTCCGGCTGTCCGAGGACCCCCTAATCCAGGACTCCCTCAGTAGCCCCTGAACCAGGCTTCAATGACGACGAGTCCGACGCGCAGATTGTCTTCGGCATTGCACGGCGGGTTCCTCCTCCGAATACTCCATAGAAGATTTTGAACACAAGGACAGTGTCCGGCTCTGCAAAAACAAATTCCACATACCACCGTAGAGAGTATAATATTTCCACAAATCTAATATGCTGACAACTTTTCATAACGTGACATCACGCCATGGCTCCAGTTATTATTCGAACCGTTTTTCTCAACCAGCTACTGCACATATTGCGAGGCGGTTTTCTTGGCACGTCTTGTCGAAGCAGAGATCGTGTCCCCTTATCCCGGGATCCACATCAATACGGGTGTGGGTAACCCAACCGTGCCATCAAACACGACACTTGGGGAATAAGCGAGTTTTACCAGGCAAGTGGGGAGGCACGCAGTTTCTACCGCCCTTATAAAGGGATAAGGACTCCTCTTTTTACCCACGCCTTCTTCTCCCCCCACATCCATTCTCGCGCACACAAGCTCCAGCGCCCAAGTTCACATCTTCTCTGCAAAAACACACTGAACATGTCCGGAGCGGGAGGCAAGTGGATGGCCTCCTCCGTTACGGAGGAGAACATCACGAAGCTCCGGGAAGCCGGATACCTGGCTGCAGATATCGCGCACCGGCTCCCAGGCGTGGGGCAGGTCGTTCCTACCCTCGAGCCCCACGAAAGGGTTGTATTCCTTACCCATTTCATTCGCGTGCTGGAATTTCCCCTCCACCCATTTGTTCGCGGGCTCATGTTCTACTATGGGCTGGACTTCCATGATCTGGCCCCCAATTTCATCCTCAACATCTCAGCGTTTATCGTCGTGTGCGAGGCTTTCCTCCGCATCAAGCCCCACTTCGGCCTATGACTGAAGACCTTCAATGTTAAACCGAAGGTGGTGGTCAGCCAGCAAGCGGAGGGCGGAGGCGCCATGGTGGGCAAGATGCCCAATGTCACTTGGCTCGAAGGCTCCTATGTGGAGACCGTAAAGGGGTGGCAATCGGGGTGGTTCTACATCACCGAGCCGTGATACGTCTCCGTCGTATCTACTTTTCCAAACACTTTTGCCCTTGTTTTGGACTCTAACTTGTATGATTTGAATGGAACTAACCCGGCCTGATGTTGTTTTCAGCAGAATTGCCATGATGTTGTTTTATGTGCAGAAAACAAAAGTTCTCGGAATGACCTGAAACTCCACGGAATACCTTACAATAAATAATAAAAAATCCTTGCCAAAGATGAAGACCAGGGGGCCCACACCCTTCTCACGAGGGTGGGGGGAGCCCCCCCCAGGGCGCGCCCCTACCTCGTGGGCCCCCTGGAAACCCCCCGACTCCAACTCCAACTCTATATAACTGCTTTCGAGGAGAAAAAATAAGAGAGAAGAAATCATCGCGTTTTACGATACGGAGCCGCCGACAAGCCCTAAAACCTCTCGGGTGGGCTGATCTGGAGTCCGTTCGGGGCTCCGGAGAGGGGGATTCGTCATCGTCGTCATCATCAACCATCCTCCATCACCAATTTCATGATACTCACCGCCGTGCGTGAGTAATTCCATCGTAGGCTTGCTGGACGGTGATGGGTTGGATGAGATTCATCATGTAATCGAGTTAGTTTTGTTAGGGTTTGATCCCTAGTATCCATTATGTTCTGAGATTGATGTTGCTATGACTTTGCTATGCTTAATGCTTGTCACTAGGGCCCGAGTGCCATGATTTCAGATCTGAACCTATTATGTTGTCATCAATATATGAGAGTTCTAGATCCTATCTTGCAAGTCTATAGTCACCTATTATGTGTTATGATCCGTTAACCCCGAAGTGACAATAATCGGGATACTTACCAGTGATGACCATAGTTTGAGGAGTTCATGTATTCACTATGTGCTAATGCTTTGTTCCGGTTCTCTATTAAAAGGAGGCCTTAATATCCCTTAGTTTCCATTAGGACCCCACTGCCATGGGAGGGTAGGACAAAAGATGTCATGCAAGTTCTTTTCCATAAGCACGTATGACTATATTCGGAATACATGCCTACATTACATCGACGAATTGGAGCTAGTTCTGTGTCATCCTATGTTATGACTGTTACATGATGAACCGCATCCGGCATAATTATCCATCATTGATCCAATGCCTACGAGCTTTCCATATACTAGTTTACGCTTATTTACTTTCCCGTTGCTATTGTTACAATCACTACAAAACACTAAAAACATTACTTTGCTTTCATTACTCTTTTGTTACCATTACCATCACTATCATATTACTTTGCTACTAAACACTTTGCTGCAGATACTAAGTTTCCAGGTCTAGTTGAATTGACAACTTAGCTGCTAATACTCGGGAATATTCTTTGGCTCCCCTTGTGCTAAATCAATAAATTTGGGTTGAATACTCTACCCTCGAAAGATGTTGTGATCCCCTATACTTGTGGGTTATCAAGACTAATTTCTGGCGCCGTTGCCGGGGAGCATAGCTCTATTCTTTGAGTCACTTGGGATTTATATCTGCTGGACACTATGAAGAACTTGAGTGTCGGTGGGAACGACACCTATGGGATCACAAGAATCCCTACTACGGTTGCGGGGCGCAGGGTCGTGAGAAGAGCGGATCAAACAGATAGCACACGGTTCATTTATCCAGGTTCGGGCCGCGAGGATGCGTAAAACCCTACTCCTGCTTTGGTGGATTGTATATCTGTGTTCTTGAGCTAGCTATGGGGCGTGAGGAGCTCCAAAAAGCTGAATCCTCCTCTTGGTCGCCTCGGGCCTCCTTTTATAGGAAAGGGGGTGCCACAGTGGCACACAGGAGGTGGAAAGGGAATAGTGAAGCGAGGTTATCCCTCGCATTACATGACAAGGCGCATTTAATGCGTCTTGCCTAGGTGTCCTTGCTTTATCGGGGATGGGGGAGACCCTGTCTCGTCCATCGCCGCTCCCTCTCGTGTCGACACACGCCCTGGCCAGCGGCGCCCGCGGTGCCATGTAGGCAGGAAGGCAGCTGAGGTGGCGCAGTGGTGGGTCTCCACGAAGATCCGCATGCCGCCACGCAGGTGCCTGCCCAGCTGGTTGGGTCGGCAGCTGCATACGAATGGCGGTGGAGTTTTGACTGGCGTGGGCCTGATGATGACCCTACGGGTGTTCTTGGCAAGGGTCTTGCCGGGGCCCCGGCAAGGGTCTTGCCGTGGCGCCTGCTGTCATCCCCGGCAAGGCTCTTGTCGGGGGCCTTATGGTCCTCCTTGGCTGGGATCCCACCAAGGATCATCATCTTCTAAAGGGTGTATCTGATCTTGAACGCCTTCACAAAGATCTGCATGCCACCACGGGGATGTCTCCCGAATCCTTGCCCCATGGGGGCAGTGGACTCAAGGGTGACTCACTCCGTAGGCGTGGGGCGAGCTGCCACGGCAAGGGTCTTGCCGGGTTTGCTAAAACCACCTCCCGGCAAGGATCTTGCCGGGGGGTCCGCTCCATCCCCTTTGCTCTTTGTGGTCTTGGTCTTGGCGTCGTTCTGCTTCTCCTGAGCTTCGGCCTTACCTTGGCTCACCTCCCTTGCCTTGCTCAGTGTGGTGGTGCCCGTGGCTCAGACTGCCCGTGCACAGTTATAGGGGTACAAAAAGTGTACCCTTCTTTTTGTACACCGACAGGAGCCCCCGGGCCTGGGCCACACGTAAGCGCAATCACGTCGTTGGGCTAGGCCCAAAAACGGTGCGCGGGCAGGCGGGGCGGTTTTGACCGCGGTAAGTCTCTTCGTGCGCTGCGCTTCCCATGCTTCCCGCGCGTGGCGCGGCGTGGGGAGGCATGTGTGACGTGAGCGGCATGCGTGGGGCTGAGCTCTGCATGCATGCGTCACGCCGTAGTAAGGGGGGCGGTTCACGCCTTCCCCATAAACGGAGGGATGCGTAGAGGCGCGGCCCATTTACTGAACGGGGCCGAGGCGTGGTCTTCAAGGCGTCCACTCCCCACGATCACGGGGTGGGGAGAGGTCGCCTCGGTCCTGCACCCCCGCCACGTGGCTCTCATGCACTTGGGGTGGCGAACGGTGGAGGCGGGAAACCGGGCCGCCGCGGGCTAGGGCGGCGGGTCGGTTCCAGTTCCCTGCGCCTTCCGCGTCTTAATTGGCTGAGCGGGGCGGCCGAGCCCCCACCCCGTTCCTTTATAAAGAACGGGGGGTGGCGTTCTGCATTCCTTCATCTCCTCCTTCCTTCAGCTTCTGCTCCCCCCTTCCATCCGTCATGGAGAGAGGGAATCCTGGTCCTTCAACGGTGGCGGCGAGGGTCGCCGCTCGACAACGCGTCCCTCCTTCTCCTGCACCCGCGGAGGCAGAGCCAGCCGCGAGGGGAAGGGGGAGGGGGCGAGGCTGTGGGCGAGGCCGAGGCGCTCGGGGAAGAGGAGGATGGGATGGCGCGCCAGCCTCGCCTCCGCAGGCAGTTCCTCCTCCCATGGAGGGCCACGTTGGGGATGACCCTTGCGAGTTCTTCATCATGCTGCGACGACCGCCTCGCCGTCGCCTTCGTCTCCCGACTCCATTCGCGCGGGAGATGGAGCTGGATCCGCCGGAGGGCTGCGCATGAGGGGCTGCGGGATCAGTGGCACGCGGGCCCGCGTTGACTTCCCCGCCCCTCACGTGATGTATCTTCGTCAGGGATGGAAGACATTTGCCCATATCCACCGTTTGACGGAGGGGCTCACTCTCCATTTTAAGCTGATGGAGGGTGGCCTTCTCTCCGTCAAGGTCTTCGGGTGCTTTGGGACCCATGCAAGGTGCTGCGTGGAGAGCTCTTCTGATAGTGAAGACTCCTCCTCGGGCAGGAGTGATGAGGAGGACAGCGGCAGCGACGAGGAGGGTAGTAGGCGGCAGGATGACGGGTCCGATTAGGCGTCGGGTGCCGCTCCGTGCGGCACCGGCGACCCCATCATTCGCGTCGCCGGCTCCCTGAACTTCTCGGGGTCGCCTCCTTGGGCGGCTGGCGTTGGGAGGCTGCGGAAGAGGAAGAGGGCGGGCCGCAAGGCCGTAAATTCGGAGTACGCGGGCATCGATGCCTTCGACGCGTGCTGGCGTCCTGCCGCCTCGTCTTCGAGCTCTGCTTCCGGCGCCGCCATCACCATCCAGCCTTCGGACGGCCACCGAGATGTTCTCTTGGTGTCTTCTGCCACCCGTAGCTCGCCTAGGCGTCCCTTTTGCCCTTTTCGTCTCCTTGACCTACCTCCTGAGGAGAGGGACAAGAAAGGGATTACAGGCACCTTATCTTTTTTTAGTTTGTAAGCCTTCGGGCCTTAGCTAAATTTAAAACTTGTAATCCCATTATTCATGTTTTTCATTCCCGCCTATGGACTGTACCTGAGTGGAATGTTTTTAATGAAAAAGGGATGTTTTCCGGGTCATTTGTTTGTGGGTAGAACCCACGACATGGAGTAAATCCTTGATACTTTAAGACAAACATTTCCTTGCCCGGCAACAGGCCTTGCCGTCTCCCCACTTCGCTCGACCCTTCTCACACCTTTGGCGGAGGCAGGGATGAGGTGGGTTTGGGCTCCTTGTTTCATCCTCTCGCTGCCGCGACTACGACCAAACCTGGCCCCAGGAACGAGCCCTAGGGCCTAGAGTTAGGGGAGCACGGTAGCTTTAGGAAAAATGAGGTTTCACATACCTCAGTCCATAAAGGAATGCATGATAAGGGATGAAGAACTTATCTGAAGCTATAGCCCCCGGCAACTCTGGTTTGCCGTGGGTGAATCTTTGCTCTTGCAGCCCCCGACAATACTGGCTTGCCGGGGTCTAGATGCTGGTCTGTCCCTCTTCTTTTTTCCTCCCCAAGTGGTTCGACACAGATATCCGTGTGTCCTGTGAACCAAAGAAGACAAAAGAAAGACAAAGAGACGCACACTCGACGTTTAAGCTAGGGGTTAGTCGCCGCTAAGCACTATCAACCCTAACCAAGGACGAGACTTGACCTAGCATGCATGCTATAACTTAGGGCGCCAACGCTTCATTTATTTGTGCTCAGGGTCTATGCCTGGCTTTGTACAAAGGGTTACATGCATCATCGACAATGCTTGTACAAAAGGTGGCTTGCCGGGGGGCCCGGCAAGCCGCGCCTTACGGGTAAAACTTGCGAAGATGCTCAATGTTCCAGGAGTTACTCACCGGAACGGCATCTTCGGTCTCCAGGCGGACTGCGCCGGGCCTGGTGACTCGTATTACCCAATAAGGGCCTTCCCACTTTGGCGTCAACTTGTTGGAATTCTCGACCGATTGAACGCGCCGAAGGACAAGGTCGCCTACCTCAAGGCTTCAGGCATGAACCTTGCGGCTTTGATAGCGGCGCAAGGCTTGCTGGTAGCGTGCTGCTCTCACAGCCGCCCGAAGACGATCTTCCTCAAGGAGCATTGCATCATCTTGCCGTAGTTGCTCTTGCTCAAGCTCATCATAAGCGAGCACTCGAGGTGACCCGTATATGAGTTCAGTGGGGAGAACTGCTTCTGCCCCGTATACCAGGGCAAAGGGTGTTTGGCCGGTGGCTCGATTTGGCGTCGTCCTGATCGACCAAAGAACTGTCCGCAACTCATCAATCCAGCGCCTTCCGCTCTTGTGCAGCCTATCAAAGGTCTTGGTCCTTAAGCCTCGCAGTACTTCAGCGTTTGCCCTCTCAGCTTGACCATTGCTTCGTGGGTGAGCAACGGAAGCGAAACAGACTTTGCTGTCGAGGTCTTGGATATATTGCATGAAGGTGCGGCTTGTGAACTGTGTGCCATTGTCGGTGATGACCCTGTTGGGTACACCAAAACGGCACACTAGTCCCTTGAAGAACTTGACGGCTGACTGAGCTATGACCTTCCTCACCGCCTCCACCTCCGGCCACTTTGTGAACTTGTCGATTGCAACGTACAAGTACTCAAAGCCCCCGACAGCGCGGGGAAAGGGCCCAGTATGTCGAGCCCCCAGACCGAGAAGGGCCAGGAGAGAGGAATGGTTTGAAGGGCTTGAGCTGGCTGATGAAGCTTCTTTGAATGGAACTGACACGCTTCACACCTGGTGACTAGTGTCGTCGCATCCTGGAGGGCGGTGGGCCAGAAGAAACCTTGCCGAAATGCCTTGCCGGCAAGGGCCCTTGACCCGATGTGGGATCCACATATGCCTCCGTGTATCTCCGCCAACAGCTCCAGTCCTTCCTCCCGAGGGATACACTTCAATTTCACACCGTTCGGCCTCTTTCTGTACAGGACGTCATCGACGAACTGGTACATGGTAGAGCGACGGGCTACTCTTTCCGCTTCTTCCTGCTCTTCAGGAAGTTCCCCTGTTTGGAGGAATCGGACGGTATGTTGTGCCCACGCTGGAGCCTGGGGCTCGACGGCGAGGACTAAAGGAATTTCCTCCACTATAGGAGCGGCTGTCTCGACGGCAAGAGCTTGACGCTCCGCCGGAGCTAGCCGTCCCGTGGCGGGCTCAGTGTCCCTGACAACATCCTTGCCGGTGGCTCCGGGGAGCTCGGCGGGAAAGTACTTGCCGGGTCCTGATTTCCTCCTCTTGTTCTGCTCTGTTGATGGATCAACGGATGGCTGAGTTAGCTGGAGCACAAAGGTACCTGGTTCCACAGGTAGCTTGAGGGCAACGCGTTTTGACAGGTCATCGGTGATATCGTTCTCCGCTCGGGGAACGTATTCAGCCTGTATACCGTCGAAACGCTCTTCCAGCTTTCTCACTTCATCGACATAGGCCTTCAGCAACGGGCTCTGGTAGTCCTTGTTGACTTACTTGACGACGAGCTGCAAGTTGCCCCTGACGATGAGCTTCTTGATTCCGAGGTCCGCCGCGATCCTAAGATCGGCAAGCAGCCCTTCATACTCTGTCGTATTGTTTGTTGACACCTTCCTGGGGAAGTGCATCTGGATCACGTACTTGAGGTGCTCTCCGGTGGGCGCGACAAGCAGTACGCCAGCCATGGCGCCGTGTAAGGAGAAAGCTCCATCAAAGTACATGATCCAACCGCAACTTGCCTCCTTGTCGGGGAGAGCAGTCTCTTGGGCTTCTTCATCAGGTGTTGCGGTCCATTCTGCAATGAACTCCGCCAGGACTCGGCTCTGAATTGTCGAAGTACTTTCAAACTTGAGGCCAAAGCTGGACAGCTCTAGTGCCCATTCCACAATTCTTCCCGTTGCATCTAGATTGTGCAATATCCGTTGCAGAGGGAGGCGAGTGACGACAGTGATCTCGTGTGCCTGGAAGTAGTGATGCAGCTTCCTCGAGGCCATAAGAAGGCCGAAGAGCAGTTTCTGCACGTCGGAGTACCTTGATCTAGCTCCCTGCAGGAGGGAACTAACAAAGTAGACCGGGTGCTGCATCATTTTCTTCTTCGGCGGCACTTCAACTGGCCGTGTCGTCTCTGCATTGGTGGTGTCAGGCTCTGTCGCTGCCATTACCTCGTCGTCAACCTCTCTCTGCGCCACTAGTGTGGCACTGACCACCTGGTTCGTTGCCGCCAGGTATAGCAGCAACGGCTCCTGTGGCCTAGGCGCAACTAGTATCGGCGCGGAGGAGAGGTACTTCTTCAAATCTTGCAATGCTGCTTCGGCTTCTGGCGTCCACTCCATCGGGCCCGCCTTTTTCAGGATCTTGAAAAAGGGAAGGGCGCGCTCGGCAGACTTGGAAATGAATATGCCCATGGCGGCGACGCAACCAGCAAGCCGACGCACATCCTTGATTCGCTTGGATGCTTCAATCTGCTCTATAGCTTTGATCTTGTCTGGATTGGCCTCTATCCCACGCTGTGACACAAAGAACCCGAGAAGCTTGCCGGACGGGACGCCAAAGACGCACTTCTCAGGGTTCAGCTTGAGATTAATCTTGCGCAGGTTTGCAAATGTTTCTTGCAAATCCGGTATGAGGGTTGCCCTGTTCTTGGTTTTGACCATTATGTCATCCATATAAGCTTCCATATTTCTATGGAGCTGGGGTTCAAAACCAATCTGGACCGCCCTCGCAAACGTCGAACCAGCACTCTTCAGCCCGAAAGGCATCCGTATGAAACAATACATACCACATGGGGTGATGAATGTTGTTTTCTCTTCGTCTTCTCTTGTCATGAAGATCTGGTGGTAGCCGGAGTAGGCATCAAGGAATGACAACAGATCACACCCAGTTGTGGAGTCAACAATCTGGTCGATGCGCGGCAACGGGAAGGGGTCCTTAGGACAAGCCTTATTGATATATGTGTAACCAATACACAGCCTCCACTTCCCATTAGCCGTGCGCACTATGACCGGATTGGCCAACCACGTTGGATGGAGCACTCCTCTTACCAAACCCGCTGCTTCCAGTTTCCGGATCTCCTCTGTGATGAACTCTTGTCGTTCCAAAGCTTGTTTTTTGACCTTTTGCTTGACGGGCCGCGCATCAGGACAGATAGCAAGGTGGTGCTCAATCACCTCCCTGGGAACGCCGGGGATGTCGGAAGATTGCCATGCAAACACATCGACATTCGCCCGCAGGAAGGTGACGAGCGCGTCTTCCTATTTGTCGTCAAGGGTGGAGCTTATGGTGAAAGCCCCTCCCATGCCGTCCTCATTGACATAAACCTTCTTGGTTCCCAGCGGTATGGCCCTGGGCTTCTTGTTTTCGCCAGTGGAGCTCTCTGGCACGTCCTCGACGGGAGCGCTACACTCCGAAGAGGTGCGCTTGCCGGAGTGGGTGTCCGAGGTCTCACCGGTCTTCTTCTTCCCTCCCGGGGTCCCAGCGGCAGGAGCAAGTGCCCTAGTGGCGGCAGCTGCTGCAACTGCTTGCTGGTATAGTTGGTCAGCGCAAATCAGCGCATCTTTCTTATCGGAGGGGATGGTGATGATTGCCAAGGATCCCGTTGTAGGGCAAGGGGATCTTGGCAACATCAAACACGATCCTCTCCGTCCTGTAGTTCAGATCGCTTCCAAAAGTCATGGGCAGCATGACCTTTCCCTTAGGTTGGCTTCTTCCCAGGTTGACCCCCTGAAACGTGCCCGTCTCTTCGAGGTCTCCATCAGGAATCTGCAGTTTCTCGATCACGGCAGGCGAGATCAAGTTCAGACCGGCCCCGCCATCGACTAGCATCTTTGTCACCTTGAGGTTGCGTATTGTTGGTGAAACCAACAATGGCAAGCACCCGACCGCAGTAGTGCGATCAGGGTGATCCTGAGTGTCAAAAATGATAGGTGTGCTGGACCACTTCAGCGGCCTTTGGGCATCAAACGACGGCTCTGCCACTGTAATCTCTCACGCCCACTGTTTAAGCTGGCGGTGAGAAGTATGCAGCGAGGCGCCGCCGTTGATGCACATGGCCTTTGTAGCTTTCTGAAACTCTTGGTCGCCGGATTCGTCGTCCTCTTCGTGATCGTCGTCTTCTGGCTTTTTGTCATGGCCCCGGCGGGCCTCTCCTGTTGTTTATCCTTGCCGCGATGGCCCGCCTGTCCGTCATGCTTCTTGCCGGACCCCTTAGCATCGTCTTGGCCCTTCTCCTTGTCCCGCCTCTCATATTCAGCCCTCTGCTTCTCAGCGAGGAGCTCAACCTGTCGGCAGTCTTGGAGAGCGTGGCCTTGGGTGCGATGGATCTTGCAGTATCGCTTGTCGGAGTTTCCTGGCTTCTCGGCAACCGCCAAGGCCTGACAGGCGACACATCCGGCAATTCCCTTGCTGGGGTCATCTGCCTTGGTTTTCTTGGTGGAGCCGGTGTCATCAGATCCCTCGACGGCAAGCACGGCTTTACCTTTGCAATTCCTGTTGCGGCGCCGGCCCCTCTTCGCCGGGGCGGCAGTATCTTCATCTGAGGAGTCGGTTTCCACGCCGGCGTCTTCGCCGGGGTACTTCCTTCCCTCTTAAGCCCGGGCACATCTGTCAGCAATAACATAGAGTTCTGCCACATCTTTCGCCTTGTTCATTGCCAGCTCTTCGCGCATCTTGTGGTTACGCACGTTCTGATGGAACGCACTGATGATGGCGGCAAGGTGAACATCAGGGATATTGTAGTGTATCCGGCTGAACCTTTGTATATACTTGCGGAGACTCTCGCCTCCCTTCTGGGGAATGACGTGCAGGTCGCTCGCTTGGCCATGGGCTTGGTGGCCTCCAGTAAAGGCGCCCACAAACTCATGGCACAAATCCGACCAGGAGGAAATAGAGTCTATCGGCAAGTGCATCAACCATGACATGGCGTTGGTTTTAAGAGCCAACGGAAAGTAATTCGCAAGCACCTTATCGTGCGGGCTCCGGCAGCTTGCATCACAATGGTGTAAATGCTGAGGAACTCGGACGGGTGGGTCTTGCCGCTGTACTTTTCGCCCACGTCAGGTTTGAAGGTGCGGTGAGTGGGCCAATGGAAATGCCACAGCTCAGGGGTAAAAGCCGGATAGCCTACCTCGTAAGGTAGGCCTCCAGGGCTCTCCGGTGCCGGGTGGTTCACAGCGGGCCCTGCTCGCCTGTCTGACTGGTGGCGCGCTCCGCGCCGGCGCTCGATAGTGGTTCGAGCGTCTTCATGTTCTCGTTCCCGAAGGACTTGGCGCTGGTCACGGTGGGTCCGCGGGTCAGACGACGCTATGGAGATTTCGTCGCCCGCAACGTCACGATGGGCTGGCATCCGTGGTACCGGGCGAGGAGGAGGCAAGTGCACCATGGTCGCGGCGCCGCCGGCTTTCCTGCCACTGGTGCGTGAGACTCCGTCGGAGCGTCGACCCGGCGGCTCCACCGGACTCGGTTCGTCTTTGTTGGCCACCGCAACAAGGCTTTGGATAGTGGCTCTCCATTCGTCGAGTTTCCCCGTAGTGGGAGGAAAATCAAGGAGCAACTGCGCGCGCGCCAGGGCTTCTGCTGGAGTTGGTGGCAGCGAAACCTACACGGATCGCGGCGTGCTTCGACTTCTGACCATGTCAGAAGGATCTCTATCACGACCCCGCGGCCGCATGCCATCTTCACCAGCACCTCGGCGAGCGGGCAGGTCTTCTACCTCCCGGGAGTGGCGCTCGGGGCTTTTCCCGCGGTGACGCCCGGGGTCTTTGGCGTGATTGCGCCGTTTGAGAGGAGCGCGGCGTCGGCAGCCGGCGTGGGAGTCTTGGAGGCCCTCGCATCGCCTTCGGGCGGGGCGGTAGCAATCTTGGAAGGCCCCGCGCCACCCACGGAGGGCCTGGCTCCGTCTTTGGATTTGGCGGCGTGCAGCCCGTTACCAGGCGCACGAACATCGCCGCCTCCCAAACTCCGGCTGCTGGGATGGTGTTGGGTGTTCGCGAACAGCTCCCCGGGTCCTTTCTGCGACCGGTCCGCTGCTCGCCCGCAGCGGGACGGGATGTCCGGCTTTCGACGGGCCAACCGCCACCGTCGTCTTCTTCTTGGGCGCCATGACGATGAATAAGCGTCGAACTAACTGATAAAGCCGATTCACACAACTCCGCCCCCTACCTGGCGCGCCAAAGATGTTGGTGGGAACGACACCTATGAGATCACAAGAATCCCTACTACGGTTGCGGGGCACGGGGTCGTGAGAAGAGCGGATCAAACAGATAGCACACGGTTCGTTTATCCAGGTTCGGGCCGCGAGGATGCGTAAAACCCTACTCCTGCTTCGGTGGATTGTATATCTATGTTCTTGAGCTAGCTATGGGGCGTGAGGAGCTCCAAAAAGCCGAATCCTCCTCTTGGTCGCCTCGGGCCTCCTTTTATAGGAAAGGGGGTGGCCACAGTGGCACACAGGAGGTGGAAAAGGGAATAGTGAAGCGAGGTTATCCCTCGCATTACATGACAAGGCGCATTTAATGTGTCTTGCCCAGGTGTCCTTGCTTTATCGGGGACGGGGGAGAGCCATGTCTCGTCCGTCGCCGCTCCCTCTCATGTCGACACGCGCCCTGGCCAGCGGCACCCGTGGTGCCATGTAGGCAGGTAGGCAGCTGAGGTGGCGCAGTGGTGGGTCTCCACGAAGATTCGCATGCCACCACGCAGGTGCCTGCCCAGCTGGTTGGGTCGGCAGCTGCATGCGAACGGCGGTGGAGTTTTGACTGGCGTGGGCCTGATGATGACCCTACGGGTGTTCTTGGCAAGGGTCTTGCCGGGGCCCCGGCAAGGGTCTTGCCGTGGCGCCTGCTGTCATCCCCGACAAGGCTCTTGCCGGGGGCCTTGTGGTCCTCCTTGGCTGGGATCCCGCCAAGGATCATCATCTTCTAAATGGTGTATCTGATCTTGAACGCCTTCACAAAGATCTGCATGCCACCACGGGGATGTCTCCCGAATCCTTGCCCCATGGGGGCAGTGGACTCAAGGGTGACTCACTCCGTAGGCGTGGGGCGAGCTGCCACGGCAAGGGTCTTGCCGGGTTTGCTAAAACCGCCTCCCGGCAAGGATCTTGCCGGGGGGGTCCGCTCCGTCCCCTTTGCTCTTTGTGGTCTTGGTCTTGGCGTCGTTCTGCTTCTCCTAAGCTTCGGCCTTACCTTGCCTTGCTCTGTGTGGTGGTG
Organism: Triticum dicoccoides; assembly: GCF_002162155.2. Classification (NCBI taxonomy): domain Eukaryota; kingdom Viridiplantae; phylum Streptophyta; class Magnoliopsida; order Poales; family Poaceae; genus Triticum; species Triticum dicoccoides. The sequence goes on along the minus strand of NC_041380.1, from coordinate 59,856,879 downwards.
CCCGTGGCTCAGACTGCCCGTGCACAGTTATAGGGGTACAAAAAGTGTACCTCTCTTTTTGTACACCAACATTGAGAGATCCAAAAACCAAGATCTATCCCTCAACTATGGGGGGAGGTAAGGAACTGCCATCTAGCTCTGCACTTGATTCACCTTCTGTTATGAGTAAGCTTGCGACACCTACACCTGCTTCTGCTATTCGTTCTGATATGTCGCATGTTATTGATGATGCTACTTCTACTATACATGATACTTATGATGAAACTACCTCTATGCCTGATACTACTATGCCACTTAGTGATTTTCTCGAGGAACGACTTGCTGGGATAGAGAGATTGAAAATATTGAATCTGATTATGAGGATGGAAGTGATGATGAAGAATCACTTGTTATTCCTGAGGGTTATTTATTTGATCAAGATGCTTATTTAGCTATTTTAGCCTGCAAAGATAGATATGAACTCAAAAGGTTATTAGCTAAATGGAATAAGCAATCTCCAAATGCTAGGATGAGACCTGACCCTGCTTTTGCTACTTCACCTATATGTGTTGCTGATAAGGATTATGAATTCTCTATTGATCCTGATATCATTACTTTGGTTGAATCTGATCCTTTTCATGGCTGTGAATCTGAAACTGTTGTAGCACATCTTACTAAATTAAATGATATAGCCACCCTGTTCACTAATGATGAGAGATCTCGCTACTTTTATATCCTTAAAATATTTCCGTTCTTATTAAAGGGTGATGCTAAGATATGGTTTAATTCTCTTGATCCTGGTTGTGTGCGTAGTTCCCAGGATATGATCTATTACTTCTCTGCTAAATATTTCCCTGCTCGTAAGAAACAAGTTGCTTTAAAGGAAATATACAACTTTGTGCAAATTAAAGAAGAGAGTCTCCCACAAGCTTGGGGGAGGCTTCTCAAGTTACTTAATGCTTTGCCTGATAATCCTCTTAAGAAAAATGAAATACTTGATATCTTTTATAATGGACTAACCGATGCTTCCAGAGATTACCTGGATAGTTGTGCTGGTTCTCTTTTCAGGGAAAGAACACCGGATGAAGCTGAAATCTTATTGAATAATATGTTGACAAATGAAAATAATTGGACACCTCTGGAGCCAGCTCCTGCTCCAATTAATGATCCTATTCCTAAACCAACTCCGAAGAAGAGAGGTATTCTATTCCTCAGTCCCGAAGATATGCAAGAGGCAAAGAAATCTATGAAAGAAAAAGGTATTAAAGCTGAAGATGTTAAGAATTTACCTCCTATTGAAGAAATACATGGTCTTAATTTACCGCATGATGAAGAAATATATGATCTTAATCCTTTATTTATTGAAGAACCTCCAGACCTCGATAACCAGACACAGGGAGTAAAGGTAAATTCTCTCTATAGATATGATAAAGCTGAAATCCCTCCTACTAAAATTGCTAGTCAATGTCTGGATGAGTTTGATAATTTTATGTTTAAGCAAGAAGACTTCAATGCTTATTTTGGTAGACAATTAAAACAAGATGCTGATATGATTAAATACTTGGGTGACTATATGGCTAATATTAGAGGTGAACTTAAACTTGTTAGCAAACATGCTTCTATGGTTACCACTCAAGTAGAACAAGTACTTAAAGCTCAAAAGGAATTTCTCAATGAGATGAATAGTAAGAAAAATGATTATGCTGTTAAAGTGGCTACTAGAACTAGTAGAATGACTCAGGAACCTTTGTATCCTGAAGGCCACCCTAAGAGAATTGAGCAAGATTCTCAGAGAAATAAAATTATGCACCTAGTTCTTCTAAAAAGAAGAAAAAGAAAAATGATAGAACTGTGCAAACTTCTAGTGAACCTATTGCTGAACCACCTAATAATCCAAATGATATTTCTATTTCTGATGTTGAAACTCAATCTGGTAATGAACACGAACCTAATGAAAATGTTAATGATGATGTTCATAATGATGCTCAACCTAGTAATGATAATGATGTAGAAATTGAACCTGTTGTTGATCTTGATAACCCACAACCAAAGAATCAACGTTATGATAAGAAAGACTTTGTTGCTAGGAAACATGGTAAAGAAAGAGAGCCTTGGGTTCAGAAACCCATGCCTTTTCCTCCCAAACAATCCAAGAAAAAGGATTATGAGGATTTTGAGCGCTTTGCTGAAATGATTAGACCTATATTTTTGCGTATGCGATTGACTGATATACTTAAAACAAATCCTTATGCTAAGTACATGAAAGATATTATTACAACTAAAAGAAAGATACCGAAAGCTGAAATTTCCACCATGCTTGCTAATTATACTTTTAAGGGTGGAATACCAAAGAAACTTGGAGATCCAGGAGTACCTACTATACCATGCTCCATTAAAAGAAACTATGTTAAAACTGTTTTATGTGATCTTGGAGCCAGTGTTAATGTTATGCCTCTCTCTTTATATCATAGACTTGACTTGAATAAGTTGACACCTACTGAAATATCTTTGCAAATGGCTGATAAATCAACTGCTATACCTGTCGGTATTTGTGAGAATGTGCCTGTTGTGGTTGCAAACGTTACTATTTTAACGGACTTTATTATTCTTGATATTCCCGAGGACGATATTATGTCTATTATTCTTGGAAGACCTTTTCTTAATACTGCAGGGGCTGTTATTGATTGCAACAAAGGCAATGTCACTTTTCATGTTAATGATAATGAGCATACGGTACACTTTCCGAGGAAACAACCTCAAGTTCATAGTATCAATTCTATCGGAAAAATTCCATTGATTATATTTGGAGGTTTTGAATTTCCTCTTCCTAATGTCAAGAAGAAATGTGATATACTTATTATTGGGGATGTGCATATCCCCGTTGAGGTAACCTAGTGTTATTCAAAATTTCTCCAGTTTCATGTTAATCAGAATGAGTTTGTTAACAAGACTTGATCAATCTTGTCAGTGGATTCCTTTTGACGAGCATTAGATGGATGAAACTAGAAGCACAACCCTCTGTACCCTCTCTATATTTTCTGTTATTTAGTTGAAATAAAGTAAAAATAAATAATTTTCTGTCTGTTATCTGATTATCCGTGCTGTCCATATTACTCTCCCTGCTCCTGCTTTCTTTGATTATCAGGCAAGAGGAAGATATACTATTACCAGAGAGGAGGCAGATGAGTATGAGAGGAGAGCGGAGGCCGCTCGTCGCCACGCTGCAGCTCAGGAGGCGATAGCTGTTGCATCACAGTACGACCCCAGCTACTATTATTATGAATATCAGCCAGGCCAACAGTGGACATAGACCAACTTAGGCCAAAAGCCCAAGCTTGGGGGAGTACGTATTTCTCACCGACATTACATTTATGTTCACACACATTCATTGCTAGATGTCGGTGCTCATACTTTTTCATTGTATCATTCATGCTAGTTTATTTCCTTTTATGCTTTCTTCTTGTGTGTTTAATAAACCTTAAGAAAAAACCAAAAAAATTAGTTGTAGCTTTTAATTAATTTACTTTTCATGCTTGTAGTAGTAATTAGAAAGAAAACCTAAAAATATTTCATGTTCTTCTTTTGCTTGTTGGGAGCTTTTCCGTGTAAATAGTTTTATTTCTTTTCTTTGAGGGTCGATAGGAGAAGACCATGATTAAATTGTTGAAATGGCTCTTATATGCATTAATGCTTATCTGACAAAAGAACTCATATTGCATTGTCTTCCTCTGTTTATTGAATGCTCGCAGATTTCAGCTTAGTCCAATGCACGTGCACTCTTATTATTATTCACATCGTTCGGCCGTGCAAGTGAAAGGCAATTATGATGATATATGATGGACTGACTGAGATGAGAAAAGCTGGTACGAACTCGACCTCTTTTGTTTTTTGTAAATATGATGAGTTCATCATTCGTGATTCAGCTTGTTATGAATAAACATGTTTGCAATGACAATTAAAGATCATAGTTGCTTGTGCCATGCTTGATTAGCTATGAGTTATAATGGTTTACCTTGCGTGCCAACATGCTATTAAAATGGTTATGATGTGGTATGATAGGGTGGTATCCTCCTCTGAATGATTTAAGTGACTTGACTTGGCACATGTTCACGCATGTAGTTGAAACAAATCAACATAGCCTTCACGATATTTAAGTTCATGATGGATTAATTATATCCTACTCATGCTTGAATCCGTTTATCTCTACTCCTAATGGAGCAGTTGGTAGCCTCGCTTTCAGGTTTTTTTTCGTCCCAACTCTTCTGGTTTATTTTCGTCCTAAAAACCTAAAAAAATCGCCGACTCGCACGAAAAAAGAATCCTCGAGCCTCCAGATGCCTTCGCCG
>NC_041380.1:59770458-59852315 GCF_002162155.2 Triticum dicoccoides | reverse complement strand
GCCCCCCATCTCCTCCCCCGATCCCGGCGTCACCCCGCCGTAGACTCCCTTTTCCTCTTTGCGGCCTTGCCACCGCCACCCTATGCCCTAGCCGCGCCGCCATCTGCTCCGCTTGTGCCCCGACGCCTCAGCCATGTCCGCCGCCGCCAACGCCGGTCCCTATTCATCTGCCGCGTCAGGTTGGCCATGACGAGGAGATGAACGCCATCGCGTCTTCGCATCGACCTCCGGGGCAGCACGTCATCTACCTCAATCAAGACAATGGAGCCGCCTCAGGCCGATTCCCCTCGCCAGGAGGTGCATGCTGACGCATCCCTGTCACTTCTTGACCCTGCTCTCTTCCTGATCAGGATATCGCCGCATCGTGGGCTCGGTCCTCTCCGTCCATCAACACCTTAACAAATTGACCTTATCCTCCTTCATGTTCTGCTGGTGGTGCTACAACCGGTTCCTTTCAGGGTATATGCACTACGGCGAAGCTGATGGACTGGGGTGTCTGGTGCAGCGTCATCACTTTTGCATTATCGAGGTACTCCGCTCTCTTACCCAACTAAACAAACTGCATCATGTACACCTGCAAATGGCGCATTGTCTCGTTTAGCATGGTGGTTGGTCTGAACTGTAACTGAGACTAGATCATGATGCCATGAAACTTTATGCTAAGGTATTTGACTAAAAGAGCTCCCGAATGAAAGGACAAACACTGGGAAGTTGGAAACTTTACGTGAAGAAGGTATAAAATTCATTCAATTCAGCTCCCGGCCACTAAGTAGCAAGTTATTAATAATTAAACAGGGTGATTAGGTGTATGTACGCATGGTTTTGCTTCAGTTTGTTGTTGGTGACTGGTGGCAGCGGTGCCACTGCCAACATATATGCATTAATGCATGTTTGCAAATCGCGGCGGTTAGGGAGGGAGGGAGGGAGGTGTTCTAATTGACAAGGCAGTTTTCAGAAGTTTGTTCTTCGGAAACTTGAAAAGATTAGGTCTAAATGTCCGCAAAAGTTAGGTTTAAATAATTAAGCATCACTTCTCCGGCCATTGGTGGCAAAACTTGCTTTGTTCTACTACCTTATGCGGGGTCTATGGGTACGAAAGAAAGAAACCATTGGTTCGACAGTTGCTGCGGAGTAAACATTGGTTCAATGCATGGGTGATTAGCTAGCATTTTTATTTCCCTTAATTAGGTACAAAAGAAAGTTAAAGACATAAAGGAGTTTGCTTTGTCTCTAATCCCGCCACTCATGCACACATGATTAGCTCATATGTGTATGTGATTAACTGATTAGCAGTTTAGCACACACGGACATTTTTTGCTTCTCTGGTTGAGTACTAGCATAGTGATGGTGCCCATTTATCTTGGCTAGAAATAGTTAGATAATTTTATTCAAACGTATAAGTATATAGTACTAAATTTCTCGCACATAGGGTTCACCTTTTTTCTCATCAAATTACCTTTATGTTGCATTAAAATTGTGGAAAGCATCCGATGCATAGGCAATTAAGAATCCCGACAGTTTTGAAACCTTTCTTTGTGTACCATCATAATTCTCTTCAGCACGCATGAGCTAGAGCATAATAACCTGTCAAATATTTAGGTAAGCCAGTCGGGGACTCGATTCATTGATTTTTTGTGGGGACTTAATTTATTGATGCAATCAATATCTTGTAGGAGTACTTATTTACACCAAGATTCTTCTTCTCGCAGAGGGCGAGGGGGGGTTCTTGCAAGCAAAGTTTGCTTCTTGCACTACCGAAGAAAGATGTTGCATGGTGTAGCAATTGGATGATGTGCTCATGATTGATCTTGCTTGGACAGAACAAGGAATTCATGTTTAACTCCACTCATATATAGATACCCATCTTATTTCTTCAAGCTATCCTTCAATACTAAGCTCTGTCATCCTATTTTTTTTACAATCTTATGATATTCTTTTTCTTCCTTCCGTTTGCTTAACATTATACTCTCTGTATATATCAATATATGCATGTTAAGTTTGATGTGTTTTAAAATTGACTAAGAGTAGCAATATTGTTTTATGTGTACCTTTACTAAGAGTAGCAGTTCCTGAAGAAAAAGAATGGTCAGCCACCATTGTCAGCAAGGACGACTAAGAAGGTACTTGTTAGTTCGGTAAATGAGTTTATTCACATAACTATTCAGATAAATGTCCACTGTACTATCAGAGGAATAGTTGCCCACTTAAGATTGGTCACATGGTTTTATTGTTCTCGATCTCTTGAAATACTAAAGGATAGTTCTGTAATGGAAATGTTGTTCTCTAGCATGCACGTTAGTTCTATAAGGTGTTCATCCCGTGTTTAACTTCTGAATAGTGATGGGAAAGTTTTCAAATTTTATAGCATGCCTTGGGATTTGATTACCCCTTGGAATTGTTCTTTATAGAAAAAATATGCATATCTGATCATGCTTGGGCAAAACTCAGTAGCTTATAATATGCGTCTTTATCTAACATCTGACCCACATGGCTTCCTGGTTGTTGGTTTAGTAGTATCCTCCTTGGCAAAGAAGAAACATATTGTGTGATTAATTGCTTTGATGCTAAAATTCTCTGCCTTATTTGTTCTTGACCTGCATGTTCCATGTGTTTCCACGAAATCATAATGGTAGAGATGCGCCGTCAAGCTTAGTTAATGCAGACGTTGTGTAGTGATCAATAAATCTTGTCAGAAGCTGTAGGGTGCTCAAAGCAACGAGCTTGCTGCTGCTTCAAGGCTGGAAGCCACATTCAAATTCTACCATACTACCAGTCCTGATGTAGCTAAGCTTTTCCGCATTGACGATGAAGCCAAGCGTACCCCTGTAGTCTTGCTGAAGAAAGAAGAGAACTTGGTCGTATAAGGTATTTTCATCACTAACTTGCTTCACCTTCCAGCAACTGCATTTTCCTTTCATGTATGTTAGATGATTTGGCCTATGAATTTGATATAAACGTAGGGTGCATTGTGCTGACAATGAGTTCAGAGCAACAAAGGAGGGGGCGGCGACTGCAACAGTGATTTGGCATACCTGTTGCACATCTCTCACAATTGTTTAAAAGGAATGCAGAATCTTTAATATATACATCGGCTTTCAGTTATAGAAAAAAAGGAGGGGCGGCGACTGCAACAGCGATAGAACGGCAGCCAGTATGCCTGAGCCAACATGCCACTGTTCTTTCTTCCCTTCTTTCTTTGTTCTGTATAATGAACAACTGGTCACAAAGTAACAATAAAATTTCATCATGTCCGGAGTGCATAATCAACTCAAATTATTTTGCCATGCTTGTAGATCGAAACATGTGACTCCAGTAATAAGGATTCTCTTTGATTTGATTTTGATGAAGACTATCAATTTAAATTCCTCCCCACTATAACTCTACTGAATACCATCCCCACAAAAAAAAACTCTACTGAATAACATTGATTTGCCAGTGTTTAGGATTATATATCATGCATAAATCTTCACTGCCCCTGGTTATATATAATATTAACAAAAGAACCATCTACTGCTGATTCAGTTAATCCAAAAGACCCTAATCTGAGGCTACATCTACGAGTAATTACGAGGTGAGGTGGCTGCCCTTCATTGGATATTAATGCGCCGTGGGGCCTACCCCCCAAATTGAGGGTGGCAATTTTGATTAGGAGACGAAGGAGCCCGTAAGATTAAGTAGCAATTGTTTGTAGGTCTAGCATTTTTCACAAGATTATGTGTGGCTGTGGCTAAGCCGCACCGACAGCGCCAGGGCTTGGAGTGGTCTTGACCTGCAGTTCTCCGCCGACGAGCGCGCCTTTTTCTTTGCCTCGACCACCATGCAGATAGGCAACGGCCAGCTCGCCTTGTTCTGGGAGGACCGCTGGATTGACGGACGCTCCGTCAGCGAGATCGCGCCGGCGTTATACTCTTGCATCCCCAAGATACGTCGCAAGCTGCGGACGGTGGCGGATGGCCTTCAGGCCAACAGTTGGGCGCGTGACATACATGGCACCATTGGGATTCAAGAGATCGGCGAGTACCTGCAACTATGGCACATGATTGAGCACACAACGCTCTCCGCCGAGCTAGATCATCTACTCTGGAAGTGGAGCTCCAATGGCACCTACTCCGCGCAGTCCGCCTACCTTGCCACGTTCCACGGATCCACCGCATGTTATGCTTGGAAGCTCACTTGGAAATGCTGGGCGCCGCCACAGGTACGCTTCTTCCATTGGCTCGCCCACTTAGACCGGTGTTGGACCGCTGACCGCCTCACCCGTTGCGGCTTGCAGCACCCCGCGTGCTGTCCACTCTGTGACCAGGCGCCGGACACCCTCCGGCATCTCCTCCTCGCCTGCCCATTCTCCTGCAGGTATGGTATGAAATCCTGAGCTGGCTAAGGGTTCCCTGCAATCCACCTGATGGCGAGCCATCAACCAACACCTGGTGGCTCTCCGTGCGGCAGCACACGCCCAAGCCTATGCGCAAGGGCCTCGCCTCGGCGGCACTACTCATTCCTTGGATGCTGTGGAAGCATCGGAACGACTGCGTCTTCGATAGAGCCAGCCCTTCTATAGCTACGCTACTGGATAAAATCAAGGAGGAGGCGACCCTTTGGGCCAGAGCCGGCGCGTTGGGCCTGCGTGCCCTCATTCCCCAAACCTGGGATGTACATTAATTGCAGCACCCTCACTCTGTATAATTGCCTCCTAGGAGGATGTAACTGAAACCCCTTCCTTTTCAATGCAACGAAACGCAAATCTTCTGCGTTTTCTCGAAAAAAATCGCTGCTAAAAAGGTACGGCATTGATGTATATGTTGAGTACAGTAGTGAAGTTAAAGATGCAAGAACTGAAATAGATCCACCACAATAGAGCTGACGAATGAAAGTCTGGTACTTCATTTTTCTCCCTTTTGTTGGTTTGACAAGTGACTTTGTAGATTTGTTTAGCTAACACTATGTTAACACTAGATGCTATTTCCAGGAGTTAAACCAAGTCATTCTAAGGATGCTTCATCTGGAGAAGTCAATGATCCGATGATGAGGCTAAACAACAACTTGATTGAATCCTCGGCCATGTTTGGACCCAACCAGCGGAATGTTGTTACCCCCACTATTTGGCCCCAAGCGAGGCTGCAAGTGCACGCTGCACAAGGATGTAGGAGCCGCACCTCAACCTGGTAGGATGCGATTGGCCCGCCGAAATTGACAACACTGCCGCTACCGCTGTTCCTGCCCAAGCGAGGCTGAAGGTGGACGTGGCCACCCCCAAGGATGTAGGGGTCGTGCCCCAACCGGCGAGGGCACGGTAGGTTGCTCCGAAACTGGCGAGGACACGGGAGTAGTACTGCAGCCTGAGTGTTTTTCCTATTTTCTTTAGGTATGTGAGGTCTATTTAATGTTCACATATATGCTGAAAATTTGACACCTAAGTACCAGCAGTGGAGTTGTATGAAATTTCTTGCGAGGTATGCCATTCATTTTAGTACTGATGACTAATTCCCAGGAGAGTACCAATGGTGAAATTTTCAGGCGTAAGTACTATATGAGATTCTCATTGCTGGCAACCTTCATGAACCTATCAAAAGGAGGGTATATACACGAGGAGTTTCTCAATGTTGTACATGTAGGCTGTGGCCTGTGTATAGCAGAAATAAAACCTATATGTTCATTCTTCTCCTGTACATCCGATTCATGTCCCATGGTCCAGTAGGGGTCAGTTATGTGCTTAAATGTTAGGAAGCCATCATCTTCCAAAGCATATTCAGTTACCTACTAAAACATATGTTGTTCCTTTGTGTGACCGGTAAATTTTGTGTAAAAACACGCGTATAATAGAAGCTGTAGAACCTGCATTGGACCATGCTCATTTGCACTGTCCATTTTTTCCAAAGTAATAATACTTTCCAGATTTCTATGCATTAAGAAATATGACCCGGTGTGCTATTACATTTCCTGGAATTGAACGCTACATTTCCTGCAAATATATAGTTATCTTTTTTTGTTCTAGGAAGGTACCATATACATCTTATGAAATTCTCCTTTGCCTTCCAGATCAACCACATAGGCATCTTTTTAACAACCAGAGGAACTCGCTTTACAATAAAAACAAATTTGTCTCAGGGAGTATTGTCTTATTTCTCCTGTAAGCAAATGAAAAATGTGATGAACTTAACAGCTCTCTATCCTTTTTCTCTTATTCATGGTGTGTTTTCCCCTTTTGTACATGTAACAATGGTGAACTTAGAATTGGTGTAAGGAGTCACTAGCTATTCTATTTAAAAAATGTGGCCATCTTGAAAGCTTTAAGACAATACTCACACCATGTGATTCCTTGAAATATCGAAGTGCTTTTCACATCTTTTACAATCGAAGGTTTGTTAATTAATCATATTATTTATATTCATAAGTAGTATAAACTTGATATATTATGATGCTGACAAGGAGGTTATTGGTGCTCATTAAAATAGCAGAAGGAAATATATAACCTTGCCTATATTTGTTGGTTTTTATATTTAGCCTTTCAACTCAACTGAAAATTTTATTTATACAATATTTACTCACTTACCTCATGTTTTTGCAAGCGATCTGGAATGACTATGGGTGTTAATGAAGTAGTTCCTGTTAGGTGAACCGCTCAAAATGGAGAAGCATGCTTGTAGCTTTTCAATTGATTGTATTAAGCATTTAATCTCTTAGCAATTCAGAACGTCAATATCTCCGGGCTGCCTTGCAATATTTTAGAAAATTGTATTTTTTTTCTCCAAACATTTTATATTGCCTTACCTTGAATTAGGCTTATAATGCCACTGATGAGACTTGAAAGTTCTTGCAGTGTACTAAGGCCCACTCTCACATTTAGGTTTATTCACTCTTAAATTTCTATATTGAGAACTGAAATGCATTTTTTTTCTTCCTACTTTCTCCCCATATAGAGAGAGAGGGAGAGGGGGAGGGGGAGGGGGCGGGAGAAGGAGAGAGAGTAAGTAGGCTTCTCCTTTATGTCATGGTAACTAACACACATTTCCTTTTGAGTCTTATGTGGGCTCTTTTTGAGTCGGTACACCAAATACGAAGTTACACAAATCAAATAAAAGAAAAAAATCATCAATAGATTTATCATATTTAAAAAAATGCAAATAAAAGCTTGTAATTTTTTTAAAACAATATATATTATTTTTTCATCTATTATTGCCTATCTTTTCTTTTTTTGAGAATCTATTGGCTATATTTTTAACCATGAAAAATTTGACGTGCAACCAGTACAAACTCTAAAATGCCCGTGACAACGCACGGGCAGTCTACTAGTTAATTTTAATGCATGTACATGGTTGTTGTCGCTCTCTAGTTGGTCGCTTCCCAGTCTTTTGCTAGCCTTCACCTGTACTAAGCGGGAATACTGCTTGTGCATCCAAACTCCTTAAAACCCAAAGTTATTCCACATGAGTCCACTATACCTTCCTATATGCGGCATCTACCTGCCGTTCCAAGTAAATTTGTATGTGCCAAACTCTAAACCTTCAAATAATCATCTTGTTTTGTATGCTCGAATAGCTCATGTATCAACTAGGGCTGTCTGTATCTTCCATGTTAGGCGGGTTATTCTCAAGAGGAGTGGACTCCGCTCTTCACTCACGAGATAAAGGGCTGGTCACCGGGATGCTCAGTCCCATGCTTTATGCAAACTAAATTAAAATAATTGCAAACAAAACTCCCCCTGGGACCTGATGTATGTTGGAGGCATTCGTTGTTTCGAGCAAGCCATGGATTGATGTTTGTTGGTGGAGGGGGAGTATAAACTTTACCATTCTGTTTGGGAACCGCCTATAATGTGTGTAGCATGGAAGATATCGACATCTCTTGGTTGTTATGTTGACAATGAAAGTATGCCGCTCAAAATGTTATTCACCTCTATTTCAAAACCGAGCTCTGGCACCTCTACAAATCTCTGCTTCCCTCTGCGAAGGGCCTATCTATTTGCTTTTATGTTGAGTCATCACCGTCTTATTAAAAAGCACTAGCTGGAGAGCGCAGCTGTCATTTGCATTCATTATTGTTAGTTTACATTGGGTGTGACTATGATTGGATCTCTTTTACCATGAATTACAATGTCTAGTCAGTCCTTGATCTTTAAAGGTGCTCTGCATTTATGTTTTGCGGTCTCAGAAAGGGCTAGCGAGATACCATCTTGTTATATCAGATTATGATTGTTTTGAGAAAGTGTTGTCATCCAAGATTTATTATTACGTCTTGCTAGTTGATTATGCTATTGATATGGGTAATCATGAGACCTGAGAACTATTGCAAATGTGGTTAGTTATAATCTTTGCTAAAAACTTGAATGCTAGCTTGACATATTTACAACAACAAGAGCAAACAGAGTTTGTAAAAGTTTTTCTTTATTTCTTTCAGTTTATCAACTAAATTGCTTGAGGACAAGCAAGGGTTTAAGCTTGGGTGAGTTGATACGTCTCCGTCGTATCTACTTTTCCAAACACTTTTGCCCTTTGATATGTCTCCTACGTATCTATAATTTTTGATTGCTCCATGCTATATTATCTACTGTTTTAGACATTATTGGGCTTTATTATCCACTTTTATATTATTTTTGGGACTAACCTATTAACCGGAGGCCCAACCCAGAATTGTTGTTTTTTGCCTGTTTCAGGGTTTCGAAGGAAAGGAATATCAAACGGAATAAAACCTTCGGAAACGTGATTTTCTCATCAGATAAGATCCAGGAGACTTGGACCCTCCGTCAAGAAAGCCACGAGGTGGTCACGAGGGTGGAGGGCGCCCCCCCCCCCAGGGCGCGCCCCCTGCCTCGTGGGCCCCTTGAAGCTCCACCGACGTACTTCTTCCTCCCATATATATCCACGTATCCCCACACGATTAGAATGGGAGCCAAAAACCTAATTCCACCGCCGCAAATTTCTGTATCCACAAGATCCCATCTTGGGGCCTGTTCCGGAGCTCCGCCGGAGGGGGCATCGATCACGGAGGGCTTCTACATCATCATCCAAGCCCCTCCGATGAAGTGTGAGTAGTTTACTCCAGACCTACGGGTCCATAGCTAGTACCTAGATGGCTTCTTTTCTCTTTTTGGATCTCAATACAATGTTCTCCCCCTCTCTTGTGGAGATCTATTCGATGTAATCTTCTTTTTGCGGTGTGTTTGTTGAGACCGATGAATTGTGGATTTATGGTCCAGTCTATCTATGAATAATATTTGAATCTTCTCTGAATTCTTTTATGTATGATTGGTTATCTTTGCAAGTCTCTTCGAATTATCAGTTGGTTTGGCCTACTAGATTGGTTGTTCTTGCCATGGGAGAAGTGCTTAGCTTTGGGTTCAATCTTGCGGTGTCCTTTCCCAGTGACAGAAGGGGCAGCAAGGCACGTATTGTATTGTTGCCATCGAGGATAACAAGATGGGGTTTTTATCATATTGCATGAAACTATCCCTCTACATCATGTCATCTTGCTTAAGGCGTTACTCTGTTTTTAACTTAATACTCTAGATGCATGCTGGATAGCGGTCGATGAGTGGAGTAATAGTAGTAGATGCAGAATCGTTTCGGTCTACTTGTCTCGGACGTGATGCCTATATACATGATCATACCTAGATATTCTCATAATTATGCTCAATTCTGTCAATTGCTCAACAGTAATTTGTTCACCCGCCGTAGAATACTTATGCTCTTGAGAGAAGCCACTAGTGAAACCTATGGCCCGGGTCTCTTTCTCATCATATCAATCTCCATTACTTTATTATTGCTTGCTTTTACTTTTCTTTTACTTTTTACTTTGCATCTCTATATCAAAAATACCAAAAATATTATTTATCATCTCTATCAGATCTCACTTTCGTAAGTGACCGTGAGGGATTGACAACCCCTAAGCGCGTTGGTTGCGTTGAGCTATTGTTTTTCTGTAGGTACGAGTGACTCGAGCGTAGCCTCATACTGGATTGATACCTTGGTTCTCAAAAACTGAGGGAAATACTTACGCTACTTTGCTGCATCATCCCTTCCTCTTCGGGGAAATCCAACGCAGTGCTCAAGAGGTAGCAGGAAGAATTTCTGGCGCCGTTGCCGGGGAGTCTGCGCAAAAGTCAACATACCAAGTACCCATCACAATCCCTATCACCCGTATTACATTATTTGCCATTTGCCTCTCATTTTCCTCTCCCCCACTTCACCCTTGCCGTTTTATTCGCCCTCTCTCTCTCTCTATCCTCCCTCTCTATTTGCCTCTTTTTGCCCGTTTGCTTTTTGTTTGCTCGTGTGTTGGATTGCTTGTTTGTCGCGATGGCTCAAGATAATACTAAATTGTGTGACTTCACCAATACCAACAATAATGATTTCCTTAGCACTCCGATTGCTCCTCTTACCGATGCTGAATCTTGTGAAATTAATACTGCCTTGTTGAATCTTGTCATGAAAGATCCATTCTCCGGCCTTCCTAGTGAAGATGCCGCCACCCATCTTAATAGCTTCGTTGATTTGTGTGACATGCAAAAGAAGAAAGATGTCGATAATGATATTGTTAAATTGAAGCTATTTCCTTTTTTGCTTAGAGATCGTGCTAAAGCTTGGTTTTCGTCTTTGCGCAAAAATAGTATTGATTCTTGGAACAAGTGCAAAGATGCTTTTATCTCTAAGTATTTTCCTCCCGCTAAGATCATCTCTCTTATGAACGATATTATGAATTTTAAACAACTTGATCATGAACATGTTGCACAAGCTTGGGAGAGAATGAAATTAATGATACGTGATTGCCCTACTCATGTTTGAATTTGTGGATGATTATACAAAAAATTTATGCCGGATTGAATTTTGCTTCTAGAAATCTTTTAGATTCGGCCGCGGGAGGCACTTTTATGGAAATCACTTTAGGAGAATCTACTAAACTCCTAGATAATATTATGGTTAATTATTCTCAATGGCATACTGAAAGATCTACTAAAAAGGTGCATGTCATAGAAGAAATTAATTTTTTGAGTGGAAAGATGGATGAACCTATGAAATTATTTGCTAATAAGAGTGTTTCTTCTGATCCTAATGATGTGCCCTTGTCTACTTTGATTGAGAATAATAATGAATCTATGGATGTGAATTTTGTTGGTAGGAACAATTTTGGTAACAATGCGTATAGAGGAAATTTCAACCCTAGGACTTATCCTAGTAATCCCTCTAATAATTAAGGTAATTCCTACAACAATTCTTATGGAAATTATAATAAGATGCCCTCTGATTTTGAATCTAATATTAAAGAATTTATTTCTTTGCAAAAGAATTTTAATGCTATGATTGAAGAAAAATTGCTTAAGATTGATGATTTGGCTAGGAACGTTGATAGAATTGCTCTTGATATTGATTCTTTGAAACTTAGATCTATTCCACCTAAGCATGATATCAATGAGTCTCTAAAAGCCATGAGAATTTCCATTGACGAGTGCAAAGAAAGAACCGCTAGGATGCGTGCTAAGAAAGATGCCTTTATAAAAGCATGTTCTTCTAGTTCCTATGAAAATAATGATGAAGATCTAAAAGTTATTGATGTGTCCCCTATTAAATCTTTGTTTTGCAATATGAATCTTGATAATGATGGGACTGAATATGATCCACCTTTACCTAGAAGGCGTTCTAAGAATTCGGAATTTGTTGATCTTGATGCTAAATTTGATAAAAGTGGGATTGAAGAAATTAAAACCCTAGATGTTGCTAAACCTACTATTATGGATTTCAAGGAATTTAACTACGAAAATTGCTCTTTGATTGATTGTATTTCCTTGTTGCAATCTGTGCTAAAATCTCCTCACGCTTATAGTCAAAATATAGCATTTACTAAACATATCGTTGATGCCTTGATGCAATCTTATGAAGAAAAACTTGAATTGGAAGTTTCTATCCCTAGAAAACTTTATTATGAGTGGGAACCAACTATTAAAATTAAAATTAAAAATTATGAGTTTTATGCTGTGTGTGATTTGGGTGCTAGTGTCTCTACTATTCCCAAAACTTTGTGTGATTTACTAGATTTCTGTGATTTTGATGATTGCTCTCTAAACTTGCATCTTGCGGATTCCACTATTAAGAAACCTATGTGAATAATTAATGATGTTCTTATTGTTGCTAATAGGAATTATGTTCCCGTAGATTTTATCGTTCTTGATATAGATTGCAATCCTTCTTGCCCTATTATTCTCGGTAGACCTTTCCTTAGAACGGTTGGTGCAATTATTCATATGAAGGAAGGGAATATTAGATTTCAATTTACATTAAAAAGGGCACGGAACACTTCCCTAGAAATAAAATTAAATTACCATTTGAATCTATCATGAGAGCCACTTATGCATTGCCTACCAAAGATGGCAATACCTCGATCTATTCTTGCTTGTTATGCCTAGCTAGGGGCGTTAAATGATAGCGCTTGTTGGGAGGCAACCCAATTTTATTCCTTGATTTTTGCTCCTGTTTATTAATAAATAAATTATCTAGCCTCTGTTTTGGTTGTGTTTTTTGTGTTTAATTAGTGTTTGTGCCAAGTAGAACCGTTGGGAAGACTTGGGGAAAGTCTTGTTGAACTTGCTGTAAAAAACAGAAACTTTAGCGCTCACGAGAACTGCTGTCATTTTAATTTGGAAAGTGCTATTTAGTTAATTATTTTTGAAAATGATTAATAGATAAATTCCTCACGTCCATAAATTTATTTTAGAATTTTTGGGGTTCCATATATTGCGCTAGCTACAGATTACTGCAGACTGTTCTGTTTTTGACAGATTCTGTTTTTCGTGTGTTGTTTGCTTATTTTGATGAATCTATGGTTAGTAAAATAGTTTATAATCCATAGAGAAGTTGGAATACAGTAGGTTTAACACCAATATAAATAAATAATGAGTTCATTACAGTACCTTTAAGTGGTCTTTTGTTTTCTTTCGCTAACGGAGCTCACGAGTTTTCTACTTTAAGTTTTGTGTTGTGAAGTTTTCAAGTTTTGGGTGAATTCTTTTGATGAATTATGGAACAAGGAGTGGCAAGAGCCTAAGCTTGGGGATGCCCATGTCACCCCCAAGAAAATCCAAGGACATCAAAAAGTCAAAGCTTGGGGATGCCCCGGAAGGCATCCCCTCTTCCGTCCACTTCCATCGGTAATTTACTTGGAGCTATATTTTTATTCACCACATGATATGTGTTTTTCTTGGAGCGTCTTTTATAATTTGAGTCTTTGCTTATTAGTTTAACACAATCATCCTTGCTGTACACACCTTTTGAGAGAGCCATACATGATTTGGAATTTGGTAGAATACTCTATGTGCTTCGCTTATATCTTTTGAGCTTTATAGTTTTGCTCTAGTGCTTCACTTATATATTTTAGAGCACGGTGGTGGATTTGTTTTATAGAAACTATTGTTCTCTCATACTTCACTTAGATTATTTTGAGAGTCTTAATAGCATGGTAACTTGCTTAAAATCCTAATATGCTTGGTATGCAAAGATTAATAATAAAACTTTCGTATGAGTGTGTTGAATACTAAGAAAAGTTTGATGCTCTATGATTGTTTTGAGATATGGAGGTAATAATATCAAAGTCATGCTAGTTGAGTAGTTGTGAAATTGAGAAATAGTTGTGTTGAGGTTTGCAAGTCCCGAAGCATGCATGTATGGTAAACGTTATGCAACAAATGTGAAACATGAGGCGCTATTTGATTGTCTTCCTTATGAGTGGTGGTCGGGGACGAGTGATGGTCTTTTCCTACCAATCTATCCCCCTAGGAGCATGCGTGTAGTGCCGAGGTTTTTGATGACTTGTAGATTTTTGCAATAAGTATGTGAGTTCTTTATGACTAATGTTGAGTCCATGGATTATATGCACTCTCACCCTTCCATCCTTGCTAGCCTCTTCGGTACCGTGCATTGCCCTTTCTCACATTGAGAGTCGGTGCAAACTTCGCCGGTGCATCCAAACCCCGTGGTATGATACGCTCTTTCACACATAAACCTCCTTATATCTTCCTCGAAACAGCCACCATACCTACCTATTATGGCATTTCCATAGCCATTCCGAGATATATGCCATGCAACTTTCCATCATTCCGTTCATCATGACACATTCATCATTGTCATATTGCTTAGCATGATCATGTAGTTGACATAGTATTTGTGGCAAAGCCACCGTTCATAATTCGTTCATACATGTCACTCTTGGATCATTGCATATCCCGGTACACCACCGGAGGCATTCATATAGAGTCATCTTTGTTCTAGTATCGAGTTGTAATCATTGAGTTGTAAATAAATAGATGTGTGATGATCGTCATTATTAGAACATTGTCCCAAGTGAGGAATAAAAAAAAGAGAAAGGCCATAAAAAGAGAAGGCCCAAAAAAGAGAGAAAGGCCATAAAAAAAAGAAAAGGCCCAAAAAAATTAATGAGAGAAAAAAGAGAGAAGGGACAATGTTACTATCCTTTTGCCACACTTGTGCTTCAAAGTAGCACCATGATCTTCATAGTAGAGAGTCTCTCATGTTATCACTTTCATATACTAGTGGGAATTTTTCATTATAGAACTTGGCTTGTATATTCCAACAATGGGCCTCCTCAAATTCCCTAGGTCTTCGTGAGCAAGCAAGTTGGATGCACACCCACTAGTTTCTTTTGTTGAGCTTTCATACATTTATATCTCTAGTGCATCCATTGCATGGCAATATCTACTCTTTGCATTAACATCAATCGGTGGGCACCTCCATAGCCCATTGATTAGCCTCGTTGATGTGAGACTTTCTCCTTTTTTGTCTTCTCCACATAACCCCCCTTCATTATATTCTATTCCACCCATAGTGCCATATCCATGGCTCGCGCTCATATATTGCGTGAAAGTTTATAGGTTTGAGATTACTAAAGTATGAAACAATTGCTTGGCTTGTCATCGGGGTTGTGCATGATGAGAGCATTCTTGTGTGACGAAAATGAAACATGACTAAACTATATGATTTTGTAGGGATGAAATTTCTTTGGCCATGTTATTTTGAGAAGACATAATTGATTAGTTAGTATGCTTGAAGTATTATCATTTTTATGTCAATATGAACTTTTGTCTTGAATCTTTTGGATCTGAATATTCATACCACAATTTAGAAGAATTACATTAAAGTTATGCCAAGTAGCACTCCGCATCAAAAATTCTGTTTTTATCATTTACCTACTCAAGGACGAGCAGGAATTAAACTTGGGGATGCTTGATACGTCTCCAACGTATATATAATTTTTGATTGCTCCATGCTATATTATCTACTGTTTTAGACATTATTGGGCTTTACTATCCACTTTTATATTATTTTTTGGACTAACCTATTAACCGGAGGCCCGGCCCAGAATTGCTGTTTTTTGCCTGTTTTAGGGTTTTGAAGGAAAGGAATATCAAACGGAGTCCAAACGGAATAAAACCTTCGGAAACGTGATTTTCTCATTAGATAAGATCCAGGAGACTTGGACCCTCCATCAAAAAAGCCACGAGGTGGTCACGAGGGTGGAGGGTGCCCCCCCCCCCTAGGGCGCGCCCCCCTGCCTCGTGGGCCCCTCGAAGCTCCACCGACGTACTTCTTCCTCCCATATATATTCACGTATCCCCAAACGATCAGAAGGGGAGCCAAAAACCTAATTCCACCCCCGCAACTTTCTGTATCCACGAGATCCTATCTTGGGGCCTGTTCCGGAGCTCCGCCAGAGGGGGCTTCGATCACGGAGGGATTCTACATCATCATCCATACCCCTCCGATGAAGTGTGAGTAGTTTACTTCAGACCTACGGGTCCATAGCTAGTAGCTAGATGGCTTCTTCTCTCTTTTTGGATCTCAATACAATGTTCTCCCCCTCTCTTGTGGAGATCAATTCGATGTAATCTTCTTTTTGCGGTGTGTTTGTTGAGATCGATGAATTGTGGGTTTATGATCCAGTCTATCTATGAATAATATTTGAATCTTCTCTGAATTCTTTTATGTATGATTGGTTATCTTTGCAAGTCTCTTCGAATTATCAGTTTGGTTTGGCCTACTAGATTGGTTGTTCTTGCCATTGGAGAAGTGCTTAGCTTTGGGTTCAATCTTGCGGTGTCCTTTCCCAGTGATAGAAGGGGCAGCAAGGCATGTATTGTATTGTTGCCATCGAGGATAACAAGATTGGGTTTTTATCATATTGCATGAAACTATCCCTCTACATCATGTCATCTTGCTTAAGGCGTTACTCTGTTTTTAACTTAATACTCTAGATGCATGTTGGATAGCGGTCGATGAGTGGAGTAATAGTAGTAGATGCAGAATCGTTTCGGTCTACTTGTCTCGGACGTGATGCCTATATACATGATCATGCCTAGATATTCTCATAATTATGCTCAATTCTGTCAATTGCTCAACAGTAATTTGTTCACCCACCGTAGAATACTTATGCTCTTGAGAGAAGCCACTAATGAAACCTATGGCCCCCGGGTCTCTTTCTCATCATATCAATCTCCATTACTTTATTATTGCTTGCTTTTACTTTGCTTTTACTTTTTACTTTGCATCTCTATATCAAAAATACCAAAAATATTATTTATCATCTCTATCAGATCTCACTTTCGTAAGTGACCATGAAGGGATTGGCAACCCCTAAGCGCATTGGTTGCGTTGAGCTATTGTTTGTGTAGGTGCGAGGGACTCGAGCGTAGCCTCTTACTGGATTGATACCTTGGTTCTCAAAAACTGAGGGAAATACTTACGCTACTTTGCTGCATCATTCCTTCCTCTTCAGGAAAATCCAACGCAGTGCTCAAGAGGTAGCACCCTTGTTTTGGACTCTAACTTGTATGATTTGAATGGAACTAACCCGGACTGGCGCTGTTTTCAGCAGAATTGCCATGACGTTGTTTTATGTGCAGAAAACAAAAGTTCTCAGAATGATCTGAAACTCCATGGAATACCTTACAATAAATAATAAAAAATCCTTGCCGAAGATGAAGACCAGGGGGCCCACACCCTTCTCACGAGGGTGGGGGGGCGCCCCCCCCCTAGGGCACGCCCCCCTACCTCGTGGGCCCCCTGGAAACCCCCCGACTCCAACTCCAACTCTATATAATTGCTTTCGGGGAGAAAAAATAAGAGACAAGAAATCATCGTGTTTTACGATACGGAGCCCCCGCCAAGCCCTAAAACCTCTCGGGAGGGCTGATCTGGAGTCCGTTCGGGGCTTTGGAGAGGGGGATTTGTCGCCGTCGTCATCATCAACCATCCTCAATCACCAATTTCATGATGCTCACCGCCGTGCGTGAGTAATTCCATCATAGGCGTGCTGGACGGTGATGGGTTGGATGAGATTCACCATGTAATCGAGTTAGTTTTGTTAGGGTTTGATCCCTAGTATCCACTATGTTCTGAGATTGATGTTGCTATGCTTAATGCTTGTCACTAGGGCCCGAGTGCCATGATTTCAGATCTGAACCTATTATGTTTTCATCAATATATGAGAGTTCTAGATCCTATCTTGCAAGTCTATAGTCATCTATTATGTGTTATGATCCGTTAACCCCGAAGTGACAATAATCGGGATACTTACCGGTGATGACCGTAGTTTGAGGAGTTCATGTATTCACTATGTGATAATGCTTTGTTCCGGTTCTTTATTAAAAGGAGGCCTTAATATCCCTTAGTTTCCATTAGGACCCCGCTGCCACGGGAGGGTAGGACAAAAGATGTCATGCAAGTTCTTTTCCATAAGCACGTATGACTATATTCGGAATACATGCCTACATTACGTTGACGAATTGGAGCTAGTTCTGTGTCACCCTATGCTATGACTTTTACATGATGAACCGCATCCGGCATAATTATCCATCATTGATCCAATGCCTACGAGCTTTCCATATACTGGTTTACGCTTATTTACTTTCCCATTGCTATTGTTACAATCACTACAAAACACCAAAAACATTATTTTGCTTTCATTACTCTTTTGTTACCGTTACCATCACTATCATATTACTTTGCTACTAAACACTTTGCTGCAGATACTAAGTTTCCAGGTGTGGTTGAATTGACAACTCAACTGCTAATACTCGAGAATATTCTTTGGCTCCCCTTGTGTCGAATCAATAAATTTGGGTTGAATACTCTACCCTCGAAAGCTGTTGCGATCCCCTATACTTGTGGGTTATCAAGGCGCACGACACCAACCGGGTGGCGGCCCCCGAATTCCGATCCGGCATCCCCATGCGGCTCACCTCCTGGAAAGAGAAGGGCTTATCTTGGGGTTCATCGGTGGAGGTGACCGGACTCCAAAACTGTGTTAAAAACATGATAAGCAAGAAAATCAAGCTTGTCAACGTGGTCCAGGTCATGCTCTTTCGCCGGATCCTCCCGTGTCAAATACGGGCATTCAATATGTGGGAGTTCGACTCGGCAAGGCACCAGACGCTGCGAGAGCTCTTCGACACGATGCACCAGGACATCTGGAGGGTGCTGTTCAAGTCTGACGAGGTACCTCCTTCTCTTACCGAGGACCGCGGACTCAGCGCAAAGCGCCCTGCTAATTCGGTAAGCTCCTTATATCTCATAAGGTGTTTCTTTCCCTAGTATGATTATGTGAGGGATATGATCCTCCACATTATTTGACAGGAATGGGTCGCGACAGCGGAGCGGATCGATTGTCCGGCCCCACTGTCCGAAGATCTAGCAAGTACTCTCCTAACGGAGATGCTGGTTCCGGCACCCTATGAGGCGCCGGAGAAGAAGGCCAAGAAGAAGCCCGCGGGGACCAGGAAAGGTCTCCGGCACAAGGTTGAATCGGAATCTTCGTCCGATAACACTGAGACGCCCTCCTCCCCCGAAGACGAGGAGGAGGAACAGGAAAGTTCTCCCCATCCAGCCGAGAGAGATAAGAAAAGGAAGGCCGCCCCATCTGGGGAGGCCGAAGGGTCCAAGAAGGGAAGAGCCCTCCTTCTGGACCGTTCCACCACGGCCGTGTTCAACGGCGAGGAGTGGTTGCCCAGGGACAAGCCCCTAGCGAAGTCGTAAGTATCCGGATACCATAAAAGTTCTGGTATATTTCGTTTTATTGTTTCTTATCATGCCGAACATGATCATGTAGCCCACCCAAGGACCGTCTCGACGTATTCTCTTCAGATGGGTCTCTGGGCCTGTCGGAGATGAACAGTGATTCGCTTCCGACCGCCTGATACGTCTCCAACGTATCTATAATTTTTTATTGCTCCATGCTATATTATCTACTGTTTTGGACTATATTGGGCTTTATTTTCCACTTTTATATTATTTTTGGGACTAACCTATTAACCGGAGGCCCAGCCCAGAATTGCTGTTTTTTGCCTATTTCAGTGTTTCGAAGAAACGGAATATCAAACGGAGTCCAAACGGAATGAAACCTTCAGGAACGTGATTTTCTCACCGAACGTGATCCAGGAGACTTGGACCCTACGACAAGGGATCAGAGAGGCGGTCACGAGGGTGGGGGGCGCGCCCCCCTGCCTCGTGGGCCCCTCGGAGCTCCATCGACGTACTCCTTCCTCCTATATATACCTACATACCCCAAACGATCAGAACAGAGCCAAAAACCTAATTCCACCGCCGCAACTTTCTGTATCCACGAGATCCCATCTTGGGGCCTGTTCCGGAGCTCCGCCGAAGAGGGTCGTCATCACGGAGGGCTTCTACATCATCATAGCCTCTCTGATGAAGTGTGAGTAGTTTGCCTCAGACCTTCGGGTCCGTAGTTAGTAGCTAGATAGCTTCTTCTCTCTTTTTGGATCTCAATACAAAGTTCTCCCCCTCTCTTGTGGAGATCTATTCGATGTAATCTTCTTTTTGCGGTGTGTTTGTTGAGACCGATGAATTGTGGGTTTATGATCAAGTCTATCTATGAATAATATTTGAATCTTCTCTGAATTCTTTTATGTATGATTGGTTATCTTTGCAAGTCTCTTCGAATTATCCGTTTGGTTTGGCCAACTAGATTGGTAGTTCTTGCCATGGGAGAAGTGCTTAGCTTTGGGTTCGATCTTGCGGTGTCCTTTCCCAGTGACAGAAGGGGCAGCAAGGCACATATTGCATCGTTGCCATCAAGGATAATAAGATGGGGTTTATTTCATATTGCATGAATTTATCTCTCTACATCATGCCATCTTGCTTAAGGCGTTACTCTGTTTTTAACTTAATACTCTAGATGCATGATGGATAGCGGTCGATGAGTGGAGTAATAGTAGTAGATGCAGAATCGTTTCGGTCTACTTGTCACGGACGTGATGCCTATATACATTATCATGCCTAGATATTCTCATAACTATGCTCAATTCTTTCAATTGCTCAACAGTAATTTGTTCACCCACCATAGAATACTTATGCTCTTGAGAGAAGCCACTAGTGAAACCTATGGCCCCGGGTCTATTCTCATCATATCAATCTCCACCACTTTAATCTTGCTTTGCTTTTTTACTTTGCTTTTACTTTTCACTTTGCATCTTTATACCAAAAATATTATATCCATCAGATCTCACTCTCGTAAGTGACCGTGAGGGATTGACAACCCCTAATCGCGTTGGTTGCGAGTAGCTATCGTTTTGTGCAGGTACGAGGGACTTGAGCGTGGCCTCCTACTGGATTGATACCTTGGTTCTCAAAAACTGAGGGAAATACTTACACTACTCTACTGCATCATCCCTTCCTCTTCGGGGAAAACCAACGCAAGCTCAAGAGGTAGCAAGAAGGATTTCTGGCGCGGTTTCCGGGGAGTCTACGCAAAAGACAACATACCAAGTACCCATCACAATCCCTATCTCTCGCATTACATTATTTGCCATTTGCCTCTCGTTTTCCTCTCCCCCACTTCACCCTTGCCGTTTTATTCGCCCTCTCTTTCCCAATCTCCTCCCTCTCCTTTCCGCTTACCTTTTTGTTTGCTCGTGTGCTAGTTTGCTTGCTTGTCGTTATGTATGAAATTGGGGAAGTTATCGCCAATATGGGCGATAACAATATCATGGAAAATTCTGATGCTCCTGCTGAAGAACCCCCTACCTACCATACAAAAAGATTTCGAATCGGTAGTGGTAATATTATTGGAAAAGGAGTTATTCAAGATTTCTTTACTTGTGCCAATGATTTGCCCTCTATGGGCGGTTCTATTCTCCATAGAACTAGTAGTCTTGCGGACGCTATTGCCATGCTTATCATTGAACTTGAAAGGCAATTTATGCATATGCACCCATCTATACAAAGATTTTTCCTAGAATTTTCTAATATCGAGCAATCCTCTGTTAAGCGTGCCGCTACTATCTTTTTGGCTCATGAATTCAGATTTATAATAAAAGAAACCAAAAAATCTTTGCGCACTATTGGGTGAACGCTGGTCGTCCTCCCATAGAATCTATCCTCTTCGATCAAGAAGAAATTATGCGCTTTTAATCTCTTGACTATGTTGCTTTTAACGAAAACCTCAGAAAAAAGGTGCCAATCAATATTTTAATTGATAGAATCTCCGAACTTAATGATGATTTGGCTATTCGAAATTATGAGCTAGGATGCTCTCTTGAGTTTAGGCTCACAAGGTTCTATCAAAAGAATGCTTATAATGATGAATTGGTTGTATAATACGAAGGGCCGAAAGAGGAACCTATACCTCCTAAAATTGATCTTGTGGACTTCTGTCCTATTAAATTTAGCCCTTTTGATTATTTTTGCTTGCCTCAAAGAAAACTTGCTGCCGAACGTAGAGAATATGAAATGAGTTTCACCGATCTATCTTATTACTACGGCAATACCTAGATCTATCCTCGCTTTTATGCCTAGCTAGGGGCGTTAAACGATAGCGCTTGTTGGGAGGCAACCCAATTTTATTTTTATTCCTTGATTGTTGCTCCTACTTAGTAACAAATAAATTATTTAGCCTCTGTTTTGGTTGTGTTTTTTGTGTTTAATTAGTGTTTGTGCCAAGTAGAACCGTTGGGAAGACTTGGGGAAAGTCTTGTTGAACTTTCTGTAAAAAAACAGAAAATTTTAGCGCTCACGAGAACTGCTGTCATTTTTATTTTAAGAGTGATATTTAGTTAATTCTTTTTGAAAATGATTAATAGATAAATTCCTCACGTCCATAAATTTATTTTAGAATTTTTGGGGTTCCATATATTGCACTAGCTACAGATTACTGCAGACTGTCCTGTTTTTGACAGATTCTGTTTTTCGTGTGTTGTTTGCTTATTTTGATGAATCTATGGTTAGTAAAATAGTTTATAATCCATAGAGAAGTTGGAATACAGTAGGTTTAACACCAATATAAATAAATAATGAGTTCATTACAGTACCTTTAAGTGGTCTTTTGTTTTCTTTCGCTAACGGAGCTCACGAGTTTTCTACTTTAAGTTTTGTGTTGTGAAGTTTTCAAGTTTTGGGTGAATTCTTTTGATGAATTATGGAACAAGGAGTGGCAAGAGCCTAAGCTTGGGGATGCCCATGTCACCCCCAAGAAAATCCAAGGACATCAAAAAGTCAAAGCTTGGGGATGCCCCGGAAGGCATCCCCTCTTCCGTCCACTTCCATCGGTAATTTACTTGGAGCTATATTTTTATTCACCAACATGATATGTGTTTTGCTTGGAGCGTCTTGTATTATTTGTGTCTTTGTGTTTTAGTATGCCACAATCATCCTTGCTGTACACACCTTTTGAGAGAGCCATACATGAATTAAAATTTGATTGAATACTCTATGTGCTTCACTTATATCTTTTGAGCTATGTAGTTTTGCTCTATGTGCTTCACTGATATCTTTTGAGCGTTATAATTTTGATCTATGTGCTTCACTTAGATCTTTTAGAGCACGGTGGTGGATTTGCTTTAAAGAAACTATTGATCTCTCATGCTTCACTTAAATTATGTTGAGAGTCTCTTAATAGCATGGTAGTTTGCTTAATAATAATATGCTTGGTATTCAAGATTTGTGAAACTTTCTTTTGAGTGTGTTGAATACTAAGAAAAGATTGAAGCATGATAATTGTTTCGAGATATGGAGGTGATAATATTAAAGTCATGCTAGTTGAGTAGTTGTGAATTTAAAGAATACTTGTGTTAAAGTTTGTGATTCCCGTAGCATGCACGTATGGTGAACCGTTATGTGATGAAGTCGGAGCATGATTTATTTATTGATTGTCTTCCTTATGAGTGGCGGTCGGGGACGAGCGATGGTCTTTTCCTACTAATCTATCCCCCTAGGAGCATGCGTGTAATACTTTGCTTTGATAACTTCTAGATTTTTGCAATAAGTATATGAGTTCTTTATGACTAATGTTGAGTCCATGGATTATACGCACTCTCACCCTTCCACCTTTGCTAGCCTCTCTAATACCGCGCACTTTTCGCCGATATCATACACCTACCATATACCTTCCTCAAAACAGCCACCATACCTACCTATTATGGCATTTCCATAGCCATTCCGAGATATATTGCCATGCAACTTTCCACTGTTCCGTTCATGACACATTCATCATTGTCATATTGCATATCCCGGTACATCGCCGGAGGCATTCACATAGAGTTATATTTTGTTCTAAGTATCGAGTTGTAATTTTTGAGTTGTAAGAAAAATAAAAGTGTGATGATCATCATTATTAGAGCATTTTCCCAGTGAGAAAAGGATGATGGAGACTATGATTCCCCCATAAGTCGGGATGAGCCTCCGGACGAAAAATAAATAAAAGAGGCCAAAGAAGCCCAAATAAAAAGAAAAAAAGAGGCCATAAAAAAAGAGAAAAGACCCAAATAAAAAAATATAAATAAAAAATGAGAGAAAAAGAGAGAAGGGACAATGTTACTATCCTTTTACCACACTTGTGCTTCAAAGTAGCACCATGATCTTCATAGTAGAGAGTCTCTCATGTTATCACTTTCATATACTAGTGGGAATTTTACATTATAGAACTTGGCTTGTATATTCCAATGATGGGCTTCCTCAAATTGCCCTAGGTCTTCATGAGCAAGCAAGTTGGATGCACACCCACTTAGTTTCTTTTTGAGCTTTCATATACTTATAGCTCTAGTGCATCCGTTGCATGGCAATCCCTACTCACTCACATTGATATCTATTGATGGGCATCTCCATAGCCCGTTGATACGCCTAGTTGATGTGAGACTATCTTCTCTCTTTTTGTCTTCTCCACAACCACCATTCTATTCCACCTAGAGTGCTATATCCATGGCCCGCGCTCATGTATTGCATGAAGATTGAAAAAGTTTTGAAAAAGTTAGAGTATGAAACAATTGCTTGGCTTGTCATCGGGGTTGTGCATGATTTAAATACTTTGTGTGGTGAAGATAGACCATAGCCAGACTATATGATTTTGTAGGGATAACTTTCTTTGGCCATGTTATTTTGAGAAGACATAATTGCTTTGTTAGTATGCTTGAAGTATTATTATTTTTATGTCAATATAAACTTTTGTCTTGAATCTTTCGAATCTGAATATTCATATCACAATTAAGAATATTTGCATTAAAATTATGCCAAGTAGCACTCCGCATCAAAAATTCTCTTTTTATCATTTACCTACTCGAGGACGAGCAGGAATTAAGCTTGGGGGTGCCTGATACGTCTCCAACGTATCTATAATTTTTGGTTGCTCCATGCTATATTATCTACTGCTTTGGACTATATTGGGCTTTATTTTCCACTTTATATTATTTTTGGGACTAACCTATTAACCGGAGGCCCAGCCCAGAATTGCTGTTTTTTGCCTATTTCAGTGTCGAAGAAACGGAATATCAAACGGAGTCCAAACGGAATGAAACCTTCAGGAACGTGTTTTTCTCACCGAATGTGATCCAGGATACTTGGACCCTACGCCAAGGCATCAGAGAGGCGGTCACGAGGATGGGGGGCGCCCCCCCCCTAGGGCGCGCCCCCTGCCTCGTGGGCCCCTCGGAGCTCCACCGACGTACTCCTTCCTCCTATATATACCTACGTAGCCCCAAACGATCAGAACAGAGCCAAAAACCTAATTCCACCACCGCAACTTTCTGTATCCACAAGATCCCATCTTGGAGCCTGTTCCGGAGCTCCGCCGGAGAGAGCCGTCATCACGGAGGGCTTCTACATCATCATAGCCTCTCCGATGAAGTGTGAGTAGTTTACCTCAGACCTTCGGGTCCATAGTTAGTAGCTAGATGGCTTCTTCTCTCTTTTTGGATCTCAATACAAAGTTCTCCCCCTCTCTTGTGGAGATCTATTCGATGTAATCTTCTTTTTGCGGTGTGTTTGTTGAGATCGATGAATTGTGGGTTTATGATCAAGTCTATCTATGAATAATATTTGAATCTTCTCTGAATTCTTTTATGTATGATTGGTTATCTTTGCAAGTCTCTTCGAATTATCCGTTTGGTTTGGCCAACTAGATTGGTAGTTCTTGCCATGGGAGAAGTGCTTAGCTTTGGGTTCGATCTTGCGGTGTCCTTTCCCAGTGACAGAAGGGGCAGCAAGGCACGTATTGCATCATTGCCATCGAGGATAACATGATGGGATTTATTTCATATTGCATGAATTTATCTCTCTACATCATGTCATCTTGCTTAAGGTGTTACTCTGTTTTTAACTTAATACTCTAGATGCATGCTGGATAGCGGTCGATGAGTGGAGTAATAGTAGTAGATGCAGAATCGTTTCGGTCTACTTGTCACAGACGTGATGCCTATATACATGATCATGCCTAGATATTCTCATAACTATGCTCAATTCTATCAATTGCTCAACAGTAATTTGTTCACCCACCGTAGAATACTTATGCTCTTGAGAGAAGCCACTAGTGAAACCTATGGCCCCCGGGTCTATTCTCATCATATCAATCTCCATCACTTTAATCTTGCTTTGCTTTTTACTTTGCTTTTACTTTTCACTTTGCATCTTTATACCAAAAATACCAAAAATATTATATCTATCAGATCTCACTCTCGTAAGTGACTGTGAAGGGATTGACAACCCCTAATCGCGTTGGTTGCGAGTAGCTATCGTTTTGTGCAGGTACGAGGCACTTGAGCGTGGCCTCCTACTAGATTGATACCTTGGTTCTCAAAAACTGAGGGAAATACTTACGCTACTCTGCTGCATCATCCCTTCCTCTTCGGGGAGAACCAACACAAGCTCAAGAGGTAGCACCGCCTCCTCCCCCTTCCCAACGGACGACGCCGAGGTGTTGTCCCGAAGGGCACCAAGCTAAGGGAAGGTAGTTCTGGGGGTGCCCCAAGGCGACCTCCCAGACGCTGGGCGCATGGGAGGCAATGCTCCCATGGGCCCTAATGATGGGGGTAGCAAGTCCGGCCCCCGGCCGAATGCTGCACCAGAACCTCCCGTGGTTCCGGACTCTGTCGGGCGACCCCTCACTAAGGGGGGCGAGCCACCGGACAACTTGCTGGAAGCACTTCGCGGCGCTTCCATTGACGAAGAGCACCGCACTGTCATGAGTGCGGTGGTAGAGAAGGTTCAGTCTGCTAAAAGCGGACTGGCTGAAGCCTGTGCCAGCCTCCTAACAAGCTTTGAGGTAAGTAATCAATTTATAAGAAAATGTTATAGCATAGACAGTAGCCCATGATGCTCTGTTTGGCGTTCGCAAAGAAAGGCCGAACAGAGGATCAAATAATAATCACAGGAGTCTAATCAGAATGTGTCTTATGTGAATAAGCAGGCTTCGCTACTGGCCACTGCCGCTCGCACTGCAGAGGTCTGCGCACTGAAGCGGGACCCTGAGCGGTCCGAAAAAGAGCTCGGCATTACCAAGAGGCAGCTCGAAGAGAACAAAGGTAAGTAATACCCGTCCGTATATTGATAAGGAATAAAAAAGGATGTGGTTGTTAAGTCACAGGATCATCATGAATTTGCTAGGGGCCACGACCGAAGTGGCGGCCCTGAAGGAGGCGCTGTCTAAGGCCGAAGACAAAGCAGCCAAGGAGCGCACCGAGCGCGAGAAGCAAGAGGCTCGAGCAAGAGGCACCGGACAGTACTAGGCTTCCTTTTACAGCCATCGGGCACGTCTATGAGGAATCCCAAAGCGGCGACATCGTCACTCATGTATGGTCGAGCAGAGGCTTCCTCCACTAGGCACATTGCTACCATGAGCACGGCCTGGCTCAAATCTCTATCTTGGTATTTTCCCTGATCATTGGCTTTGCCTGTTGATCAAACATAGCTTAACTGTCAGATAGCAATCTTGCCGCAAGCATATTTTTTAGATAACCTCCAACTTTTTTTTCCAACCGGGCTCTCACCCCTTTCCATTAATTTTGCAATCAACGGAAATACATCAGTCTGTGACCAAGTCTTTTGTCATCCAACCATCTACCAACAGAGGAACTAGAATCGAAATGAGATAAGCAAAAGGAGACTGAAAGGGGGGAGTGAGTTGGCGCACCATCAGGAAACCCACTGCCTGGTGATCCTGGAGCGGACCATCCGTCGTGGGGTGAAAACATGATGACACTAACATGCCACTGCCCAACTAAGAGGAGTTTCAACGATAAGACTACTGATATCAGGTTTTGCCGAGGAAAAATACTACCAAAAGGAGACAGAACCAGCGAGCATCAAACCCCAGTGGAAGGCAAGATCAGAAGACAACAGGGGAGCACAGCTAGCCGATCTAGATCCCGTCATTGTCACCGAGGAGGAGTCTGCCACGAGGGAAGGATTTGTCCGCCAATGCAGCAGCCGCGTGAGCCAATCTCTTCACACCAGCCTGGAACTTCACCTTGTCATCTTCTTTAAGCAAACCTGCCAGTATAACATAAACGAACATGCAGTGAAAACAGCCTCCAACGGAATGCAAGCAATATATTTATCAAAAGTGACTTTATTGCGGAGGTTCCAAATCCCCCAGCAAACAGCAGCAATAATTATCATATAGAAATGTTCCCCTCCTGGGAAGAACAATACAGCCACACCCAGCTTTGCCAAAGAGATCGGGGACAGCAAGATGCACCACCCGTCATTCCTAGCACGCCCCAAACCGTGCGGGCAAGTAGGCAAGTAAAGAACAAATGGTTCGTTGTTTCAACATTTGTGTAGAAAGAGCATGTAGGATTCCCAGGCCACTTCCTAACCCGCATATTATCTCTTGTAAGCACAGCATTTTGAAAAGGTTGCCATAAGAAAATTTTGATTTTCAGCGGGATAGGGGCTTTCCACACCCATTTGTAGTTAGGGCCAGATAGGTTCCTTTCTAACCACTCATAAACCGACTTAGTTGTAAATTTTCCTTTACTATTATGCTTCCATGAGATAGTATCCGAAGAGTTATTCAAAGACAGCTGCTTGGCCTTCAGAACCATCCAAGCCCATTGATCGTTCAGCTCATCAAACAATCTGCGTCTAAAGCCCAGATTATAGTTGTTCGCAACCCAGGAAGCAACAGTACAATCATGATCTTGGCAAATACTAAACAGATCTGGGAAGCACTCAGACAGAACTATATCATCTACCCAGGGATCATGCCAGACCCTAGCTAGGTTCCCACTATTGATATTAACTTTCCTCCTAGCCATATATGTGTCTTTGACTTTCATGATTGCTTTCCAGCACGGAGAGTCCGAGAAACGACTCCGTATATCAGCCACTATTTTGTTTTTGAAGTATCTAGCCCTCACAATACGTTGCCATAGGCCATCGCTTGTTTCAAGCTTCCACCACCATTTAACAAGCAAACTAATATTCTGCTTATGAAGATCTTTAATCCCCAACCCCCCAATCTTCTTAGACCGGCATTCTATCCCATTTCACCATATGGTATACATGTTTCTTGTTTTTTTCCTCCAAAAGAAACGTCTTCGATGTTTATTCATCTTCTCAATAAAAGTTTTATTAAAAAGAAACATCGGCATAAGATAGGATGGAATCACATCCAGGCTAGACCCTAACAAAGTGAGCCTGTCTCCCGAGGATGCTGCATAAGCAATCCAGGCATCCAACTTTTTAATCATCTTACCATCCAGGAAGTCCAACTCCATGTTCTTAAGAGTAGAGTATGTGACAGGAACACCCAGATATCTCATAGGCAGGGTGCCCACTTGGCAGTTAAACATGTCTGCATACACTAGGTCACTTTCGTTATCCCCTCCGATAATAAAAACCTCGCTCTTGTCAAAATTGATTTTTAGTCCTGACATGAGTTCAAAGAGATAAAGCAATAGCTTGACATTGATAGCTTTATCAATATCATGTTCAAAACACAAAACTGTATCATCCGCATATTGAAGGATGCCAACTCCTCCTTCAATAAGATCAGCAGCTAAACCTTTAATGAGTTCGTTTTTTGTGCTGAAAGCACCATTTTAGTCAGGCATTCAGCCGCAATGTTAAACATGAAGGGGGAATGAGGGTCCCCCTGCCGTACCCCCTTAGCACTTTGTATATAGGGGCCGACCTCATCGTTAATCTCGACACGTATCGTGCCATTTTTCAGGATTTGAGATACCCACCCACACCACTTAGAGTTAAAGCCACGCTTCTCATGACAATCAAGCAAAAACTCCCAATTAACTTTGTCATAGGCTTTTTCAAAATCGAGTTTAAGGATCACCCCCACTTGTTTTTTGACATGTGTATAATGCAACACTTCTTGCAGGGAGAGAATACCATCAACAATATGTCTCCCCTTAATAAAAGAATTTTGCTGGACACTAAACAGCTTATGAGTGTTTTTGCTCACCCTAATATCCATAGCTTTGGTGATCAGTTTATAGGGGCAGCGAAGCAAACAAATGGGTCTATATTGTTGGATTTTTGTAGCATCTGCAGTTTTGGGCAAAATAGTTATAATGCCATAGTTTAGGCATTGCACGTCCAACTTGCCTTCATAGAACCACTCAAATAAATAGAAAAGATCCTGGGCGACCACCTCCCAGCAATGTTGATAGAATTCAACGGGGATGTCATCCGGACCAGGAGCACGGTTGGATTTCATGTCAAAGAGAGCCTTTTTAATTTCCTCAAGAGAAAAAGGTCGAGTTAAGTCCTCATTATCAGCAGGAGAAATTCTCTCCTCCTGGGACCACAAGTCTGCATCTATTTTACAAAGGTTGCCCGGCGCCGGCCCAAAAAGGGTTTTGTAATATTCTGTGGCATGAGATAGCAGGTTTTTGGTTCCTTCTATAGTCACAGATCCGTATTCAAGGGATTTCATGGAGTTTTTTCTACGACGTCCATTAGCTACTTTATGAAAGAAGACAGTGTTATTATGAGTGCGGATTTTTGGAGGCCGAGCTCCAGTGAGCTCGGTATTTTGAAAAAAAAATGAAAAAGCGTATTTAAAAGTTCCAAAAAATCTGAAAAAAAATACCATTAAAACTTATATGTATTCCGCAAGAACGTGTTAAATTTCGTCGAAAAATGTTGTGATTTGTAGGCTGTACAAAAATAACAAATTTCTGGCCCAATAATAAAAATAAAAGGCCCATTAAAAATGTGTATTTGTCTTTTTCCTGTACGCCACATGTAAACGTATAATATTGTGAAATTTTGCGTATACATAGTATACATGTGCATGTGTGTTCAAAAAATAAATTTGGAATTTTTCGCGCTCCAAAAAAATAAAAATTGAAAACGAGCTCACTGAAGCTCGGCCTCCGTTGGCACTTTCCGGTGTTATTATCCCCTTTCAACAACCACCTCTCATTAGAGAACTGATGCCAATGAAGCTCTTCTTCTGCATACATATCATTAAGCTCTACTAGGATATCGAGCTTCCTAGTATAAGCCTCCCCGCAAAGCCCGATGGACTCCTCAATCGTTTCCAACTCCTATAGCTCAAGTTTGATAAGTCTCTTCCTGATTTTATTATGCCCAAACACATTGGACCCCCAACCTTTAAAGAATTTCTTACAGTAGGCACATTGCTGCCATGACCACAGCCTGGCTGAAATCTCCAGTGGCCCGACCTCTAGGAAGAGGGTCCTACTAGGTACCCCGCCTTTTCCCTGATTGTTGGCGTTGCTTGTTGATCAAACACAGCTTAACTGTCAGAAAGAAATCTTGCCACGAGCATATTCTTCAGTTAACCTCCAACTGTTGATTTTATGCAAGGAAATATATTCTGAGCATTTATGGTAATCAAGCACATTTATAACCAGAAGGTCCATAGCCAGTTAATTAAGATTTGATCACTTGCTAGTCTAGTGAAATCGACAGCTCATCTTCCCGCGATCAACTCAAGTTGAAAAACCTTTGAACTGTACACATCTGTCTTGATAGTAAGCTGCCTTATGTATTCCGGAGCGCAGTTCCCATTACCTGAGTTGAGACGCGTCTTTTTTCCAACAGGTGCCAAGATGTGCGAGCCTGAAGACTTGGATTGAACTGTTTTGTGAGACATCTTCAATCTTGTATGCCAGCTGGGTGGTATTTGATCAGAAATGTTATCTGCCATTATAACAACTCAACTTATATAAACTCCTGCTGACGACAATATTGGAAAATAATGTTGTAACCGTTGTCTGAATATCTCGGTTTTGTTGCTGGAATCCATAGATCTTTCTGTTAATTTATGATGTTCATGGTATTAAGTGAGAAACAGAACCTGAATGTGTCACTGAAGAAGATTGGCACTTTTACCAGGCAGGTGGTCTGCAAGAGGCCCAGCATCATTACGTCCACAAGGAACTAATGCCTGCAAGATGCTCCACAATTCTTTTTTATGATTTATTTGGAAATTGATCAAGTATCATGGAGTGTCCGGCTTAAATAACAGTCGACTTTTCAAAAATTTCACTCGTGTTATTCAAGACTCTTATTTATCTTCCTTGGGCAACGTTCTTGTTCTTTCACTGTTTGTAAATGGCTTCTGCTTAGTAATTTATGATGTCGGTAATTTACAGTATCTATTGAGTTCTTTTTTGGTCCACTAACTGATCGCAAGCCTTCCTTATGGTAGGTCTTGGTTGCAATGGATACATAAATGAGCATCCAGCTGACCAAATCCTGAGAGATGCAAAACTCTGTGCAATTGGGGCTGTTACTAGTGTGATAAGAAGAATGATATTTGGCTCTTAGCTATTCGTAGAGGACTGTCCATAGTGCTAACTGGAAGAGGTGAGCAGGGTCTATGGTTCAATATTTATGATATTCTGTTGCTTTCTCATGTTTTTGTGTATGTCCAACATTTTTTATTTTACTTAGTATCTGCTTCTGTTCAATACTTATAAGCTTTTTGCAATGGTACTGCAACCGACACATTATCTCATTGACTCGCTATTCAGCGTCCTTTTCACTAAAATAATCTTTGTATTCATCTCATCTTCTTTTTTGCAAATATTGTAACCAGAGATCGCTGACACAATGGCATCTTTAAATGACATATATAAGCATAGGCCATAATGTGTCTTACAAGCTTTTGGATCAAGGGCGGGCTATTAGACCTTGTGGTTGAGCTATGCCACCTTTACGGGACAGGAATACCATGTAAAGTTTCTAGTTTCTGTATGACAATTCAGCCCTAGTGCGGTACCAAATTGGAATGCTGCAATTCAGGGGAACCTATAAACCTTTGCGTGTGGGTAGCATTGCAGCTTTTTACATCGTTTTGGTTCCAGTAGAGGTTATAAGGCACTAAGATTTAGTTATCTTCCTTCAGTATGAGATTTCTCTTTCTGCCTCATGGTGCCCCACTTGATGGCCTCAGTAACCACTCGTTAATGGTCGAAAGTGTTCTCATCTTGCTTAGTGCTACAAGTTAATCAGCCCCTTTCTTCTGGGGTACAGTATTAGGCTTCCCTTTACAGCTATCAGGCACATCTGCGAGGAATCCCAATGTGACAACATCGTCACTCATGTATGCTCGAGCAGAGGCTTCCTCTAGTAGGCACATTGCTGCCATGCGCACAGCCTGGCTCAAATCTTGTAAAAAGTTCACTAATTTTGAAAAATGTTCACAAATTTTGTAAAAAAGTTCATGAAATGTTCACACAAACAAACAATGCTCGCAAATTTGTAAAAAATGTGCAAGAATTTGGAAAACATTCACGATTTCAAAAAAATGTTCATGAATTTTTTAAGAAAAATCATGATTTCAGAAAAAAAAAGGCAAGATTTGAAAACTATTCATGATTTCAAAAACAGTGTTCATGATTTCAAAAAAATGTTGACAAATTTGAAAGATGTTTGTGAAAAAGAAAAAAAAAGAAAAAGAAAAAAGAGACAAAAAATATAAAGAAAAAGTAGAAAAGAATGAAAGAGAATAGAGAAAAGAAACATAAAAGGGAAAAGAAAAATAGGAAGAAAAAGAAAACCGGTTCATAGAAAGTTCTATAACCTTCCCAAAACCGATGTGGAATACACCTAAAATGGGCCAGCCCAAACGCTAATAGAGCGCGCTGGAAGGGTGCATGCTGGGTCGCGGGCGACCTGCGCGCCAAATAGGAGATGGTAGGAATCAAACTCAGGACCTTTCCTTGAATCCCATATAGGGTTGTAAGAAAAGCTCGAGGCTTGTAAGCCGCTCGAGATTGACTCCTTTTTTTGGCTTGATTCGAGATCGACTCAAAAATAAACAAACTGAGTTTGAACACTTTATGTAGCTCAACCGAGAAATGTGCTGATCTTGAGTCAATATTGGCTCGCTTGACTTTAGATCGATAGCTCGACATAATGCTATAACGTTAAATGATCATACCATATATTAAATGGAAATCAGATAATTTGTTACCATATACTATGTGCATGATTTTTCTCTAATTTTATTTACCAGCAAACATGAAAGCTTAATTAAGTGCAGAAAAGATTTAGGTTTAATTATGGTATGTGATCGACTATGTGTTAAATATCTTGTTGTTTTGGGCAAAAATTTCCCAGCATATGCACCTATGTTTTCTTGTTTTTCGTCCATGAAGACCATCATCTATTGCTAGTTCGCCCAAGAGACCAAGATGAGATCTCCCGAGCACGAGGAGATTGCCGTACAAAGTTGTGTCGTGTTGTGTTTTTATCTAGTTGGAATAATCACTATAGATTTTTATTTTTTACCGTCTCATTTAGCTTGAAACTAGCTTGAGATCGGCTTGAAATCGTTACAAGCTGAGCACGAGTCATGTTTTACAGCTTGATCTTGAGCTTAACTCAGTTTGAGCTCGCTCGAATTTTAATATGAATTGAGTTGAGCCAATTCCTACTCGCTCGAACTCGACATATGACCAGACCGGCTTCCCTTTACAGCCATCAGGCATGTCTGTGAGGAATCCCAAAGCGACGACATCGCCACTCATGTATGGTCGAGCAGAGGCTTCCTCCACTAGGCACATTGCTACCATGAGCCAGTTAATTAAGATTTGATCACTTGCTAGTCTAGTGAAATCGACATCTCTTCTTCCCGCGATCAAATCAAGTTGAAAAACCTTTGATCTGTACATATCTGTCTTGATAGTAAGCTGCCTTATGTATTCTGGAGCGCAGTTCCCATGA
This sequence comes from Triticum dicoccoides, assembly GCF_002162155.2. Classification (NCBI taxonomy): domain Eukaryota; kingdom Viridiplantae; phylum Streptophyta; class Magnoliopsida; order Poales; family Poaceae; genus Triticum; species Triticum dicoccoides. The sequence goes on along the minus strand of NC_041380.1, from coordinate 59,817,870 downwards.
CCTGAGTTGAGACGCGTCTTGTTTCCGATAGGTGCCAAGATGCTCGAGCCTGAAGACTTGGATTGAACTGCTTTGTGGGACATCTTCATTCTTGTATGCCAGTTGAGTGGTATTTGATCAGAAATGTCATCTGCCATTATAACAACTCAACTTATAAACTCCTGCTGGCGACAATACTGGAAAATAATGTTGTAACGCTGTCTGAATATCTCATTTTTTGTTGGAATCCATAGATCTTTCTGTTAATTTATGGTGTTCATGCTATTAAGTGAGAACCGGAACCTGAATGTGTCACTGAAGAAGACTAGCACTTTTACCAGGCAAGTGGTCTGCAAGAGGCCCAGCATCATTAGGTCCACAAGGAACTAATGCCTACAAGGCGCCTCACAATTCTGATCAGAATCCTCATCGGGCGCTACATATCATGCTGAGATGGCGGCGTTTGCGACCGCGACCTGCTCCGGCTCAATCATCCTCGACTCCCTCTTTGTCTCGGGATTGAACCACGTTGAAAAGCACTTTATCTTTCAGCGATGTATGAATCCTCCAACCCCTTTGCCTGTCGATCTTCTCTTAAAATTCACAAACCCATCCCCTTATCCCCGCTACGAGATGTCCAACCCATGTACATTTTTCAGTACTCCTGCTTTGCCTGCTCAATGGCAGCAAGGGAGAGGAGTGAGTTGTGTCCAGCCTCTGCCGTCTCCTTCCTTGCTGAATGATCCTGTATACAAGCCATTAGGAGATCGCCCGAACTCTTATGTTTGTGCGGCAAGCATGATACATGTGAAAAGAGTGTGATCATGTAGATTTGCTTTCTGGGCCAGGAAACCGGGCTCTGATATTTGGAAGGCCCGCTTCCCTGAAGATGATGTATGCCCTCGGGAGCATGTGATGTGTCGCACCCTTGGCCTCTGGTCTGTTGATCAGAACTGCATTTGCACTCCGAATTGTGGCTATGACAGATGGCGGTAGTGCAACCAGTAGGACTAGTGATCTGTCAGTGACATGTCAACTGCTGCTGTTTGTAATGTTTTTTCTTTTTGCTCCAGCATTCTTTGAGCAGCCAGAAAACCGTATCCTTTTTTTAGAGATAAATACACCATTGGTACTTGAACTTGTCATGGATGTTCAGTTTAGTGCCTGAACTTAAAAAATACGCCCAACTAGTTCTAAAACTTGGCACCAACGTGTAAATACGGTGCTAATCTCATCTGTATACGTAAAGTGCTATGATGTGGCACCGTATGTGGCTAACGTGGCATGAGGCACACTTATAAATAAGAAACATGATTACTATAAATACTATATGTTTCTATGACTAATGGGTCCTGCCTGTCAGAGAAACTAAAATAAAAAATAGCACCAAACAGGATTCAAACACGAAACCACGAGCTATCAAGCAGCCTGTGCTGGCCACTAAGCCAACTAGCAATTCTTGTCAAATAAGGCACCTGAAGTTTGATTTAGTGTTGTCAAGCAGCCTAGGCTGGTCACCATGTCTACTAGCAACATGTTAAATTTTCTTAAAAAATGTAAAAAGTCTAAAAAATATGATGACAGTAATACAAATAAAGTTCAACTATTCATGCTATAAATACTGTACATAAAACTAAAATAACTAACTTTTAAAAAATGTTCATTTAACATTAAAAATGTTCACATACAATGTAAATATAAGCCATGCCTGTATAAAAATGTTTTATTCAATATATTATTTATTTATGTAGCTTTTTAAAATATAATCCATGATGGTATATTTTAAATGTTTGTATTAAGCTGCCTTATGTATTCTGGAGCGCAATTCCCATGACCTGAGTTGAGACGCGTCTTGTTTCCAACAGGTGCCAAGATGCGCGAGCCTGAAGACTTGGATTGAACTGCTTTGTGGGACATCTTCATTCTTGTATGCCAGCTGAGTGGTATCTGATCAGAAATGGCATCTGCCATTATAACAACTCAACTTATAAACTCCTGCTGGCGACAATACTGGAAAATAATGTTGTAACGTTCTCTGAATATCTCATTTTTTGCTGGAATCCATAGATCTTTCTGTTAATTTATGGTGTTCATGCTATTAAGTGAGAACCGGAACCTGAATGTGTCACTGAAGAAGACTAGCACTTTTACCAGGCAGGTGGTCTGCAAGAGGCGCATCATCATTAGGTCCACAAGGAACTAATGCCTACAAGGCACCTCACGATTCTGATCAGAATCCTCATTGGGCGCTACATATCGTGCTGAGATGGCGGCGTTTGCGACCGCGACCTGCTCCGGCTCAATCATCCTCGACTTCCTCTTCGTCTCGGGATTGAACCACGATGAAAAGCACTTTGTCTTTCAGCGATGTATGAATCCTCCAACCCCTTTGCATGTCGATCTTCTCTTACAATTCACAAACCCATCCCCTTATGCCCGCTACGAGATGTCCAACCCATGTACATTTTTCAGTACTCCTGCTTTGCCTACTCAATGGCAGCAAGGGAGAGGAGTGAGTTGTGTCCAGCCTCTGCCGTCTCCTTCCTTGCTGAATGATCCTGTATACAAGCCATTAGGAGATCACCCGAACTCTTATGTTTGTGCGGCAAGCGTGATACATGTGAAAAGAGTGTGATCATGTAGATTTGCTTTCTGTGCCAGGAAACCGGGCTCTGATATTTGGATGGCCCGCTTCTTGTTGGGGAACGTAGTAATTTCAAAATTTTCCTACGCACACGCAAGATCATGGTGATGCATAGCAACGAGAGGGGAGAGTGTGATCTACGTACCCTCGTAGACCGACAGCGGAAGCGTTATGACAACGCGGTTGATGTAGTCGTACGTCTTCACGGCCCGATCGATCAAGCACCGAAACTACGGCACCTCCGAGTTTTAGCACACGTTCAGCTCGATGACGATCCCCGGACTCCGATCCAGCAAAGTGTCGGGGAAGAGTTCCGTCAGCACGACGGCGTGGTGACGATCTTGATGTTCTACCGTCGCAGGGCTTCGCCTAAGCACCGCTACAATATTATCGAGGAGTATGGTGGAAAGGGGCACCGCACACGGCTAAGAAAACGATCACATGGATCAACTTGTGTGTCTAGGGGTGCCCCCTGCCCCTGTATATAAAGGAGCAAGGGGAGGAGGCCGGCCGGCCCTATGGCGCGCCAAGGAGGAGGAGTCCTCCTCCTAGTAGGAGTAGGACTCCCCTCTTTCCTACTCCTACTAGGAGGGGGAAAGGGAGGGAGAGGGAGAAGGAAAGGTGGGCGCGCCCCCCCTCTCCTAGTCCAATTCGGACCAGAGGGGGAGGGGGGCGCGGCCCACCCTGGCCACCCCTCTCTCTCTCCACTAAGGCCAATAAGGCCCATTACTTCTCCCGGGGGGGTTCCGGTAACCCTCCGGCACTCCGGTTTTCTCCGAAATCACCCGGAACACTTCCGGTGTCCGAATATAGTCGTCCAATATATCAATCTTTATGTCTCGACCATTTCGAGACTCCTCGTCATGACCGTGATCACATCCGGGACTCCGAACTACCTTCGGTACATCAAAACTCATAAACTCATAATATAACTTTCATCGATACCTTAAGCGTGCGGACCCTACGGGTTCGAGAACAATGTAGACATGACCGAGACATGTCTCCGGTCAATAACCAATAGCGGAACCTGGATGCTCATATTGGCTCACACATATTCTACGAAGATCTTTATCGGTCAGACCGCATAACAACATACGTTGTTCCCTTTGTCATCGGTATGTTACTTGCCCGAGATTCGATCGTCGGTATCTTAATACCTAGCTCAATCTCGTTACCGGCAAGTCTCTTTACTCGTTCCCTAATATATCATCTCACAACTAACTCATTAGTTGCAATGCTTGCAAGGCTTATGTGATGTGCATTACCGAGAGGGCCCAGAGATACCTCTCCGACAATCGGAGTGACAAATCCTAATCTCGAAATACGCCAACCCAACATTTACCTTTGGAGACACCTGTAGAGCTCTTTTATAATCACCCATTTACATTGTGATGTTTGGTAGCACACAAAGTGTTCCTCCGGCAAACGGGAGTTGCATAATCTCATAGTCATAGGAACATGTATAAGTCATGAAGAAAGCAATAGCAACACACTAAACGATCGGGTGCTAAGCTAATGGAATGGGTCATGTCAATCACATCATTCTCCTAATAATGTGATCCCGTTAATCAAATGACAACACATGTCTATGGTTAGGAAACATAACCATCTTTGATTAACGAGCTAGTCAAGTAGAGGCATACTAGTGACGTTTAGTTTGTCTATGTATTCACACAAGTATTATGTTTCCGGATAATACAATTCTAGCATGAATAATAAACATTTATCATGATATAAGGAAATAAAATAATAACATTATTATTGCCTCTAGGGCATATTTCCTTCACTTCTCTGAAGATGATGTATGCCCTCGGGAGCATGTGATGTGTCGCACCCTTGGCCTCTGGTCTGTTGATCAGAACTGCATTTGCACTCCGAACTGTGGCTATGACAGATGGCGGTAGTGCAACCAGTAGGACTAGTGATCTGTCGGTGACATGTCAACTGCTGCTGTTTGTAATGTTTTTTCTTTTTGCTCCAGCATTCTTTGAGCAGCCAGAAAACCGTACCCTTTTTTAGAGATAAATACACCATTGGTACTTGAACTTGTCATGGATGTTCAGTTCAGTGCCTGAACTTAAAAAATACACCCAACTAGTTCTAAAACTTGGCACCGACGTGTAAATACGGTGCTAATCTCATCTGTATACGTAAAGTGTTATGATGTGGCACCGTATGTGGCTAACGTGGCATGAGGCACACTTATAAATAAGAAACATGATTACTATAAATACTATATGTTTCTATGACTAATGGATCCTGCCTGTCAGAGAAATTAAAATAAAAAATAGCACCAAACAGGATTCAAACACGAAACCACGAGCTATCAAGCAGCCTGTGCTAGCCACTAAGCCAACTAGAAATTCTTGTCAAATAGGGCGCCTGAAGTTTGATTTAGTGTTGTCAAGCAGCCTAGGCTGGTCACCATGTCTACTAGCAACATGTTAAATTTTCTTAAAAAAATGTAAAAAGTCTAAAAATTATGATGACGGTAATACAAATAAAGTTCAACTATTCATGCTATAAATACTGTACATAAAACTAAAATAACTAACTTTTAAAAAATGTTCATTTAACATTAAAAATGTTCACATACAATGTAAATATAAGCCATGCATGTATAAAAATGTCTTATTCAATATATTATTTATTTATGTAGCTTTCTAAAATATAATCCGTGATGGTATATTTTAAATGTTTGTATTAAGCTGCTTATGTATTCTGGAGCGCAATTCCCATGACCTGAGTTGAGACGCGTCTTGTTTCCAACAGGTGCCAAGATGCGCGAGCCTGAAGACTTGGATTGAACTGCTTTGTGGGACATCTTCATTCTTGTATGCCAGCTGAGTGGTATCTGATCAGAAATGTCATCTGCCATTATAACAACTCAACTTATAAACTCCTGCTGGCGACAATACTGGAAAATAATGTTGTAACGTTCTCTGAATATCTCATTTTTTTGCTGGAATCCATAGATCTTTCTGTTAATTTATGGTGTTCATGCTATTAAGTGAGAACCGGAACCTGAATGTGTCACTGAAGAAGACTAGCACTTTTACCAGGCAGGTGGTCTGCAAGAGGCCCAGCATCATTTGGTCCACAAGGAACTAATGCCTACAAGGCGCCTCACAATTCTGATCAAAATCCTCATCGGGCGCTACATATCGTGCTGAGATGGCGGCGTTTGCGACCGCGACCTGCTCCGGCTCAATCATCCTCGACTTCCTCTTCGTCTCGAGATTGAACCACGATGAAAAGCACTTTGTCTCTCAACGATGTATGAATTCTCCAACCCCTTTGCATGTCGATCTTCTCTTACAATTCACAAACCCATCACCTTATCCCCGCTACGAGATGTCCAACCATGTACATTTTTCAGTACTCCTGCTTTGCCTGCTCAATGGCAGCAAGGGAGAGGAGTGAGTTGTGTCCAGCCTCTGTCGTCTCCTTCCTTGCTAAATGATCCTGTATACAAGCCATTAGGAGATCACCCGAACTCTTATGTTTGTGCGGCAAGCATGATACATGTGAAAATAGTGTGATCATGTAGATTTGCTTTCTGGGCCAGGAAACCGTGCTCTGATATTTGGATGGCCCGCTTCTCTGAAGATGATGTATGCCCTCGGGAGCATGTGATGTGTCGCACCCTTGGCCTCTGGTCTGTTGATCAGAACTGCATTTGCACTCCGAACTATGGCTATGACAGATGGCGGTAGTGCAACCAGTAGGACTAGTGATCTGTCGGTGACATGTCAACTGCTGCTTTTTGTAATGTTTTTTCTTTTTACTCCAGCATTCTTTGAGCAGCCAGAAAACCGTATCCTTTTTTTAGAGATAAATACACCATTGGTACTTGAACTTGTCATGGATGTTCAGTTCAGTGCCTGAACTTAAAAAATACGCCCAACTAGTTCTAAAACTTGGCACCAACGTGTAAATACGGTGCTAATCTCATCTGTATACGTAAAGTGCTATGATGTGGCACCGTATGTGGCTAACGTGGCATGAGGCACACTTATAAATAAGAAACATGATTACTATAAATACTATATGTTTCTATGATTAATGGGTCCTGCCTGTCAGAGAAACTAAAATAAAAAATAGCACCAAACAGGATTCAAACACGAAACCACGAGCTATCAAGCAGCCTGTGCTGGCCACTAAGCCAACTAGCAATTCTTGTCAAATAGGGCACCTGAAGTTTGATTTAGTGTTGTCAAGCAGCCTAGGCCGGTCACCATGTCTACTAGCAACATGTTAAATTTTCTTAAAAAAATGTAAAAAGTCTAAAAATTAAGATGATAGTAATACAAATAAAGTTCAACTATTCATGCTATAAATACTGTACATAAAACTAAAATAACTAACTTTTAAAAAATGTTCATTTAACATTAAAAATGTTCACATACAATGTAAATATAAGCCATGCCTGTATAAAAATGTTTTATTCAATATATTTTTTATTTATGTAGCTTTTTAAAATATAATTCGTGATGGTATATTTTAAATGTTTGTATTAAGCTGCCTTATGTATTCTGGAGCGCAATTCCCATGACCTGAGTTGAGACGCGTCTTGTTTCCAACAGGTGCCAAGATGCGCGAGCCTGAAGACTTGGATTGAACTGCTTTGTGGACATCTTCATTCTTGTATGCCAGCTGAGTGGTATTTGATCAGAAATGTCATCTGCCATTATAACAACTCAACTTATAAACTCCTACTGGCGACAATAATGGAAAATAATGTTGTAACGTTGTCTGAATATCTCATTTTTTTGCTGGAATCCATAGATCTTTCTGTTAATTTATGGTGTTCATGCTATTAAGTGAGAACCGGAACCTGAATGTGTCACTGAAGAAGACTAGCACTTTTACCAGGCAAGTGGTCTGCAAGAGGCCCAGCATCATTAGGTCCACAAGGAACTAATGCCTACAAGGCGCCTCACAATTCTGGTCAGAATCCTCATCGGGCGCTACATATCGTGCTGAGATGGCGGCGTTTGCGACCGCGACCTGCTCCAGCTCAATCATCCTCGACTTCCTCTTCGTCTCGGGATTGAACCACGATGAAAAGCACTTTGTCTTTTAGCGATGTATGAATCCTCCAACCCCTTTGCATGTCGATCTTCTCTTACAATTCACAAACCCATCCCCTTATCCCCGCTACGAGATGTCCAACCCATGTACATTTTTCAGTACTCCTGCTTTGCCTGCTCAATGGCAGCAAGGGAGAGGAGTGAGTTGTCACTACTAGGAAAAGGGCTATAGATAGGATTGACACTAATGGCGCACCAGGGAAGTAGTGCGCCACTACTATATACTAATGGCGCACCAGTTGGTGATGCGCCATTAGTGTGGAAGACACTAATGGCGCACCAGAAAACTAATGCGCCACTAGTGATAATTTTTTTTCATTTTTACATACTAATGGCGCATCCTACCTCTGGTGTGCCATTACTAGTTCTAACTAGTAATGGCGCACCAGACATGGAGTGCGCCAGTACTGAATTTTTTTTATTCTATTTTTTTTGCAAAACTACTAATGGCGCACCGCCTCACAGTGCGCCATTACTGGTTTAAACTACTAATGGCGCACCCTGTAAAAGTGCGTCATTAGTATATATATTTTTTACTTTTCTGCAAAACTACTAATGGTGCACCACCTGCAGGTGCGCCATTAGTAACCAGGGTTACTAATGGCGCATTTGCAGGTGGTGCGCCATTAGTAACCTGGGACCCCAACAAGATATTTTGGACAGCCCCACACCTACCCACTCACTTTCCCCACTTCATTCCCTCCACCTCCTTCTCCAAGATTTCGGCTGCCTCCTCCTCCCCACCTCATTTCCACCATAGATTCATCAAAATTAAGTGGTGAAATTACCTTTTTTGATAGGTAAGTAAGGGGAAAGCTATCTTCATGATGTAGATCTATTTTTTTTCTCCCTAGCTCGCTCCAACAACGTGCACATGCACTTTTTGTGGCCTAGCTAGATCTATGTATGTTTGTGGTGTTGCATGTGTTTGTGGTGTTGCATATATGTTTGTGTTTGCAGGTACCGGTATTTGAATTGCGATAGTTGCCAATATTTTGCTGGAATGTTGATTCATTTCCGTTTCGCCGAGAATTTTGGCACTATGCATTCTTTTTTGTCCTATTTTTAGGGAAGGTCATGCCAAAAAAATTTCTTGGTTCTAAAATATCGTTTTGCTCTACCGCGCAGGCGACCATGGTCCGCACGATGACCAAAGGCATCGTGAATAGGTTTTTGAGCTCCGCGAAGGCCGAGATGCTTCAAAAGAACGAGACGGAGATAAGATGTCCGTGTCGAAGATGCAAGTTGAAGAGCCTTATTGCGGACCCGGATTCCGGGCAGGTGCGGGACCACCTGCTCTTGCGTGGTTTCATGGATGGCTATTGGTGGCAAGGTGATGAAGATGACTATGAAGTCGTCCATGGGGGCCGGGGAAGAAATGAGGAAGGGCAACAAGACAAGTACCACCGCGGCGAGGGCGGGCGAGAAGACGAAGAATCTCCAGGACATGATCACGACGGTGATGATGTACACAGTCATCATGTAGAAGATGTCGTACACATGATGATGAGGAAGATCAAGACGAAGGGCATGATCATGAAGATGAAGATGCCGGAGCAGACGACGATGGAGGATGGGTGCAGGACCCTCATATTCAAGAGCTGCTTCTCAAGCAGACGGATAATGCAAGAGCTGCCGCCCGAGAGAAAGCCAAGCTGGATCAACTGGAGATAGACGCGGTTACTCTATTGTATGAAGGATGCAGGCCCGAGGATACCCGCCTGAAAGTAACGCTCATGGCTCTGGAGATGAAGGTAAAACACAAAATGACCGACGCATGCTTCGATGAGAACATGTCATTCTGGCACGAACGTCTTCCCAAGGGGAACAAGTGCCCGACCGGTTTCGAGGAGGCAAAGAAAATCGTGTGTCCTATGGATTTACCGCACGTGAAATACCATGTGTGCATGAACAATTGCATCATTTATCGGAACGAGCACGCGGAGTCTACCATATGTCCGGTGTGCGGCGTCACTCGATACAAGAAGAGGAAGAAAGCTCCTCGAAAATTGTTGTGGTACTTTCCGATCACTCCTCGTCTGCAGCGGTATTTCGCGGACCCTAAGGTAGCAAAGCTCCTGCGTTGGCACGCGGATAGGGAGGAGAAGAAGCGGGAAGATGACGGAAATGATCCGGAGATAAATAAAAAAGACAAGATATTGAGTCACCCTAAGGATGCGAGCCAGTGGCAAGCGTTGAACTTTGAATACCCAGAATTTGGGAAGGATCCAAGGAACATCGTGCTGGGCGTGAGCACCGATGGAGTCAATCCATTTGGCAGCCAGAGAAGCACACATAGCACATGGCCTGTATTTGTGTGGATGTACAACCTTCCCCCCTGGTTGTGCATGAAGAGGAAGTACATTCACATGAGTATGCTAATTGAAGAGCCGAAACAACCAGGGAACGACATCAATCTGTATCTGGGGCTGCTGAAAGAGGAGCTAGACACGCTGTGGAAAACGCCAGCCAATACATGGGACGCCGCAGAGAAAGAATATTTCCCTATGAGAGTTGCACTGCTCATGACGGTGCACGACTATCTCGGTTAAGGATATCTCGCGGGGCAGGTAGTCCACGGATTTTCTGGATGCGTAAGGTGCATGGATGACACAATGTATCGCCAGCTAGATAGAGATCCTGGATCTTCGAAAACCGTGTTCATGGGACATCGAAGGTGGCTTCACGATGATGACCCGTGGAGAAAACGCAAGGATCTGATCGATGGTGAAACCGAACCCCGAAAACGCCCGCGTACGAGGAGCGGCGAGGAAATAGACGAGCTATTGAAAAATTGGAAAGATTGCCCACTGCTGGGAAAGAAGCAAAAGGCGCCAGAACCGGGAAAGAAGCGAAAGGCGCCAGAGCCGCTGCTGAAGGTATAGAAAACGAGGTCTGTTTTCTGGGACTTGCCGTACTGGAAGATCCACCGTGTGCCTCACAGCCTTGATGCCATGCATATCACGAAGAACGTGTGCGAGAGTCTGCTTGGTACCCTGCTCAACATGCCAGAGAGGACCAAAGATGGGCCGAAAGCAAGGGCAGACTTGAAATCAATGGGCATCAGGCAAGAGCTTCACGCTAATGATGATGATGATAATGATGATGAGGCGAAGTAGGACACAGAAACTCGTCGCAAAGGCAAAAAGGCCAAGAAGACTGGAAGTGACTACCCTCCTGCGTGCTTCACTCTAAGTCAGGAGGAGATCGAGCAGTTTTCACCTGCCTCGTAGGAGTAAAACTTCCTTACGGTTACGCAGGGAAGATAAGCAGATACCTAGACCCAGCGAAGCAGAAGTTCAGTAGGATGAAGTCTCACGACTGTCACGTGCTGATGACGCAGATACTTCCAGTTGCAATCCGTGGGATCATGGACGCGCATGTCCGTGAAACGCTATTTGGCCTATGCAACTTTTTCGACGTCATCTCTCGGAAGTCGATTGGCGTGAGGCAACTCAGAAGGCTACAGGAAGAGATCATGGTGATACTATGAGAGCTTAAGATGTACTTCCCGCCCGCATTCTTCGACGTTATGATGCATCTGCTGGTCCATATCGTGGAGGATATCATCCAACTCGGGCCGACGTTCCTGCACAGCATGATGCCGTTCGAAAGGATGAATGGTGTCATCAAAGGATACGTTCGCAACATGTCACGTCCAGAGAAGTATAGCCAGGGGCTTTCTGACCGAAGAGTGCATCTCCTACTGCACGAATTATCTAGGCATCGAGAACCCCGTTGGTCTGCCCGTCAACAGGCACCTCAGCAGGCTCGCTGGATGGGGTCACCGTGAGGGTCGCCGCGAAATGCATGTCGACTTCGAGGGTCGACTCGCCGACTTTGAAAGAGCAAACCTAGTCGCGCTACAACACATAGACGTGGTTGATCCTTGGGTGGTAGAGCACAAAACCTTTATTGAGAAGACATACAATGACCGAGGCCAACAGAGGACGGACGGAGATATAATCAAAGAGCACAACTCATGTTTCACGCGTTGGTTCAAGAAGAAGCTTCTGTCGTACCCTTTACATGAGGATTCTTCCGCGGAAGAACAACTCATATTTGCCTTGTCACAGGGCGCCGAGCACAACCTGATGACCTATGAGGCGTACGATATCAACGGCTACACATTCTACACCGAGGACAAGGACATGAAGAGCGATGGTTATCAGAACTCCGGGGTAACGATGGAATCCTACACCGGTAACGACAAGGACAGATACTACGGAAGGATCGAGGAGATCTGGGAGCTGAGCTACACTAGAGAGAAGGTCCCGATGTTCCGTATCAGATGGGCCAAGAGCGTCCTAAAAGAAGACCGGTATTTCACCACCATGGTTATACCCGAAGCCAAATCCAAGACCGCGGGTGCAAACGTCACAGCGAAAAATGAGCAATGGGTACTGGCTTCCCAAGTGGACCAATGCTTCTTCATTACCGACCCGTCAAAGCCCAGTCGTGTTGTCGTGAGGAGAGGCAAAAGGAAGATCATCAGAATGGATGGAGTAGCCAATGAGCAAGACTTCGACAAGTACGGTGACCCGAAGATCGAACATGACGACAACGATGAAGTAGCAGCACACACCACAAGAAGAAGCGGGACCACCCTACCTAAAGGACGTCCGTTCCACAGAAGAACTCCATTTGCGAAAAAGAAGGGCAAGAAGATTGTGAACAGATAGCTAGCTAAGATCGATTGTATTTAAATCGTAGTCTTCATTTCTCGATTGTATTTCATGGGCACTTTTTGATATCATGAATATTTTTAAATTTCACGGGCACTTTTTGAATTCATGAGGACACTCGATCTCGATCCCCCTCCACCGCTGCCGACGAGCACCCGGCCCCCCGCACCCTCCCCCGCTCCGCCGCCGCCAACGGGCACCCCCCGCACCCTCCCCCGCTCCACCGCCGCCGCCGATGATATTTTCAAGTAACAAATTTGAATATATTTTTTAAAAAATTATTACTATTTTTTATAAAAAATATTACTGTTATGATTTAAACAAGTTTGAACATATTTAAACACAAATAAATATCAAACAGCATTTAAAATGCAAAAAAAATTGCGGAGCCTGGGAATTGAACCCAAGACCTCCTGGTGTGTGTGCTGCGTGCTGACCAGTCAAGCTAGTGGGCAGGTTCTGATATGGATTGGGTTAGGTGCAATATAACCTGTGCTCGAACTGTAATAAAAAAATTCTAATGGCGCACCGCTGCGGGGTGCGCCATTGCTATCTAAAAAAAGATTTCTAATGGTGCACCGCTGCGGGGTGCGCCATTGCTATCTAAAAAAAAGATTTCTAATGGCGCACCACTGCGGGGTGCGCCATTGCTATCTAAAAAAAGATTTCTAATGGCGCACCGAGGTCTGGTGCACCATTAGTAAGCTTCCACCTAGCTATCTCCTTCGACCCTCTCTCCCTCGCCACCAGATCCCCATCGATCGATCGACCCAACCCCAGAAGCGAGCGAGCGACCACCTAGGGTTTCGATCGCCACCGTCCGCCGCGCCTCATCCTCCCGTCCGTCGCCTTCGCCGCTCCGTCGCCCCGTCGCCCTCGCCGCTCCGTCGCCCCGTCGCCCTCGCTGCTCCGCCCCAACCAAGGTGCTCCCTCCACCCCGCCTGCCCCTACCGTCCTTCGCCACCGGCCCCCTTCTCTCCTTCGACCGCGGCGAGCGAGGAACCGGACGAGCTCGGACCCCGACCCCGACCCCAACCCCTCCGGCGACCAGGTACCTCTCCTCCTTCCTCCTTCCTCCCTCTCTCCACCATTCCCCATTCCCTCCCTCCCCTTGACCATGGCAGTCTATGGTTGCAAGATTGGGGAGGGCCTCCTCCTTCCTCCTTTTCCACTGCTGGTGGCAACATCCTCAACCCCCCGTCTTTTTTTCATTTTTGTTAGTTTGATTATCTGTAAATTGATGTGCCATGACCCAGTAGAGGCACATCCGAATTTTGTGTTTAGTTTTCTCACCCCAAATTGCATCCCATGACCCAGTAGACTAGTACAGATGACATGCCATGACCTAGTGCACTAGTAGAAATGTCATGGCAAATTTCACCACCATTCTGTACCATGGTATTTTTGTGATATGTAGTTTTTGATCTGGTTCAGAACTGGTAGGGGTATTCTAGGGCAATTTCCAATATGCATGAATGGCAAATTTAGATTCGTTCCACCACAATTTTTCCATTTTGTTTTTAGGGAGAACCAAATTTTGCCGCGGCAAATTCATATGTTCTGCCAACACTACATATGAGTTCTTTCTTGCCATGTCGTAGTTGCCATCAGGTTTTACATTTCTGTCATAGTTTTGACGTGTCAATCGCATTATTTCTTCGAGCTGATGCATTGATTATGCCTTTGAGGCAGTTAGTTAACCTCTCACCTATGTTCATGCAGGGATATTATTCTTGGAAAAGCCACTGTTGGTGACGGAATAGAAAGATAAGCAGGTACCTATCTTCAGTCCCAATCTAACAGGGTAGTCCATGGATTCAAACTAGCTAAAGGAGATTCAAACTGCCGAACCTTTAGGTTAACAACTCAACACAAACCAATCCCTGAAAGCAAAAACTCAACACAAACCAAGTGCATTATTTTTGTGACTGTTTTCATGTTTGCAGAACCAATATTTTTGTGCCAACAATCAGTTTACTCCCTCATGCCAACAACCACTCATTTTTTAGTTAACTCCTTACAGTTCAGATCATATTTTGATTGTCAACAATAGTGGACTTTTAAGGCTTTTTTAGAGGCAATACTAGTGGATATTAGGCCTTTTTACAGGCAATAATAGTGGAATTTTAGGCTTTTTTTGGAGGAGTGTGTTTCATGCTGGTCTACAGTGATGAATTAGTCAGAATTGTGTATGATTGTGCCTAAAGTAGATAATCTAAAGATACAGACAAAATAATTAGGGGAGCATGTGTGAATCTAAAGTATATTGTCAACTTCCAACATTTGCTCTGTTGTCCATGTGGTTGAAGCAATGAAGTTGAGTGTGTCATTCTTGAGCTAAAATAGAACTTGACAGCCTGCATAGTGAATATATGTAGTGAACAGAAATTGACAGGTTTTCTTGACTGAATTCAGTCCTGTACAGTGAATATATGCAGTCAATATACAATCATTGTAATTTTTGGGAGTAATTTTTGGTGTCAAACCACTCAAGCAGTAACTGAATTTTCAAACTGAACTTGACACAATACTATTCAGTTAATTTGCTTGGACAGTAGTATGTATGCTCATCACTTTATGTATGGTGTTATGCCCTATTATCTCTGTTCAGTTGACTAATGAAGCACTAGGCTCATCCATGGTACAAGTTCACCTGTGAACACTTGAAATTAGTTAGGACATCCCGTACTGATAGATGTAAATTGTGTCCAGTAGGCTTTGAAGCACCGGTTTTTCCTGTTTCCAACTCTGAATCTGATATAAACCATACTGTTGGCATAAGTGGTCTTTTGTATATGTGCTGATGCTTTGTTAATATAAAGCTATAGATGATGTTGTACTTGTGATGATGCTACTTGTGATCTTCTGAAATAACCCATTGGCGACTTCATTATGCGGGGATAATGATATTGCAGGTATCCCGAGAGGCCCTTGAGTTTGCCGGAATGTCGATTAACTTCCGTTCCGGCAAATTCGAGTACTCCATATGTCCTATTTTCAGCAAAGGTCATGCTAAAATTTTCCGTGAATTTTAGCATGACTTTGCTAAAAATAGGACATATGGGGTACTTGCGACTAATGCATGGGCCGGGGTATCTTAGTACTTAGTTAAGTAGGATCAACTGCCCCGCCATTCTTGCTGCATAGGTGGCAATAGAGCCAAGTGATTAGTGCCAAGTGATTAGGCCCAACCTAGGGTGCCTCGGCATCGATAAACCCTAAATGATGAAAACTTAACTTAGCATTTAGGGTGCCTCGACGTCGACAAACCCTAAATGATGAAACCTTGGCTTCTATAGGGTGCCTCGGTGTCGATGAGAACCTAAATGATGTACGCTTAGGCTTTTAGGGTGCCTCGGCATCGACAAACCCTAAATGATAAAAGCTTAGCTTTTAGGATGCCTCGGTGTCGACAAACCCTAAATGATGAGACCATGATCTTGTTCCTTGACAATAACCAACTTTTTGACCAAACTTTTTTCCTATTTAGAGCGAAACATGGCCCACAACGATGAGGCCGGCGGTTCGGGCGGCAAGCAATTCTGGGAGCTGTCCCAGGAGTTGGAGGAAGAACCTCACCGCTATGAGGACGCCGCGGAAGACACTGATCCTGACTACACAACCCCTAGTGGCGTCGGGGATGACACCACTGATGATGGCGTCGCGGATGCCACCACTGATGATGGCGGCGCACGCACAGATGGCAGCCAACCGAAGAGGCAACGGAAGGACCGGCGCCCGAACGTGCGCGGCACCGTCAGGGAGGAATTTACTAAAGTGAACTCCGACGGGCATCCGACGGTGCCCAAACACGTAGTCAAGGGGTACTCGATTCAGCTCGGGTGCATTCTCCGGAGCACCGCCTCGATCAACACCGAGAACCTAAGGCATAAGGATCGAGGGAATTTGCGCAGCCTCCTCTTCACGAAGCTGCACGAACGATACAAGTTCCCCGCTAAGTTCGCAAACACACGCCTCTCGGGTAATAAAGTGAACGGTGCCGCCCTCACAACGATGAGCACGGCCCTGTCTACTTGGAAAAGCACGGTGAAGGCAATGATTGACAAAGGTGATAGTTATGAGAAGATCAAGGCGAAATATCCTTTGATGAGCGAAGATGACTACAAGGAGTTCAAGATCAAGTGCGAGAGCCCCGCAACCTCCGAATCAAGTCAGTGGGGGAAAGAAATGCGGCAGTTGAAGATAGGGGTCCACCAACTCGGTCCCGGCGGTTACAGAGTGGCGGAGCCTGTATGGGACAAGGAGGACGCGGAGCGTGTCGAGCAAGGCCTATCGCCCCGCTTCGAGAAATACAGTGACAAGCAGACCAGGAACTTTCTCAGGGCTCGGTACAAGGAGGACCCGGTAACAAAGGAGCTTACCACGGATCCGAAGACCAAGGAGCTTGAGCTTGTTCTGGTAAGGAATACACCCCCGCGTAATTAGCTCCATATGGTTGCATTCTAATTAATCCCCAATATTTCTAAATGGTTCACGTTCCTTCCGCAGGACAAAGAAAGCAGTAGCGCGGGGTCGTCTCAGAGCTCCCCTTTCGACACCCCTTTGAATAGGGCATTGAACGTAATGAAAAACAGGGATAAGCTCAATAAGCCGACGTCAGCTGGTCGTGTGGCCGGCAAAGGCTTGTCCATAAAATGGTCGTCATACTATGGCGCTGGTGGGCGAAAGGAGAAAAGGACCAGCTCGGAAAGCCAGTCGCGCGAGGTTGAAGCACTCAAGGCGCAAGTGGCGCGGATTCCGGAGATGGTCCAAGAGCAAGTGCAACAACAACTGGGATCGACGCTTACCGGCATTATGCCTACCTTGATTCATGGGATAACGACGTGGATTGCGGGTGGCCAACAGGGACCGCCCCTGATTCCCAGCTTCACGGCTAGCAACTCACACAACGCGCAGGCGGCGCCATTGGTGTCTCCGACGGCGGCAGTATTGGTGTCTACGGCGGCGGCGCCATTGATGTCTCCGGCGGCGGCGGTATTGGTGTCTCCGACGCCAGCATTGGAGCTTAATGCACCCGGGTGTACGCCGGCCGGCACCTCGCCAGCAAGCGACCCCTCCGTCAGTTGCACGCCCGCCGTTGGCGGTGCCTCGACATTATCCAAGCTCAACGGCATCACGGTAACTAAGCCTCTCGGCCGAGGACTTCATCTCCTTGCCTTTAACTGGGCATCTCTGACGCCCTACATGTTTTCTTAGGCGCCGCCAACGTTCTTTGCACTCTCCTGCACTTCGTGGGCGGCGAGTTGGTCGATGTCGCCAAGGGCAGAATCGTTCAACCGGGTAACCCCGTGTTCCACGGTAATCCGATGCCACCCACAATGTATAGGGTTGAAGTGGTTCGGGTGCTGCCAGGCTGCGACGAGCTGTTACCTCCGATTCGACCTGCTGGGGACGACGAAGAAGATGAGATGACCCTCAGCGCATGAGTAAGCTGGCCCCTGCTTTGGCCGAAGAACCAGATTCGTTTGGGGACGGGGGACACCACCCCACAGACAAGACCGCCAGTCGTGCCGGCACCAAGCCATGGCAAGAACACCGCAACGCTACCGGACATGCCGGACATCCCTATGGCACAGGATCTGGACATGCATATGGCACAGGATCCGGACGACGACGACAACGACGATGGTACATTTACCAACGTCGATAAGTACTTTGCCGAACATGGGTACGGTGATGAGTTCTGCGGGCCTCCTTCTCAAGAACCCAAACAAGACGACCGCGATCTAGCTGGTACGACGTAGAAACCCAATTGCAACAGGCGTCGTCTGGCGTTCATTTCTCAGGAGACGCCTCCAGCTGCCGCCTTCACTGAGCCTCAGATAGCGGAGGTGCCAAATATTATCAGCCTCAACACGCTCAAGAAGGCGGTCTGTGAGTAGAACTCGGTCCCATTACAGCAGATCAAAAAGAAGGGCCGGAAACGGCCGACTAAAAAGGCCGCCGGTGCGAGCCAGCTGGCACCGAGTACGATCCGTGCTCAGGACGGGCCACCTTCACCTAAGGATATCTCGAGGAGGGTGCATGTGGCGGGTAGGGCGATGCTACCGGCAAATATGCTCAGTGCTGCAACCGGTGCTATGCGGAGTCTGCACGACAGTGTTCTTTCTTTGGAGAAGCGGCGTCTCAGAGAGAATGATGTGGCATACCCGGTTTTCATGGCCAACGTGCCAGAGGGCAAGGGCTTTGTGGATGGCGCCATCGGGGGTACGATCGTCCTGCGGTTTGATGACATCTTCGCTATGTTCAACCTTCATCCGCTGCACTACACCTTCGTTCGGCTCTTTTCGTTGAGTATGGAGATGCGGATCATTAGAGACAAGACCCCGGATATCGTGATCGTCGACCCCTTCTACATGCGTGCCAAGCTCTTGAGCAGTGCTGGGGACTGCCAAGTCGCGAGTTCACACCTCGAAGACGTCATTCTGGCAAACCCAGATAAGGATAACTTCCTTGTGCCTTACTTTCCCGAGTAAGTCATCCCTTAACCGCCCCGTACATATGATTTCTTAGATTTCGATCGTTCTTTTTTTTTCTAACATTCCGTGTTCTGTGAAGTGACACATATTGCACACTCATCCTCTTAAGCCCAAAATATTCCATGGCCACGTATTTCGACCCAAACCGTAACTCCAAGATAGACTACACAAATATCAAGAAAGTTCTTGATGATGTTCTCCCTGGCTACGCCAAATCTGGAGGCACCTTCATTAGGGCAGTTCGTAAGTACGGCAAGCACGTGTTCACCCACAATACGACGTTCTGCTGCGTCAAGCAGCCGCCTGGCGGTCAGAAGGATGCCTACTACGCCCTCCATCACATGCGGGCGATCGCAAGGGACCATCATCACCTTATGCTACCAAATAATCTCAAAGATTGGGCCGCGAGCTTGTCGGCAATCCAGGACGCGGACATCAGACAAGAATTCTTTCGCATCCAGTCGGAGTTTGCGAACATCATCCATCAAGATGTCCTTCATACCTCGGGGCAGTTCTTCCTCAGATATCAACCGTCCAACATTGAGATAGACGGAATGCTACAAATGCAGGCTGACAACGCCCCACGATTTCATGACCGTCACGACAGACGGCGGCTTCATCCACGCTCCTGTCCATGAGTCGAGTCGAAAATAGTGATGTGTAGTTCTGAAACATTGATTGGCTCATGTTGTAATTAAACTTTAATGAATTGTATGTCTCTTTGGTTTGGACAGTCGTTCAACTTAGATGTAATCGATGCTATTTATTAGTAGGACCATGAATCGTGCTATTAATGTCTTGCTTTTCTCTTCCGATCCTTTTGTTGCATACTTATATATTGCTTATGTATGTATTGTTTGTTGTTTGGCTTGTGCATAGAGATGCCGTCGTATGTCGTGTACAAGGGTAAGGTTCCCGGAGTCTACGACGACTGGGAGGAGTGTTGGAGACAGGTTCACCATTTCAGCGGTAACAGTTACAAAGGGTACACCACTAGGGCGGAGGCCGAATCTAGATACGCCCGCTATCTAGCGGGAGAGAGGAGAGAGCGTTGGAGGAACCGGATGAAGACCAGTTTGATCGCGATGATGCTCATCGTGATGACCGCAGCTCTCTTCTATGTGATGGTAGTTTAGATGATTGATATCGACTTGTAATGTGAAGACAAACTTGATACTCGCGGTCTCGAGACTTGTAATGTTTTATCTTTGTTAGGTCTTTTGAATTCGGAGACTAATATGATGAATTGTATTCGGAGACTAATCTCTATTGTATTCGATGAATCTGCTGTTGCTGTGTGCTACTGTCTATATTCTGTCAAATAATATATTTTGTAACCTGCGCAAAAATCAGAAAAGTAAAAAAAAAACAAATATTCATACTAATGGCGCATCACCACAAGGTGCGCCATTAGTATGCCAAAGGATACTAATGGCGCATCAATACAGAGTGCGCCATTAATATGCCAAAGGATACTAATGGTGCATCAAGACAGAGTGCGCCATTAGTATGTCAAGTATACTAATGGCGCATCTAGCCGCAGTGCGCCATTAGTGTGCCAAAGCACATGGTTAAATATGGCCCCTGGGAGGCACACTAATGGCGCATGGTGTTATATACTAATGGCGCACTGGATGGTGCGCCATTAGTATACCAGATACTAATGACGCACCAGTGGTGCGCCATTAGTAAAAATTACTAGTGGTGTGCTACTAATGGCGCACCGGTGATGCGCCATTAGTAGGCAAAACCGGTGCGTCATTAATAGGCCTTTTCCTACTAGTGTGTGTCCAGCCTCTGTCGTCTCCTTCCTTGCTGAATGATCCTGTATACAAGCTATTAGGAGATCGCCCGAACTCTTATGTTAGTGCGGCAAGCATGATACATGTGAAAAGAGAGTGATCATGTAGATTTGCTTTCTGGGCCAGGAAACTGGAATCTGATATTTGGAAGGCCTGCTTCTCTGAAGATGATGTATGCCCTCGGGAGCATGTGATGTGTCGCACCCTTGGCCTCTGGTCTGTTGATCAGAATTGCGTTTGCACTCCGAACTATGGCTATGACAGATGGTGGTAGTGCAACCAGTAGGACTAGTGATCTGTCGGTGACATGTCAACTGCTGCTGTTTGTAATGTTTTTTCTTTTTGCTCCAGCATTCTTTGAGCAGCCAGAAAACCGTATCTTTTTTTAGAGATAAATACACCATTGGTACTTGAACTTGTCATGGATGTTCAGTTCAGTGCTTGAACTTAAAAAATATGCCCAACTAGTTCTAAAACTGGGCACCAACGTGTAAATACGGTGCTAATCTCATCTGTATTCGTAAAGTGCTATGATGTGGCACCGTATGTGGCTAACGTGGCATGAGGCACACTTATAAATAAGAAACATGATTACTATAAATACTATATGTTTCTATGACTAATGGGTCCTGCCTGTCAGAGAAACTAAAATAAAAAATAGCACCAAACAAGATTCAAACACGAAACCACAAGCTATCAAGCAGCCTGTGCTGGCCACTAAGCCAACTAGCAATTCTTGTCAAATAGGGCACCTGAAGTTTGATTTAGTGTTGTCAAGCAGCCTAGGCTGGTCACCATATCTACTAGCAACATGTTAAATTTTTCTTAAAAAAATGTAAAAAGTCTAAAAATTACGATGACAGTAATACAAATAAAGTTCAACTATTCATGCTATAAATATTGTACATAAAACTAAAATAACTAACTTTTAAAAAATGTTCATTTAACATTAAAAATGTTCACATACAATGTAAATATAAGCCATGCCTGTATAAAAATGTTTTATTCAATATATTATTTATTTATGTAGCTTTTTAAAATATAATCCGTGATGGTATATTTTAAATGTTTGTATTAAGCTGCCTTATGTATTCTGGAGCGCAGTTCCCATGACCTGAGTTGAGACGCGTCTTGTTTCCAACAGGTGCCAAGATGCGCGAGCCTGAAGACTTGGATTGAACTGCTTTGTGGGACATCTTCATTCTTGTATGCCAGCTGAGTGGTATTTGATCAGAAATGTCATCTGCCATTATAACAACTCAACTTATAAACTCCTGCTGGCGACAATACTGGAAAATAATGTTGTAACGTTGTCTGAATATCTCATTTTTTTGCTGGAATCCATAGTTCTTTCTGTAATTTATGGTGTTCATGCTATTAAGTGAGAACCGGAACCTGAATGTGTCACTGAAGAAGACTAGCACTTTTACCAGGCAGGTGGTCTGCAAGAGGCCCAGCATCATTAGGTCCACAAGGAACTAATGCCTACAAGGCGCCTCACAATTCTGATCAGAATCCTCATCGGGCGCTACATATTGTGCTGAGATGGCGGCGTTTGCGACCGCGACCTGCTCCGGCTCAATCATCCTCGACTTCCTCTTCGTCTCGGGATTGAACCACGATGAAAAGCACTTTGTCTTTCAGCGATGTATGAATCCTCCAACCCCTTTGCCTGTCGATCTTCTCTTACAATTCACAAACCCATCCCCTTATCCCCGCTACGAGATGTCCAACCCATGTACATTTTTCAGTACTCCTGCTTTGCCTGCTCAATGGCAGCAAGGGAGAGGAGTGAGTTGTGTCCAGCCTCTGCCGTCTCCTTCCTTGCTGAATGATCCTGTATACAAGCCATTAGGAGATCGCCCGAACTCTTATGTTTGTGCGGCAAGCATGATACATGTGAAAATAGTGTGATCATGTAGATTTGCTTTCTGGGCCAGGAAACCGGGCTTTGATATTTGGAAGGCCCGCTTCTCTAAAGATGATGTATGCCCTCGGGAGCATGTGATGTGTCGCACCCTTGGCCTCTGGTCTGTTGATCAGAACTGCATTTGCACTCCGAACTGTGGCTATGACCGATGGCGGTAGTGCAACCAGTAGGACGACATGTCAACTTCTGTTGTTTGTAATGTTTTTTTTCTTTTTGCTCCAGCATTCTTTGAGCAGCCAGAAAACCGTATCCTTTTTTTAGAGATAAATACACCATTGGTACTTGAACTTGTCATCGATATTCAGTTCAGTGCCTGAACTTGAAAAATACGCCCAACTAGTTCTAAAACTTGGCACCAACGTGTAAATACGGTGCTAATCTCATCTGTATATGTGAAGTGCTATGATGCGGCACCGTATGTGGCTAACGTGGCATGAGGCACACTTATAAATAAGAAACATGATTACTATAAATACTATATGTTTCTATGACTAATGGGTCCTGCCTGTCAGAGAAACTAAAATAAAAAATAGCACCAAAGAGGATTCAAACCCGAAACCATGAGCTATCAAGCAGCCTGTGCTGGCCACTAAGCCAACTAGCAATTCTTGTCAAATAGGGCACCTGAAGTTTGATTTAGTGTTGTCAAGCAGCCTAGGTTGGTCACCATGTCTACTAGCAACATGTTAAATTTTCTTAAAAAATGTAAACAATTTAAAACTTATGATGACAGTAATACAAATAAAGTTCAACTATTCATGCTATAAATACTCTACGGAAAACTAAAATAACTAACTTTTAAAAAATGTTCATTGAACATTAAAAATGTTCACATACAATGTAAATATAAGCCATACCTGTATGAAAATGTTTTATTCGATATATTATTTATTTATGTAGCTTTTTAAAATATAATCCATGATGGTATATTTTAAATGTTTGTATTAAGTAAACATTTTTAAATAGTATTTTCTAAATAATAGATAATTATTTCAAAAAACTAAAGGAATATTTTTAGTAATATAGTTTATTGCATGCCTTTCTATACTTCTTTTTATGCACACGAATATTTGTGTACCATGATCTTATTATTTATGTACCACAAATATTTGTAACTGACAGCATGGCCTTGTTTATAGATTTTTGTAAAATAATATGTGCACACGAATATTTGTTTATCACGAAGTAAAAAAAGTAAAATTAATTACACACGAATATTTGTATCTAACATTTATTATTAGTTCCCTCAAAAAACATTTATTATTAGGATTATTATTTACATACTTTTTTCTTTTGACAAAAAGAAATAACATGTGCTGCCACATCCGTTTTATATTACTCTACATTAAGCTTCGGGGGTTAGCTACATTGGCGTGCTGGACAATAGATGCTGACTGTTAGCTCTAGCTCACCGGATGGATTCCTGTATAGCACCATTTTTCATTTTAATTTCCCTGACAGACGGGGCCCACTAGTCATAGAGAAATATAGTATATCCAAATAATTCTGTTTCATATTTATAAGTGGTCCTCATGCTAGGTCAGCATACTCTACATATATGAATAGGATTAGCATCGTGTTTGCACGTTCGTGCCAAGTTTTAGAACCAATTCAGCGTATTTTTCAAGTTCGGACATTAAAGTAAACATCTATGACAAGTTTAAGCACCACTGGTGTAATATATTTTATTGCATGCCTTTCTGTACTTATTTTTATGCACACGAATATTTGTGTACCATGATCTTATTATTTATGTACCACAAATATTTGTAACTGACAGCATGGCCTTGTTTATAGATTTTTGTAAAATAATATGTGTACACGAATATTTGTTTATCACGAAGTAAAAAAAGTAAAATTAATTACACATGAATATTTGAATCTAACATTTATTATTAGTTCCCTCAAAAAACATTTATTATTAGGATTATTATTTACATACATTTTTCTTTTGACAAAAAGAAAGAACATGTGCTACCACATCCGTTTTATATTACTCTACATTAAGCTTCGGGGGTTAGCTACATTGGCGTGCTGGCCAATAGATGCTGACTGTTAGCTCTAGCTCACCGGATGGATTCCTGTATAGCACCATTTTTCATTTTAATTTCCCTGACAGACGGGGCCCACTAGTCATAGAGAAATATAGTATATCCAAATAATTCTGTTTCATATTTATAAGTGGTCCTCATGCCAGGTCAGCATACTCTACATATATGAATAGGATTAGCATCGTGTTTGCACGTTCGTGCCAAGTTTTAGAACCAATTCAGCGTATTTTTCAAGTTCGGACATTAAAGTATACATCCATGACAAGTTCAAGCACCACTGGTGTAATATATTTTATTGCATGCCTTTCTATACTTATTTTTATGCACATGAATATTTGTGTACCATGATCTTATTATTTATGTACCACAAATATTTGTAACTGGCAGCATGGCCTTGTTTATAGATTTTTGTAAAATAATATGTGCACACGAATATTAGTTTATCACGAAGTAAAAAAAAGTAAAATTAATTACACACGAATATTTGAATCTAACATTTATTATTAGTTCCCTCAAAAAACATTTATTATTAGGATTATTATTTACATACTTTTTTCTTTTGACAAAAAGAAATAACATGTGCTACCACATCCGTTTTATAGTACTCTACATTAAGCTTCGGGGGTTAGCTACATTGGCGTGCTGGCAAATAGATGCTGACTGTTAGCTCTAGCTCAACGGATGGATTCCTGTATAGCACCATTTTTCATTTTAATTTCCCTGACAGACGGGGCCCACTAGTCATAGAGAAATATAGTATATCCAAATAATTCTGTTTCATATTTATAAGTGGTCCTCATGCTAGGTCACCATACTCTACATATATGAATAGGATTAGCATCGTGTTTGCACGTTCGTGCCCAGTTTTAGAACCAATTCAGCGTATTTTTCAAGTTCGGACATTAAAATAAACATCCATGACAAGTTCAAGCACCACTGATGTAATATATTTTATTGCATGCCTTTCTATACTTATTTTTATGCACACGAATATTTGTGTACCATGATCTTATTATTTATGTACCACAAATATTTGTAACTGGCAGCATGGCCTTGTTTATAGATTTTTGTAAAATAATATGTGCACACGAATATTTGTTTATCACGAAGTAAAAAAAGTAAAATTAATTACACATGAATATTTGAATCGAACATTTATTATT
The DNA here is from genome assembly GCF_002162155.2 of Triticum dicoccoides. Taxonomy (NCBI): domain Eukaryota; kingdom Viridiplantae; phylum Streptophyta; class Magnoliopsida; order Poales; family Poaceae; genus Triticum; species Triticum dicoccoides. Next base: position 59,792,023 of record NC_041380.1, on the reverse strand, counting down.
AGTTCCCTCAAAAAACATTTATTATTAGGATTATTATTTACATACTTTTTTCTTTTGACAAAAAGAAATAACATGTGCTACCACATCCGTTTTATATTGCTCTACATTAAGCTTCGGGGGTTAGCTACATTGGCGTGCTGGCCAATAGATGCTGACTGTTAGCTCTAGCTCACCGGATGGATTCCTGTATAGCACCATTTTTCATTTTAATTTCCCTGACAGACGGGGCCCACTAGTCATAGAGAAATATAGTATATCCAAATAATTCTGTTTCATATTTATAAGTGGTCCTCATGCCAGGTCAGCATACTCTACATATATGAATAGGATTAGCATCGTATTTGCACGTTCGTGCCAAGTTTTAGAACCAATTCAGCGTATTTTTCAAGTTTGGACATTAAAGTAAACATTCATGACAAGTTCAAGCACCACTGGTGTAATATATTTTACTGCATGTCTTTCTATACTTATTTTTATGCACACGAATATTTGTGTACCATGATCTTATTATTTATGTACCACAAATATTTGTAACTGACAGCATGGCCTTGTTTATAGATTTTTGTAAAATAATATGTGCACACGAATATTTGTTTATCACGAAGTAAACAAAGTAAAATTAATTACACACGAATATTTGAATCTAACATTTATTATTAGTTCCCTCAAAAAACATTTATTATTAGGATTATTATTTACATACTTTTTTCTTTTGACAAAAAGAAATAACATGTGCTGCCACATCCGTTTTATATTACTCTACATTAAGCTTCGGGGGTTAGCTACATTGGCGTGCTGGCCAATAGGTGCTGACTGTTAGCTCTAGCTCACCGGATGGATTCCTGTATAGCATCATTTTTCATTTTAATTTCCTTGACAGATGGGGCCCACTAGTCATAGAGAAATATAGTATATCCAAATAATTCTGTTTCATATTTATAAGTGGTCCTCATGCCAGGTCAGCATACTTTACATATATGAATAGGATTAGCATCGTGTTTGCACGTTCGTGCCAAGTTTTAGAACCAATTCGACGTATTTTTCAAGTTCAGACATTAAAGTAAACATCCATGACAAGTTCAAGCACCACTAGTGTATTTACTTTTTTTTACATGTTAGTATTATTAGTAGACAGAAAAAACTGCATCCTGAGGGAGGATATCTGTCGTTGGATGTAAGTAGCACAAATGATTGTACTTGCTGTGCCTGTTGCGATCCATCGAGGAGATGGAGAGAGACTGTGGGCGCTCTCACTGGTCACTGCCGTCCTTTTCAGGCTGCAGGACAGGCACGTTGTGGCTACCACACACGCAGCCCCGTCTATAAGGGCATCTCTTTTTTTTTGCGAGGAATCTATAAGGGCATCTCGAGCCGTTGGCCCCTCAGCGGGCGCCTAAAATCGTCGTCTGGGGTGAGCCGGCGTAAAAATTGGGCTTGGGGCGAGTTGGTCCCCAGCCGCCGGCCCCAGGGCCGTCTCAGGCACGTTTTAAAATAAAAAAATTTCAGCGAAGTTTGGCTTAAACACAATAAATTTCGGCCAAACACGATAAATTTCGGCACATTTCGGCGAAGTTCGCGGATTTCCATTACATAGCACATATACATAAACTAATCTAAAGGAAAAACTGATTGAAGTCACCGCCGTCGCCGGCATCGTCGTCGGCGGCCTTCTCCTCCTTCACGCGGGCGCCCCTGCTGGACCCCTGCCCGGCGTCGCCATGGCGGACTGGTGGCGGCGCGTCGTCGTCGTCGTCGTCGCTGTCGTAGATGACGATGACTCCGCCTTCGTTGCGGCCGCATCGACGCTCCGCGAAGCGAAGCAGGGCGGCGCACTGGCGCTCCTTCGCCTTCTCCAGGCGTCCCTTCTCCATCGCTATGGAGTCCCTGCGCGCCCATTCCAGGGCCGCGCCGTCGTCGTCGAGCTCCGTCGTCACCGGTGCGGCCGGCTCCTTCTTCACCGGCGCGAGCCCCGGCTCCGTCTTTGGCTTGACGAAGCGCGGAGGAGGAGCCGACGAGTAGGCGCGCCGGCCGCCCTCGTTGATGACGATGCCGGTGCTGCGAGTGCGCCGGCCGAGCGGCGTCTCCCCCGCGGGCTCGGCCTTGACGCCGAGCAGGGCCGGAGTGCCGGAGGAGTGCGATGAAGATCGGGAGGAGGAAGAGAAGGAGGACCCGAACCTCCTTGGCGCCCATGGCCCGGCGCGTCGGTGCTGCGCCGGGGCGGCCGCCCTCGCCAGATACGCCAACGGCGGGTCGTTGCCGCCCTCGAGGTACGTCAGCACACCCTCGAGTGTGCGGCCGGGGACACCCCACCCCAGGTGGCGCCCCTCGCTCTTCTGCCGGCCGCCGACCACCGGCGCGCCGTTGGTGGACGCAAGCGCTGCTGCTGGCGGCGCTCGAAATACGCCGCCCAAGCCGCGTGGTTGTCGGCAGCGTATTGGGGGAGGGAGAGTTGGGCGTCGGTGAGGGAGGCGCGCACGACCTCGACTTCCTCGGCGAAGTACTTCGGCTTCGCCACGGCGTCGGGAAACGGGGGAATGGGCACTCCCTCGGCGCTGAGTCTCCACCCCATCGGCCCGGCGCGCATGTCCGGCGGCGCCGGGATGTTCGCCTGAAACAGGAGTCAGGACTCCTGTTCGCGGAGCGAACGGTGGGCGAAGCCGTTGGCCGCCGCCTCGTCTCCGGGGAAGCGTTCCGCCATGGCGACGGGCTCGAGAGAGGTAGAGAGATAGAGGGAGGGGCTGGGCGGCGGCGCTCGGGAGAGGTAGGGGCTGGGCGGCGACAAAGGGCAGGACTGGTGTGGGCACCAACCTAGCAGCCAAAGTTTTGGCACAGAGAAAAGCGCTCCCGCGAGCTGAACATTCATGCAGCACATCATAGGAATAGAAACCTGTACCATAGTACGAGTACCAGAGATATTGACGTTGGTCAATAAATTAACCCTTCACTTTTGGGGACATCGAGCGGGACACGCGTGCGGCGCCTTTGGATCGCCCGTCCATCACCGTAGCACGAGTAGAGTAGAGTAGGGGCCTGAGCCTCCCATCCATCCATCAAGGAAAATAAGATCCACAAAGTGCACTGACCGACCTTCCTTCCTTCCTTCCAATGGAATTACGCGGACAGCGACTCCACACCGCCCGGCACAGCACGAAAGCGAAAGCGACGGCCAGCCCGCGTTCTAGCTTGCTTGCACATTCCTAGGCTTGGGCTAGGCCTCAATTATCACGTCTCTGAAAATCGCACCACTGCTCCATATACAACTCATGCAGAGGTGCATCAATGGCAATTCATTCAAGCGGCCAAGCCATTGCCAGTGTTACGCATCATGTCGGCCAAGCTAGCTGCCATTGCCATCTCACGACGGTGGCGACGGCGTGGCCGCGATGTCCCAATTATCACGATGCTGGAATTTTTGGATACGATTGAAAGCGGCGAAATGAGGTACAGTAGAGGGACCTGCCGCCTATCCGCCGAGACCAGTTTTCTCCGGCGGAAACCGACCCCGTGATGCCATGCGGCTTGATCGCCGGGCCCACACGCAGGGACACCGGCGGGACCCGCGCGATAGAGACGTCCACGTAGGCAGCTATCTAGTTGTCCATGCTGACTCACGTTGACGATTCCATCCAAAGCTCGTGGCATCAAGCTGCTGCTGCTGCCCGCTCATGCACACTGACCTTTATACACTACTTATTTTTGGCGGGGTCGCTGAGCTTTATACTTTGGGATGATTAGCACCACTTTGTGTAGGATTACTGCAAGTGTTACACAGCGACAGCAGCATTATCATTTTGTTAGGATTAGTGCTTGGTAGCCAAGCTAACAAGTTATCAGAGGATCCCAACCCAGCTAGCTGAATCATGGGTGACTTTCGGTTGGTGACATGAATAATCATGGACGACTCCGAGGACAAATGTATAAAAAGCAGCATATCACCACGTACTACCACTAGAAGAGAAAATAAGAGAAGATCACTCAATAGATTACTACATCTACTATAGATATCTCGTATAGAGATAACGTATGTTTGATGCTTTTCTTGGCGTGCGCCAGCCATACAGCTCACCTTTGCCCAATCGCCCAAGCATGGCATTGCACACCGAACAAGCCATCCCTCTTCTTCTTGTGTGATTCTAGTATACTACTCCTTCATTCCAAATTATTCGTCGCAGAAATGGATATATCTAAAACCTAAATACATCTAGATACATCTATACCTGCAACAAGTAATTCGGAACGAAAGGAGTAGTATCTACTTTTGCTTGTCGTGGGTGTCAAAAGGGGATGGATGGATATCCACCACCAAGATCTCATCGGATCAGTGTGGTACAATCAATTCCTCCTAGCCATGCTCTCCAAGGTTTTTTTTTGCAGGAACAAAAGAAGAGAAAAAGGAAATTTGATCGAATGCACCATCTGAAATCTGAATTAGTATCAGACTAGTTTGAGGCTCCGAGCTCTTGCACATTCCTCCGTTCTGGTTTATTAGTCCTCTTCACATTTTATGCAAATTTTTGACTTTAAATTTAACTAACAAAATTTTAATGCATGTAACTAAAAATAATATCATCAGAAATTATGCTTAAATACGAATCCAACGATATAATTTTTAGTGGCATGCATTATTATTTTCTTAGTTAAACCTATGATCAAAGTTTGGCACAAAATATTAAAGGGACCAATAAACCAGGACGGATGTGGTACTTAGATGAGGTTCAGCGATTGCAATTTGGCAATTAATTCAGGCAGTGTGGAAGCAGTTAAAATCCGTAAGGATTTGGTTTTACCATTTCGCACTGGCATTATAAAACCATCATGATTTCATGGGGCAGTAGCCGGAGACATCAGGTGATACCAACCTTCACATGCTCCCATGATCCAAATTTTAAAAAGTCACATTTAGATGTTTAAAAAATTCTAAAAAAAGTTGTGAATGTTCAAATGACATATGTTCATAACTCCTAAAAAGTTCAGATCAAAATTATTTGTGAATGTTCAAAAGACCAACTCAAATCCTTTATGAAAATTATTTTGGCTTTTATATTCTTGGGACTTATTTAGGTTGGCCTTGTGCCCAACAATATTTCAAAATGGTTTGGTCTCTACCAAAACAAGCTAGGGTTTCAACTAGTTGCTTTTGGATTTTCATTCTTCTAGGCAAACAATCAAGTAAAACCAAGTCAATCACATAAGCATTTCCTAGGAAAAAATTTAATCCATTTAATTTTTTTAGGGTACCAGATTTGGAAAAAAATATAAGATGTGACAGCTGGTGAGGCTTTGTAGCGTCAGTCAGGCGGGCCCTACCCAAAAGAGTTAGCTGCGTGAATTAGTTTTGTCCACAGTTTATTTTAAAATTTTCTTTCGCCTCGGGGTCATTTTTGTTGGCTTTGCCGAGCCTGAGCCTGGAATTACGCGGACAGCGACTCCACACCGCCTGGGACGAAAGCGAAAGCGACGGCTAGTCCATCCTCTAGTAGCCATCCTCTACTAGCTTGCTTGCACATTCCTAGGTTAGGCCCCAATTATCACGTCTCTGAAAATCAACCTACTGCTCCATAAAACTCATGCAGAGGTGCATCAACAGCAAATCATTCAAGCCAGTTTTATGATGTTGTCGTAGAAACGGTTGAAATCCGGGTGGTCATCTGGCACGGCATTTTGACACTCAGAGCATCTACAACCGGATATCTGAGAACTGCCTCATACATCCGGATGAACCGCCCAGTCACCCTCTCAGAAGGCCTCATACGTCTGGACCGACAGGCACCACCGTATCCAGCCTAAATATGGAGCGGATAAGGGAGTGCCCGGGCACACCCGCCACGGCGGACCCAACAGCCCGACCTCACTCCAAATTCCACCAAATTCATCAAACACCTCCTTCTCCTCCCGCCGCCCTCCTACCATTTCCGTGTCTGGACCCTCGCCATCCTCCATCCTTGCTCCCAATCCTCACCTTCGGTCCCGATCCATCGCCGGAGATGTTGTCCAGCCCGACCCACACCGCCACGGCGGAGACGCAGTCCGCCTAGTCCGTCGGCGGCGACTTGCAAGGCGGAGAACGTCGCCCGCAAGTTGCGGCGACGCCGACATCAAGAGAGGGAGGCAGCCACGACATCGCAGGGAGGTTCAGACGTGGTGGAGCAGCTGTCTCCTCCGCCGCTCCCGGATCCCCGCACCCCTTCCCTCCGAGCGCCTACGCGGATTATGTTGTCCGACCCTTTTGGGACACAGGATGATCCGACCGCCGGCCGAGCCACTCCAGACAGCTTTCGGCCCACGCAAATGCAGGCGGTGGAGCCTGCCTGGATGCAAGCAGAGGAGGACGAGCATGATGCATTCCGCCTGGAGCAGGACGCATTCCGCTCGGAGCAGGCGTCCAGCCAGTGATCCGAGGCCGTCCATCATGCTCGGACAATGATTTCATTTGTCATGCCTGATTTTTGAACTATGATTTGTTTTGCTTTGTTTTGAACTTTGCCATTGATCTCAGTTTGTACCATATGATCGATGTGTATGGATTGCATGGATTTAAGAATCAGAATTTGCGGTATGTGAATATTTAAGGGATGCCCGGTCAGTGTTCGCGGAGGTTTGAGGGGCCGGATTTGCTGAGTCCGGCTGTAGACTGTAGATGCTGTTGCAACGTCGTGTGTCTGCATTTCATTAATCATTACCAGGTGATGTCGGCCAAGCTAGGTGCCATTGCCATCTCACCACGGTGGCGACGGCGTGGCGGCCAACGACATGTGCGAGCTTCTTTTGGATACGATTGAAAGCGGCCAAATGAGGTACAGTGAACTGCCGCCTATCCGCCGAGACCAACAGTCGCTTCATGGAGGAGGTGGACGCCAGTTTTCTTCCACGGAAACCGACCCCGTGCCGCTCCGTGCCGTGCGGCTCGACGGCCGGTCCCACACGCAGGTGCGACCCACGCGGCCCACGAGATGGCGACGTCCACGTAGGCAGCCATCTATTTGTCCATGCTGACTGACGCTGACTCGTGGCATCAAGCTGCTGCTGCTGCCCGCTCATACTTTGCGAGATGATTAGCACCACTTTGTGTAGGATTAATCGTAGTAGCATTAGGCATTAGGATCCCAACACAGCTGAACCATGGGTGACTTTCGGTTGGTGACATGAATAATCATGGATGACTTGGACGACTTTGTATAACAGCAGCATCACCTACCGCTACAAGAGAAGAAAAGAGAAGAACACTCAATAGATTACTACATCTAGTCATCTACCAGTAGATGTGAAAAGGATATTTTTCGCAGGAAGAAAAGAAAGGAAAAAAGGAAATTTGATCGAATGAACCATCTGAAAAATCTGAATTATTATTATCACAAAGAGATATGTTACGACTCTATTACAGCCCAATGCTAATCTATGTACTCTCTCACCAATACATACATTTGAAACTAATCTCGTCCGCATTTCAAGAGGAACCAACCAATTGGTTGATCACCGGGCGTCGCCGCCGGCGGTGCTGCTGAAGCCGATGTCGTGGCCGCCCTTGCGCAGCGTGCTGGTGAGCGACGACGAGCTCAGCGAGTCGGACGAGGAGTCGTCCGACGGGTTCAGCCCCAGCGCGTTGTAGTCGGACACGCTGTCCTGCAGGCTCAGCAGCAGCTGGTGGTTGGCGCTGAAGCTCATGGACGGCCTCGCCGCCGGCACGAACGGCGGGTCCGCCTCCCCGCTCAGCATCTGCACCACCGCGCGCATCCCCGGCCGGCGCTCCGGCTCCGGGCTCGAGCAGGCGAGACCGACGAGCAGGACCCTACGCATCTCCCCCTCGTCGTACTCGCCGCCGAGCCGCGGGTCGACGGCGTTCAGCACGCGCGCCTCGCCGTGCAGGCTCCACACCCATTCGACGAGGTTGTTGCACCGGCCCTCGGTGCCGATCGGCCGCCGCCCGCACGCCACCTCCAGCACCAGCGCGCCGAAGCTGAACACGTCGGTCGCCTCGGTGGCGCGGCCGGTGAGCATGTACTCCGGCGCCAGGTACCCCATGGTGCCGGCGGCGGCCGTGGCGTCCGGGGACGCGCCGTGCTCCGCCTGCCGCGCGAGGCCGAAGTCGCCCAGCCGCGCGCGGTACGACTCGTCCAGCATCACGTTGCTGGACTTGACGTCCCGGTGGATGACCCGGCGGTCGCACTCGTGGTGGAGGTAGGCCAGCGCGGAGGCGACGCCGGCGAGGATCTCGTGGCGGTGGCGCCACGGCAGGGCCGGGGAGGAGGCGTCGAAGAGCGTGCGGTCGAGGCTGCCGTTGCGCATGTAGTCGTAGACGAGCAGGATCTCGCCCTTCTCGTAGCACCAGCCCTGGAGGCGGAGGAGGTTGCGGTGGCGGAGGCCGGCGATGATGGAGAGCTCCGAGAGGAACTCGGCCCGCGCCTGCGCGCCGTCGGCGTTGGCGTTGGTGCAGCGCTTCACGGCCACCATGGCGCCCGTGTCCGGGACGATGCCCTTGTACACGACGCCGAACGCGCCGTTGCCGATGACCCGGGACGCGTCGAAGCCCCGCGTCGCCGCGCTGAGCTCCTTGTAGGAGAACTCCCGCGGCGACCGCGCCATGGCCGCCGCCGACGCCACGTTGTCGCGCTTCGTGGCCACCGCCACGGCGTCCCGCTTCCTGGCCTTGGCGCGGCGCGCGAGCGCCCAGAGCGCGAAGCCCGCGAACGACGCCGCCACGACCGCCCCCGCCGTCGCGGCGCCGGCCACGGCCCCTTGTGGAGGCGGGTGGTGCGGCGTCTTGGCATTGTTCCGAGCGACCGAAATTGCCGGGGCGCTTGCAGCTGAGCTGGTCGGCGGCGCCGAAACCGTCGCCGGCGGCGTGATGCCCGGGAGCTGCGGAGTGGAGGGAAGCGTCGGGTCGAGGGCCCTCACCGGAGGGGGAGCAGCCGAAACGGGCGGCGGCTTGGACGGCGCCGGTGAAGGAGCGGACGGGGTGGAGAAGCTCCACCACTCGACGGCGTGGATCTCCGTGCTGCCCTGCGTGGACGCGGAGAACCCGACGAACGCCTGCTCCTTGACATACTCCGCGAGATCGACCGTCGCCGACAGCACCGGCGCGGCGGGCCGCTTGGCCGAGTAGGACACGAAGACGTCCATGGCCTTCCCCGGCGCGTACTCGATCCACGCGTACACGGTCCGCCCGCTGGTGAGCTCGACGCCCGCCAAGTCCAGATCAGCCACGGCCGTGGACACCATGCTCCCGAGATCGACGCCGACGTGGTTCCCGTTGACGTCCCCGAACTGGAGGTCCATGAGCGTGTCGAACTCGACGGCGACGTCGGCGGCGGGGTCGAGGCCGAGGAACGCGCCGCCGTCCCCGACGGCGGCCGCGTCGGGGGCGACGACGAAGGCGAGCCCGCCGCCGACGGAGCCCCGGTTGAGCGTGGTGACGGTGAAGGCGAAGCTGGTGGAGAAGCCCGCGAGGAGGCGCACGGGGGCCGCGTAGAGCGCCCGCCCCGCCGCCGAGGTGGGCACCGGCAGGTCCCGCGTGAGCCGGATGGTGTTGTTGTTGAGGTGCGCGTCGCCCAGCAGCTTCAGCGTGGCCAGCGTCAGCGTCGCGTAGTCGAACCGCACCGCGCCGGTGGCCGTGGTTTCAGCGAGGAGGAAGAGTAGGATGCTGAGGAGGCGGAGCGGAGGGGAGGTGGTGGCCATTGCGGGCGGCATTGGAGGTGGCGTGGGGATTGGGAGACATTTACATGGGGATGAGCTAGAGTGTGGAGTGAGGTGAGGCCGACCGGGAGAGAGTAGGTGAGGTGGGAGATGAGATGGGATTAGCGGGGCGGGGCGACACGTGCGGGCGAGGGGGGTGGCGGGGTAACGGTAGGGAGGGAGGGCGGTGCGGTGGCCGCGGGTGGCGGAGTCAGAGTGCGTTCTACTAGTTGCAGAGGCGGGTGCGGCGACGCCGACTGCCGCGCCACCGCCCACCGGTCGGCTGTTGCTGTCACGGCGGCGGTGCCGGTGCCCATGCCCGTCGAGTGCAACGGTAGGATAGGAAACGCGGCGCGCGAGCGGGGGCGAGCCGTTCGTCGCGTCGTGGACCGGCGAGGTGGTGTCACGGGCGCGGGCGGGGCACGTATGGGCGTGCATGGATGGGCATGGGACGCGACTCGGCGAGGTTGAATGGTTGATCGCGCACGTGAACAGCTGGGTGGAACGAGAGCCAAAACAACGACGATTAATATAGTCCAAAGAATCGACGTATTACTTTTTAAATTCCATCACTCGTCTTTTGTGTGGAATTGCAATCAGGAATAGCAGTAGGAGTTGGAAATTAGTGCGCAAAGTGGGAGTTGCTGCTTTAAGATTGTGAATGTCATCTGTCGTCCATCAAGATTCAGGAGGGGTATCACGTGCTGGCTTGTGAGAATGTTTTTTTCTCAAACTATATAAGGCTAGTACTCATTTCGGTACCTTTTCAGTTTCTCAAAGGTGTTGGTAAGTTTACGCCCTCTCTAAAAATATATTGTTTACTATTTTATTTGTAATTTTCATGTGAAAGGGACTAAATCAACAAAACGGCTAGGTCTAGGCCCACATTGGTGGAGGCAGAACAGAATTTTTAACAATGCCGGGATGTCGAGACAAACACATTTGGCTTTTGGATGTATATTTACACACTGTACATAAAAATAGCAATACAGAAAAGAAATCAAGATCAAAAAAATTTTAAATAAACTTGACTTTTTGTTGTACTTGTTTTAAAAGTTTTGGCAAGGAATAACTTTGATGGTATTCTCGGTTGAAAACAGCTTGTATCAGGTGTATATCCAAGAGCCAAAAGGTATTTCTCGAGGATGTCCCGTTCTATTAGACTAGGTTTTTTGGGGTGAGGGTCCAGAACTTCTTGCAAGCATATAAAACAAACGAGAAACATAAAATTACAAGACAATAGGTTGTCTTGTTTGTCACATGATTGATTCTCACATACACATCAAACGAGAAAGCAGGGGTGGACCCAAGAAAACCCAACATCCCCACATCGCTTTAAGAGCATGGTTAACGCCTTCTTCGATTCATAGAGTAGGAATTTTATACGCATAGACCTTTTTGCAACATCTAGCCCGATTTAATTTGATCTGAGGCTAATCTGCTTCCAATGCCTCAATTATGATACTTATGTGCAATTTACTTAAAAAATTACATCGAAATCTATGAACCGTATAATTGTGCAACCATGGATGCTGACACGAGATGTCGAATCTTGTTTTTCGGGGAACCAAAATGTATGGGGCTACTACGGTCAACTGGCCATTAGGCCAACTCCACCGCGCGACTTTATCATGTCCGCTCCCGTTCGTTTGGGGTAAAAGGGACAAACGAGATGGCCCAGCGCGCGGGCGCAAACGGACAAATGTCCGGATTCCGTCCGCTTTCGACCCATCCCCGGCCCAAACTTGCGCTCGGTTTGGGGTGAAACGGACGCGCGCGGACGGCCTCGACGCACGCCCTTGTCCCCTCCGTGGCCCGCCTGTCGGGGACACTAGCAGTCCCTCCGCTCCCAACGCTTCACCCTCTCTCCCCGCCCCGCCCTGCCGCCGGCGCCGCCTCTATTCTCCGGCCGCCTCCTCACCGCGCAACCCCCACGCCGTCCGTACCAAACCACGTCTCGACATGGCCGCCACCACGCCCGCGCTTCCGCCGTAGTTTTGGTCGTCGATCGGAGGAGGTTTGGCTCTCGTCGTCCTTGCCGGTGGCAGAGGGGACACGACTGCCGGCGACGTACCACGGCGGCCGAGGCAGATTCCCAGGAGAGCTCCAGAGCGGCCTGTAGCCGGCCGGCAACCACCCAGCTGTGTCGAGGTGATCATCGCGGCCTCTTCGCCACCACGAGCGCAAGGTATTTGACCTTTTGCCAACAAAGGTATGGACAGTGGAGACGAGTTTTTCTACCATCACTTCCTTTGTTCATCGGACGATTCGTCGTCGGATGATGACGATCTTGTGGTGGCTGCACTGGTCGTTCACGACCATATTCAACGGCAGCTTCCTCGGTACAGGGGGTCAGTCCCTGGCCGTGCTCCCAACCTGAACCGCAACAGGGAGAGAGGCCACACCCTGCTCTATGCAGATTACTTTGCCAACACCCCGCTCTTCAGGCCGGATAAATTTCGTCGCCGTTTTCGTATGGCCAGGCATGTGTTCAATCGTATCCGAGAGGGAGTGGTTGCTCATGACCCATACTTCGAGTGCAAGACGGATGCCCTTGGCAAGCTTGGATTCTCCTCCTACCAGAAATGCACCGCGGCCATCCACATGCTTGCATATGGAATTCCAGGCGATCTGGTTGATGAGTATGTGCGTATGAGTGAGACAACATGTCTGATGTCAATGTACAAGTTTTGCCAGGCTGTGATCGAGGTCTTTGGCCCAGAGTACTTGAGGCAGCCAACTGCCGCTGATACAGAGAGATTGTTGGCGACCAACGCAGCTAGAGGCTTTCCAGGTATGCTTGGCAGCATAGATTGTATGCACTGGGAGTGGAAGAACTGTCCATTTGCTTGGCAGGGCCAGTACAAGGGGCATGTTAACGGGTGCACTGTCATATTAGAAGCGGTGGCATCACAAAATCTTTGGATATGGCATTCTTTCTTCGGCATGGCAGGTTCTCACAATGATATCAACGTGCTGCAGCGTTCTCCAGTCTTCGCGAGGCTTGCAGAAGGCCACTCCCCACCTGTCAACTTTGAGATCAACGGCCACCATTACAACAAGGGATACTATCTAGCAGATGGTATATATCCTCAGTGGTCAACTTTTGTGAAGACAATCTCGAAACCCCAAGGTGAGAAGAGAAAGAGATTTGCCCAAATGCAAGAGAGTGTTAGAAAGGATGTGGAATGTGCTTTTGGTGTGCTTCAATCCCGGTGGGGTATCGTTCGAAACCCTGCACTGTCATGGGATGAAAGGAAGCTTTGGGAGGTGATAACTGCTTGTGTGATCATGCACAACATGATCGTCGAGGACGAGCGTGATGAGAGTATCTTCGACCAAGGATTTGATTATCAAGATGAAAATATTGAGCCCCTGCACCAAGACCCGGCCACATTTGAACAGTTTGCCCAATTCCACCGTGAGATGCGTGATTGGCACACTCATGTGAATCTTTAAAATGACTTGGTTGAGCACGTGTGGGATCACGTTGGCAACCAATAGATGTATTTGTCCATTTTATATTCAGTCAAGACAATTTCGATTTGGTTGTAAAACTATTTTATTAAAGACAATTTCAATTGGGTTGTAAAATTATTTTAATTTTTAGACAAATATCTGGGTTCGAAACTAGTTTTAATGCAAATTTGGGCAATTCTTGGCCCTGACGGACAGGATGGGGCAAAAGGATGCGGCCGCGCGCTGGGTGCACGGTCACCGCATCCCAGAACAGGCCCGGACACGATCCTAAATCCCTACCCAAAGAGACAAAAACAGAACAAAACGGACATCCGTTTGGGGTCGCGCGGTGTAGTTGGCCTTACCACCATGTCTCCGCGACGTACCTGCAAATACAGTGCCAGCCAAGTACGCAACATAGCTGGTAGTACGTACGTGAGACGATCACGTGGGGGATGGATTGATGGGCTGTATTGCTACGACTCTAGCTTGTAGTCCACCCTATACAAGTAGTATACCGTAGAGACTGGAGGTTTGGGTTGTGAGATCCGCGGCGCGCGGGTACAGAGTGGAGGATGCATGTTTGCGTGAACTGCACTTGAAACCATTGGGATAACATACAATACTCCGGCGGGCGACTGAATAATCTACTCCGGTAGAGTAGACGAGACACCCTTGGAAAGGTTGGCTCTGATTACCAGGCCACACGTTACCATCACACCACTAACGACGACGACACTTTCCGCACAAATCCATCATCGATCCCGTGCAGTGTTATACTATATGCCAGTTTTATACGTGTTCTACCACACAGCTGTTAGGGTGAGACGGATACGCACAGGGCACACAGGCTAGGGCAGACGGCAGGCATCACAATTGTGAAGGATGATAAACCCATCTTATCTCATTTGTCTCAAAAACCAACAAGGCTACAAAGGCCAGAGCCCAGAGGTAGATTGATTATACTCCATAAATAAGGCTAGAAAACACTGTACTACGTACTCCGGTAGGGGATGTTCCAAGTGACACTCTCCATGTCTGGATATAGTACAGTACTAGTGTATTTTTCAGTACTGGGGTACTTGATTACTCTTCGATCTTAAGCAAGTGCACTTGTTTAACCAGCTAGGGGTAGCTCGGTAGGTTGGTTAGTACCAGTACGTACTCCGTCATCCCGGTCCGTATATCGGTTGCACTGAAGTGAACTACTGTAGTACCTACAGGCTACAGTAGCCTATCATTCCTTGCTTTTTCCGAGGGAGATCACGAGAGTGCAATCAGCAAAGTAGCCTACTAAGTTAATCTTCCCGAGATCAAATCTTGAGCACCGCTGGCACGAGCGAGATTGCTACCACCGGCAGGTAAAAAAACATTTCTAGGGTTGTACTCCTACCAGTAAGCAAGCAATGGGCGATGCACTGATGCACACATGCCAGCCGGCCGGCGGCAGAATAGTAGGACACACACATCATACCAGCAGGGTTGGCATTTCTTGAGAGGTGGAGTAATTAGCAGGAATCATCAGCAAGAAGGCGGGCATATAGTAGTGAGATAATGTGCTGTCGGGTGTCTTTATGCTGCATCTCGATGGCGCCTTGCGAGACACATACACATGCTTGTTGTTATTAACCATAATGTAGTATCAACTTTTTCCTTAGTCAAAAACCATATATAGCCCTAAAGAAACTATATATACTCTATCATGTTTTTCCTTAGTCGAAACTATATATATATGAGACCATGGGTATGACCCGGTCTTAATTTTTTTTAAATGCCATATACCTTGGAAATTAATTCATTAGAAACAGACATACGAACATCCATTTGGTATAACCATAGGTATATCCAATATATACCTAATAGGTATATATGTACAATTTGGACATTAGGGTATACAATAAATTGGGTAAATAAATAGGAGGTATGTTTCACTCTTATCGCCGTAGGGTATATTATAGCGTGGGTATCATACATTAGTCATATGATATATTGAATATATATTAGAAACATACATACGAACAAAATGTAACAGTTCCAAAAATAAATTATAAAATATATATAGGTATCTGCGTATATATATAATTTCGTTGGTAGGTATTAGATACCCGTATTAGGAAACAAAAATACACGTATTAGACACCCGCGACAGTTCAAAACAAATCAACATTAATACAATTTATTATATGGCAAGTCTTGCATGTCTAATATTTAAAAAACAAAAATAAAATGTAAGCATGGAAAGCCTTGCATGAAGAATAGTTAGGAAATAAATTAAATATACCACGGTTTTCAAAACAATCAAGGTGCCTAGGCACCTAGGTGCCCCATCTATTTTACCTATATATATATATATATATATATATATATATATATATATATATATATATATATATACTAGCAAAACATGCCCGTGCGTTGCAACGGGAAAAAAATATCCATCCATCATGCTCACACTTTACAACATCGGCGAATCCTTTGAAATCTTTCACGATGCCACACAACAAACAACATGATAAGTGGTGTTTCGCAAAAAGCATAAGATTGGATGATTTTTGAATACTCAAGATGTTTCAAATTTATTTAACAACATAAATATCAATGGTAAACCGACATTTCCAAAATACCACATGTAAAGAAGATATTAATTAAGGTTGTATCGTAAACAAAATTTTAGAAATGATTAATATAATAGCATATTTAAAATCTGCATGATTTTTTGAGAGATTTCCATATATGACATGTTAGATTTTGGGTTTGAAAGTTATGAGTTAAAAAAAATTGAATGTGCCCGAAAATAGAAAAAATAAAAATAAAGTGGCTGGGCCAAAACTGAAACATCATGTGGCCCATCTGCTAAATAGGAGAGAATGGAGAAGGAGAAGATTTCTCGAAAAAACAAAAAGGAGAAGGAGAAAGAAGTGAAAAGGAGAGAACCAGGAATCGAACCAGGGTCTCAGGTATGGAGACGTGAGGCTAATACCACCACGCCACTCTACCTCGCATTATGAATGATATGGGCTTACCTTAAATAAACATAAGCCGTCCGCGATTTAAGTGAACCGTTTTTTCCCACTTACCGGTGGCATGGTGGGTAATTATTTACAACTCCAAGGGTAATTTTAGTGACGTACGACCAGAAGCACTATTTACTTTATTAGTATATATACTAGTAAACATGCCCGTGCGTTGCAACGGGAGAAAAAAAACTAAATAATACTCCTACCCAATAATAATTGCCTAAAACACAAATGTGATGATTTGATTAGCAACCCGCATCAATTATTCCCAACATGAAAAATAATTATACTTTAAGCCAAACCATCTTTGCAAATGGGTAAGAAATGTATGCATTATCTGGTTTGCAATCTCCATAGTTTTATTTCAACTTCCACTATTACAGGTGCTATGCATCCATAAAGGTGTACTAATTGTCCATACTTAATGTGAGACATATGTAGTGTGTGAGAGAGAAGGACCCGAGGTTCATTAGGTTAACTGTTGTGATCGATTCCCTGACCGAGAACTGAAAGTTGATCTCTCATTGGCAGTCTTCTCGGAAAGCTCAATCAAATTACATCCTCCAAGGCACGTGGCCGCATCTTCCACTATCTGGGAAGCGGTGGTTACCGTGGTGCCTCCGGCTCTCTGGCCATGGTGTCCGAGGCCGAGCGCACGGCGCGACAGAAGGCAATGTACAACCGGCGCAATGTCGGTCACCAATACGCGTTTGCCAAGACAGACGTGACGTCGGGATGGGTCCCCAACGACACAGACCTCGCTGCGGCGTGGGCGCTCGACCGCACCGTCACCACCGCAGAGACGTCCGCCAGGGGCCACCGCCGTGTTGACAACGAGCTCGCTAAGAATGGCGAGGAGTGGTCGCTTAGCGACTGCTCCGCCAACGCCGGCAGGGGCAAGGCCGCCGGCACGGTGCCGCCAGTGCCTTCGGTAGTGGCCAAGGCGACCCTTCGCACCGCGCAACAGGAGGCGGAGTGGCTCCTCGGCGAGCATAAGGCACGACAACACCGCCGCCGTCGATGGCACGTATGTCGATGGTGGTGCGGCAGGACATGGGGGCCAAGCTTACGAGGTGTTCATTTGATATAAGGTTTAGTGTATTTTAGTAAAACGATTGAAATACCGTCTGTTAATGTAAATTATATTCAAATTTGAATGAAATCCGCCCAGCTTGATCGAATTTCATGAAGTTGGTTCGAACTGTTGGTCGGATGTATGCGGTTAGCGTTGAATGTCGGCCTCCCGCATCCGTGTCCACGGACTGGTCGCCCCTGTCCGCGGACGGATGCGGAAGAAAATTTACGAGTTGTCGTTGGAGATGCCCTTATGCTCAAATCTGATCCTAATTGAATGAGTGCATGCCTAGTCACCGAAATGTTTAACCTCAATGTTATCTTAGCTCCTACATGTCATATTTCATCCATATGTTATATCCTAATTTTTTTTGAATTAGTTATGGTATTTGAATCAAGTGCTTTTATTCAAATTCAAGAAAATGGCAGAACTGCGATATATTTGTTTGGTGATGATTCCTTACTCAAAGTTCATGAAAACTTATAAATGGAGGTCATGTGTTATTTACAAGCTCTTACCTTGAATTTTTGGTATATTTTGTGAAAAAAAAGAAACTCCACTCTTCGTTGTTGATAAAACGAAATCCCTATTCACTCCTTTGGGTATCCTTTTTCCCCATAAGGATATTGAATACAAGGAACTCTTTTTAGTGCTACTGTAATTTTGAAAATGGTAAACATTTCATGAGCATTGGAATTTTATATCACGTATTTATAGTTCAAATTCAAAGTTGGGGCAGATTTGAATTCGTGTTCGAAAAAGGCAGTGAAATACTCTCCGAAAACTCTTGGAAACTTTATTTTGATTTTCTCAACCCCTCCTTTGCCACTGACCAGTGGGTCTCCTGGATAAGTCCAGCTCCGTCATCTCCAAGGGACACGCGCCCGCTTCCTGCCCGGCTGTCTCTTGATCTTTCTCCTCCCCCTCTGCTACCTCACTCCTCACTCTTTTCTTCCCCGCCTGGATCCCCTTTCTCATCAAGCTCGCCGGCCACGCTGCGGCTTGCCGTTGCAACGCCAGCCGCAGGGACCGGCGGGATCCGCCAGCCGTCGGTCCGGATCGACATCCACGCCTCTGGCTCCGACATGCACACCTGCTAGACATCGCCGTGAACCACCTCGTTTCTCCAGTGCGTTTTTGCTCCTTGGCTGTTCCCTAGCTCCATTGTTGCTCCTGCCGTCCCTTTAATGGTGATTCCCGGCGCCGGCGTGCAGGAACCTCTTGAACCAAGGCTGCCTTTCTCGGTTCCATCGGCCGCGGCGGTCATCCTCCTCCCTGAGCAACTACAGGGACCGTGACGGGCTCTGCTTCTGGACAACGGACTCGAAGGCGCGGGTCCCTCCTAATTCTTCCTCGACCGCTGACCGCCATTGACGCCGTTCGTCCTCTCGCCTCCCTGATCCGTCCGACCCGGCCGCCATGAACAGCAAGGTGAGGAGTCGCCTCTGCCTGCTGCTGGCTGCTTGCTGCTACTGTTCGCTACTGGCTTGCTTTGCTATTTGCTGTTGTTGCCGCTGCTGGCTGCTTGCTTTGCCGCTTGCTGCTGCTGGTTGTTTTGCTTGCCGATGCTGCTTGCCTTTGTGGCCTGCTGCTGCTGGCCTTGAGCTGCGAGTAAATGAGAGAAAGAAAGAAAGTTCTACATCTGTACAGGGAGATGGCCGTATTTAGATTCACCTCTGTACAGAGAGATGATCATGTTTCAGTACCGTTTAATTCACTTGCTCCTCCCAGTTTCAGACTAAGGCTAGTCTTCCCTATGCATAGAAGTTTCAGAAAAATGCTCAACCTGCTGAACTTGTAAAATCCATAAAAATATCATTCCAGCTTCTGTTTGGAGTAGCACTTGTATGAAGTTGGATGGTTTAAATTGTATTGTAGCAATAGAAAACATGAACATACTTACCCCCTTAAGTTACAGCCGTGGCCCTCCTGTAGGTCTGGCCCCACATAATATCTGTCCCTCCCTTTTCAAACAGCTAGCCGTCGAGCTGCACTGAGGGAAATTGTTTGATGAAAAGATTTTTTTGTAAAACTGTACCATATTCCGTACTTTCTGTAGTACTTTGGATAGCTAAAACTTAATGTTCGAAGGCATGTCTCACTTTATGCCTTTCTGGTATCATTTTACAAATGTAAATGAAGAAGAAACTCAACAAATCTTGCTTGCCATTTGCATGATTACCAAATGAATGTGCTTTATCTTGGCAAAAAAACAATGCTTATACCAATTATTTTGAACAGTTTTCTTTTTGCAATATGTTTTTTTTTACAAGTACTTATTTTATTTATCATAATGCAGGACATTCATGAGGGTTTGAATTTTTCTGCTGCTGACGATGAATCCTACTTTGGAATCCTTTCAATAAAGTTTTCAAAGGATGGCCGTGAACTTGTTGTCGGAAACAGCAATGAGTCAATATGTATTTATGATCTTTGAGCAAACAAAGTGACAGAGCGAATTCATGCTCATGTGGTATGAAAGTCAAATGCACTCTTTCTTTTGTTGCTTCCATAACCTGTCCTTACAATGTACGCAACACTGTTTGGTGATAGACATATCTTCTTAGGTCATATTGGGATGTACTTCTAAAATCATTTCAAGTATCTAATGTGAGCATTGGTACTGTTTGCATGCAAAGAAAATTAAAGGAGTTTGTTTGTAAGATTCTAGTCTCCTGTCAATAGAAATGCACTTACATTATTAGTAAAAAAAGCACTTACATTGCATATTCTACATGCTTTTGTACTGCATCCTCTAATGGTTCGTTATGACTGAAGTAATCATCCACATGAAGCATGGTGTTGCTTTAGGCATAGCAGATTGAAGTAATGAACCACGGAAAGCAATAGTTCTTGGTGGTGCTTTAAGCATGGCAGTTTGGATAGATACCGATAGCATGCTAGAAGTTCTGTCTTGTAGAGTACGGAACTGAAATAAAATTTGTCTTTGTAGGAGTCTCACAGTGTAGTGTAGTATCACATAAACACCTAACGCCTCTAAGAGGTATTTCCAAACGAGAAGCCAAAAGGAAAATGTCAAACAGTTTGTGGCGTGCCAACACTATTCAAGGTGTTTGGCTTTGTTCTTGAAAAAAAGGTGTTTGGCTTGCTGCATAACTGCAGAGTGATGGTATATGGTGAAAGAAAACACTGTAAATGTTAGAACCACTAAGATTAGACGACAAGTAAATGTATAAATATCAGTAAAACGAATCACTACGTCAGCTGAAGCAGCAGCTGTGTTGGTAGTCCTGTGCAGGCTGGAAGTTGTCTCCTTCGGGCCTGCATTATTTGGCCTACGGATACATGAATATATCCTCTGTATTTAGTTTATTCCTCTACCTCACGCTGAGCTTGGAGCCAAAGACCTCATGTGCTGCGGTAACTGCCCCCTACTCTTCATCAAGCATCCACCATGGGAGATTGATTCCTTAATTAATCTGAAAAGAGTTGCTTGTATTGATGTACTGTTAGAACTTCATAACAGAGGAGATTGGAAGATGGAGAAGAAAGGGACAAGGGAGAGGTTCGATTGGTTTGGTGCCTTTTTTTAGATCGATGAGCGCCTATGCCTGGCCGGTGAGGTCATGGCCTCGACGGAGATAGGAAGGATGGATAGGGAGAGGCGGCCCTCAGCCACGGTCGCCCACCCCCAGCCTCGATCCCCTATGGATCGGGATCGGGAGAGCCAGCGCCTGATCCCTGCCTCGCCTCGCCACCTCGACGTTGGCGAGCCCCACCAGAACTAGCTTCCCAAGCGCTGCCCTGCCTTCCTCCTCTTCATCTCCTTTCTCTCATTCCTCTCGTTTTCCCCTTCCTCCATCCCGTGCTCTCTCTTATCTCTCTCTCTCTCTCTCTCTCTCTCTCTCTCTCTCTCTTTGTTCGAACAGGAGGTACTCAGCCGCCCCAGCCGAGCCTAGTTAAACCTTCCGTTGAGATGGACGGCGGCGCGGAGGAGACAGTGAGGTCGCCGGCAAGTGCAACGACGACCGACTGGCGGAGGCTTTGGTCGAGTGGCGAGCGAGAGCCCTCCCGGGCGGCGCACAGCGAGGAGCTCGGGCGCGCGGAGGAGAGGAGGATCTGAGGCTTAACGGTGGTGCAGTGCTGCGTTCGCCAGCGCGGCTCCGGATCGAGCGTCGCGCGGGGTGGAGCGGCTCCTTGGCGGCTGGGATCGGGAGGCGAGGGAGAGAGAGGAGAGCCCATCCTGGGCCGCGGGTTGAATACCGCAAATTACAGGGATTTATTTGTAAAGTTGTCGAACGAAACGTTTTTCCCTTCAGAAGAGGAGTGCGGATTGAATATGAAGAATTACAGGGACTTTTCTGTAAAAACACCGACGACGTAC
>NC_041380.1:59738307-59769890 GCF_002162155.2 Triticum dicoccoides | reverse complement strand
TATATATATATAGCCCTAAAAAACTACATATCAATTTGTATGGCTTATTGGCCCTGCACACGGCACGTGGCACTCACTTGATTCATGGGGCACGCTTAGATTGTTATCTTAATCATTGTTAATTATACAAGACAAAGATCGACAGCCACAGGGAGTGAACCTTTAGCGCGCAATTAAATAGCAAGGATACCATTTTTTATTTTGCATCTTGCGATGAACTGATATGAAGGGGAAGTCTGATAGTTTTTTCTTTCATTTGATATACCATGAATTGCATTCATATGCTTCCATTTTGGACTCGGCGGCGGCCTCTGGCGGAAAATAAGGCACGTGAAAGGACACGCGGAGATGGCAAACGGGCTCGCCGGTGGTGGCGTGGCAGTTTCAGGTGGGAAATGCACGTGTAGGGTCTAGAATGGCCTAACTAGGTGCGCGGCGGTAGCTGGAAGAGAAGGAGCTCGAGCGCTGATGTTGGCTCTCATATTCATAGTTGACAACATGGCCAAATGATGGCCAACACATCGAATGGATGTTTCATATGAGTCTCCCCTCCGTTATTGCCAGCATTGAGACTCACAAAAGAAAAGATGGGTCAAATGAGGTGAAAACTTGGTGGCAAACGCACAGGGCTTCTGCCCAATTTATTTGCAATCGTTAGTGCACAACCACAATTTCAAAAGAAAAGTGGCGGGCATCAAATATCAAGTTGGATAGTGGCCAGACCTAATTTCCACATAAAAAATGAGTTGAACCCAATTGCAAAGGAAGAACTCAAGGGCACTCTACAAATCTACATCATCGTTCATTCGTCTTAAGCGCGAATGAGAAATTACTCACCCAACGACCATATTTTTCGAAAAGGGGCGCTTTATTACTTAAAGGATTTAAGCATTACACTCGGCCTCTGCATAATTAAGATGCACACAGCCAAATAAGATCCTCTCACATAAAATAAAAATAAAGAGGCGAATTACAACGAAACATGTAGAGTCCGAATAACGCCTAATGTGGAGGGGGGTCAATCCTTAGATCATGCTGCCACCCATGTTGGGTAAAAGTATCCCTCGCCGTAGCCTCCAATCGTGTACACACCTCCGTAAACAAGTCTCGATTCTTCACGCGTTGTAAAGAGGACCATAAACGAAGAGTCCTGGTACATCTGTAGATAACCTGCAACAGAGAAGTATTTTTATCGTTAAAAACCTTATCATTTCTACATAGCCAAAGCGACCAAATAACGGCAAGCGCTCCCACCCTGAGAAGAGTTCTAAACCTGTGATCAATCCCATGTAACCAATTGCCAAATACATTAGCAACACTACAGGGAGGATACAAGCCAGAAGCTATTTGGATGACTGACCATATAAAACGAGCCAATTTGCATTGGAAGAATAAATGTTTTATTGTCTTCCCATGGTGACAAAATACACATTGCGGGCTTTCACGCCAATTCCTCTTAATAAGGTTATCTTTAAAAAGAATGACTCCGCGACGAAGATACCATGCAAAGATTTTATTCTTAAGAGGTATCTTCATCTTTCAGATTTTCTTGTTATTAACAACTGGCACATCGGACTGGATTAATGCTCTTACATAGAATCCACTGAGAATTGTCCATTTCCATGGAGGTTCCATCAGAATACATCAAACCCATGTGACAATTGCACCGTGGACAACCGTTGGAGCAGGATATTCCACGAATGGAGTCTGGGTCCAATTAAGTCTCTTCTGAACATCACATTTGGCGGAAATGATTCCATTACCGTGGCGATAGTATCACCTTTGTGGCGCACAATGTTGTATAGAGCCGGATATTGTTCCCGGAGTGTGGCATTTCCTAGCCACTTGTCCTCCCAGAATCTAATTTTCGAGCCGTCCTTAATTGAGAAGGATCCATAGCAGAAGAAATATTTCTTCGTAGCCATTAGACCTGCCCAAAAGTGGGAATCCCCAGGCTTCCAATATACTTGGGATACCGCCTTGGAACCCACATATTTCCTCCTTAGGAAGGTTTGCCATACACCATCTTCCGTTAGTAATTTAAACAACCATTTGCCGAGGAGGGCCCTATTCTTAACCTCAAGGTCATGAATGCCCAATCCGCCTTGGTCTTTGGGACGGCAAACCACACTCCATTTAGCCAGTCGATATTTCTTTCTCTCGCTATCTCCTTGCCAAAAAATCTTGATCGGAAGTAATCCAATCTATGTAAAACTCCTTTCGGTAACTGGAAGAAGGAAATCATATATAGTACCATATTACTAAGTACTGAATTTATGTGATCAGAAACAGCAGTTTACCTTTCAATTGGGTTGTACCATATTACCTTTCAATCTTGAGGACCACTCTTCCACCCAGAGACAGCAGTTTACCTTTCCAACTGCTAAGTCTTTTTTGCAGTCTCTCCTCAACGTGTTTCCATTCAGCATTTGTGAGTCTCCGATAATGTATCAGTATCCCCAAGTATGTGATCAGAAACTGACCCAACCCGCATCCGAACAGTTTAGCGTACAGGTGGGCCTCGTCTTGAGCCTCGCCGAAGCAAAACAATTCACTTTTATGAAAATTGATCTTTAGACCCGAGAGTTGCTCGAATGCTGATAAAATCAGTTTCAGATTTCTTGCTTTCTCGAGGTCATGATCCATGAAGAGAATCATATCATCAGCATATTGAAGTATAGAGAGACCACCATCAACTAGATGATTTACTACCCCATCAATTTGGCCATCAACCTTGGCACGCTCAATCATGACCGCTAGCATATCCGCCACTATATTGAATAGCATGGGCGATATCGAGTCACCCTGTCGCAATCCCTTCTTTGTTTGGAAATAGTGTCCAACGTCATCATTGACCTTAATGGCAACACTACCTCCAGAAACGAAGCTATGGATCATCGTGCGCCACTCTGCAGAAAATCCTTTCATTCTGAGAGTCTGTTGGAGAAAAGGCCACTTGACTTTGTCATAAGCCTTTTCAAAGTCTATTTTGAGTACCACCCCATTTAACTTTTTCCGGTGTAATTCATGGACTATTTCATGAAGGATAACAACTCCATCTAGGATGTGTCTGCCTTGCATAAAAGCTGTCTGTGAAGGTCGAACCACATGTTCAGCAACCGAATTCAGCCTAATAGTCGCAACCTTCGTGAATATTTTAAAACTAACATTAAGGAGGCAAATAGGTCTATATTGTTGTATCCTTTCTGCCTCATTAACCTTAGGTAATAAAATAATCTCATCGAAGTTTAAGCGAAACAATTCTAGTTGGCCAGCATGTAGGTCGGTAAACAAAAGTAGGAGATCCGGTTTGATGACTTGCCAGAATTTCTGATAGAACTTAGCGGGAAAACCATCCGGACCCGGGGCTTTGTTATGCCCCATTAGGAAAACCGCCTTTCTAAGTTCCTCCTCGGAGTATGGGGCTGTTAGAAGGTTGTTTTCCTCATCAGAGACCCGAGGGATGTCATCTGTTCGGGTCTCATCCATCAAGAAGTTTCCTTCCTCTGGGGCTCCGAACAGATTTTTATAATAATTAGTGATATAAGATTTAAGTTGCTCATGCCCCTCAATCACTCCCTCATCCTATTGTAGGGAATGAATAATTTTCTTCCGGTGTCTGCCATTGGCGACTCCATGGAAATATCTAGTATTCGAATCACCTTTCAGGATAAATTGAGAGTTAGAATGTTGGTATCATTTGAGTTCCTCTTCACGCAGCATGTTAGCTATCTGTGCATTCGACTAATTCTTGATCTTGATTTCATGCTCAGATAGAGGTCTAACCTCTGCTAAAGCTTCTAATTCATCAATGATATGATTTTTGCAGAAGACAACACAAGTGAAATGGGGCCAATGGCACATAGAAGAATGTATTGAGCTGACCGTAGCCACCACACACTGGTGTTTACTAGGCTTAGTTAGCAAGTGAGTGATGTTTATGTCAGTGCAAGCACAAATGAAAAACACATTGGTGTTTATTGCTATGGTGAGAATTTGTATCGCTACAATGAGAAACGAGAACCACTACCACATAGAATAGTAGTACAAATATGATAACATATGCACACTATCTAGATGAAGAATTCGCGAATGCAACTCGCAAAACAAAGTTCATGAAATTTCCAGAAAGGTAAACATATGAAACACAATGGACCTTTGTTGATATCTTATTGAGACGACCATATATGGAAACATCAAAGTGCTACACACTCAATGATGTGTTTATTTTAGTCCATGAGCTAGTTTTGACATTAGCTCATGCGCTCTTAAGATGACTCTTCTTCGCTGGTAGGAGAACTATGGAAGATACTTTGACTGAATTTAGGAGCGAATACTCCCAGCTCCTCTTCCCTGCTAAATTTGAGGCTTCGAGCTTCTGTCCTAGAGATGCCGTATGCATTGGCGATGACATCAACAGGCAAGGCGCCGAGGATTGAGCTCTTTCCCGCGATGTGATTAACCATGGAGTTTGCATTAGTCTTGAATTCAATGTACTTGCTTCCATCACGTTGTGCCTTCTTCATAACAACATAGTTCTGTGGTATGATTAATAGTTGCCCCGGGCTAAGAAGGCCATTGTACACATTTCGACCATGGTCATTGACAACCTGAACCCAGATATGTCCTTGGATCATGTACATCACACTATGAGCATTAATGTTCCATAATGGTGAAATAATGGCATTCTGCGATTGTAAATTATGTAAGGTATAACGTTAGAATTTCATTGTGAAGCTTTGAATATAAAAGAGTATGAAAAAACACAATATCATAATTACCTGATAGAGATGTACTCTTGTAGCACTCATTTGCACGATGTTAAGGATGGGGAACGTTTGGGTGTTGAGACGGGTTATTGTACCGGCACGCGGGTTGTATATGTCAGCACGACTGGGATCGTCGATGTTCACACTTAGCTTATGATCACAAAAGTTCTCCTCCAAACCATTCCAACCACCATAAGTTGATTGTGATGCATGAGATTGCCCTGCACGAGGTTGACATCCCGGATATGGCCCTGCCTGAGATTGTTCTTCTTGAGATTGCCCTTCCTGCCCTTCTTCAGGTTGGTCTCCTTGATAGTGTTTTGCCTGAGACTGCCCCATTTGAGGTTGCTCTCCCTGAATGTGCTTTCCCTGAGACTGCCCCGTTTGAGGTTGCTCTCCCTGAGACTGCCCCATTTGAGGTTGCTCTCCCTGAGACTGCCCCATTTGAGGTTGCTCTTCCTGAGAGTGTTTTGCCTGAGATTGCCCTTCCTCATATTGAGTGTGTGGGTAGGATTCTGGCTCTCGTTGTTGTGTAAAAACAGGCTTCAGAAATTTAAGGGTATGATTCACATGAATTATGTCATCATTTTGACTTTGAAGCCTTTGCGCTATTTTTCCACTTGTACCCAAGGCCTCAGCAAGCAATCGAACATCGAAACCACTGAATATGTTTTGACTAGAGTGAAGTTGCGAACTCCTATAGTTGCCAGCGAACAAAAATTCCTACAAGATTGATCAAGAAGAGAAATTAAACAACATGTCACTTTGTAAACTACATTAAATACAACAGGTTAGTTGAATAGACTTATTGACCCCACATAGATTTGTCTCAAAGATCATTTGTTACCTTATGCCTAGGCTCAAGTTGATTAGCATAGTTGTTTACGTCGAAAACATAGATAGCCACAATTGGCGCATCACCGTCATTGTAGAACCAATGTACAATGCCTGCCGGTAGTGCAATGACATCTCCTTGTCTGAAACGGTGAACTTTTTGGTGCTCATCTTTGAACTTTTGGCTTTGGCTTTGACCCTGTACGGATTGTGCTTGCCCATATTTTTGAAACTGCTTTTGGAATGTCTCTGGGCATCCAGGAAAAGACAATCCGGCGAAACCACTTCCTGGGTGACAACATATCTGCATGTTAGTATTAGAAACTTATTGACAAATAAAATACTAAAAATAGTAACCTTTATCTCAAGAAACTATTAGTAATATGGGAGTAGGGCGTTTTGGTGACCGAGCTCCATGAAGCCCTTTATTTTTGAAAAATTCAAAATTCAAACTTTTTGACTTCAAAAAATTCTGAAAATAAATATGTAACTATACACGGATGAAATGCATGTGTGTGTAAAAATTCAAGATGAAATACTTCGAAATGCGACCTATAGAAAAAAGACAAATTTCTGGACTTTGAGGATGAATAGTAACATGTGTTAAAAGGCCTCAGATTTGTCTTTTTTGCACAGCCTTCATTTCAACGTATTTCGTCCTAAAAATTTACACACATGTGTGTTATGCCTCCATGTATATCTGTAATTTTTTTCAGATTTTTTTGAATTGTAAAAATATGAATTTTCATGATTTTTGTGTTTTTCAAAAACCGGCCTCCATGGAGGCCGAGCTCCAAAAGGCATTTTCGATGAAATGGTAACTATATTAATTAAATTACTACACAAACCTTGGATGATGTAGACTAATCCGTGAGTGTTGTGGTATCGTGGTAACAAATAACCACGAGGTTCGATTACACGGCGGATGACAAATACACCAGCACAACGAAATTGCTCATTTTCCTCATCAAAATACTCAGTCAGGCCTGCTTGTGACCTCACTTGACGAAGTGGTGTAGATGCTTGAAGCCTATTGAATGTACACTCTCTGAAACCCCCTTGGCGAGAGCTTTGCCATGGGTTAAAGCTCATGCCAAACAGTTGTGCCATGGAGCTATGGCACAAGAGCAAAATGCAAAAGTAAAAAGAGAGCGAAGCGAAACCAGTGGCTGCCATAGCTGTTTGAAGAGGAGAGAGAAGTTTTCTTGATGTTAGCGTTGGGAGATGTGTGTGGCTTTTATAGCCAAACAAAATCTACCTAGAACTTATGTAGAGACAAGATTTGTTAAGATAAATATGTAGAACATATGATAATTTCGACAATTGGAAAGTTGAGTGGCTCTAACCAACTCTCATGAGTTAAAGTTATATATGACTGCACGCAAACATAGAAAATCCTTTCTGTGTTGACTTTAACGATCATCTACATCATTATTTCTAGAAAGGTTTTCGTACACGTTGGTTAAGTGTTTCTTTTTCACGTAACTTACAAACTTCTCAAACATATCTGTACCAACTTCTGTCTAGTGCTCGCTTTTATGCTTGTTTGTTTACTGCACCGCTAACTGGAAACATCACTTTAGTTGCTGCATAACAAATACATTTGGATAGTTTTGCACTTGTGTGATGATGAGATTTTGCTTCGCCAAAGTAGTGTATACTGGATGACACACATCCACGTAGGCACACACTTAATACGTATCAGGATAAGGAAAAAAAGCAGCTTTCCATGATGATGCATTATCCATCTGGATACAAGGAGTGCAAATATGAAAAGTTCAGATAAGAAGAAAAAACACTTGTTGGAGCAAACTAATCACACCTTTTTTTGAGGGAAAAGATTCACACTTGTTTTGTTCCCTTTTAAGAGAGAAGAGGCATCTCCACGCAAATGAGGCCGTATTAGTAATAGGTCCAGTCTTAATTATCTTATGGGCTGTTGACCCAACATTTCTACACTGATGGAGTGCCCTATTTAAGGCCGAACCCTATTCGGCGCCTTAAGCGCCCGTTCCAGGCGTTTTGGCAAACGGGCGCATACCCTCCCTGCGCGATGGGCCGGCCCATTTATACCTATTTTTTCTGTTTCAAACTGCAAAAACCTGCGCCGCGGAAATTCGAACTCGCGACCTATCAACATCCCTCCAACTACCTAAGCTGCGGTAGCCCACTACGCAAGTACGTTGCTTTAATTTGCAAGATCCTTTTCATTCTTTTATTGCATTTTCCTTTCTTTTTCTTTCCCCTTTTTCCTTTTCTTGTTCCTTTCTTTTTCTTAAATGCATGATTTAACAAAAACTCCAGTGAACATTTTCCCAATTCTTGAACTTTTTCCTCAAAATTAAATGAAGTTTTCGAATTTGTGAACTTTTATCCGTGAACCTTTTTCAAAGAAGTGAACTTTTTAATCGAAATTTGCTGAACTTTTTTAAAACCCATGAACTTTTTTAAAAATTCCGTGAACTCTTTTCAAATTTGTGAACTTTTTTTGAAAATCCGTGAACCTTTTTCAAAGAAGTGAACTTTTTTATCGAAATTTGCTGAACTTTTTTCAAACCCATGAATTTTTTTCAAAATTCCGTGGACTCTTTTCAAATTTGTCAACTTTTCTTATCAAAATTGATGAAATATTTTAAATCTGTGAACTTTTTGATCGAAATTGATGAACTTTTTAAAAAATTCGGTAAACTCTTTGCAAATTTGTGAACTTTTTTCAAAAGTGATGAACTTATTTTTAAAATTGAGTTTTTTCAAATTCGTGAATTCTTTTTCATATTTCAATTTTTTTCAAATAAATTATACTGGGACTGAACCACGGGTCTCGTAGTGTGTGTTTTCGCATTGATATCGTCAAAGACAATCAGGTGCGGTGGTTGTTGCGTCTACTGCTGCAGCGTTCGCATCCTAGTTTGAATCCCACTACTAGCAGAATATTGTTCCTTTTTGTCCGATTTATTTTAGTGAGCTATGCTGGGCCGGCCCATTACCGCTTGCCTTCGGGCGCCAGGTGGCCTAAGCGGCGCTGAGGGCGACGAAGAGGAGCTCTCCTATTTAAGAGTACAGATGTCCAAACATTGGCTATACCTCGCCCGACACGAGATAGAAACCCCCCTCGCCTACAGCGAGCGTCTGGTTCGCCCGGCCCAAGTATCCTACTGCAGGTTACTTCAGTTTTATTTGTTTATTCATTCGATTTTATTTACTTTTGCTCATATTTTCGAAAACAATACCATACATTCAAAAAATTATATTTATTAAGAAATATACAAAATCAAGAATTCAAAAAATGTTAATACAATATAAAAAATTTGTTAGCGTAAATTTTAAAAAATGTTGATAGCATAAAAAGAAAATGTTGGTAATATTTGAAAAGTGTTCACTCGTTACAAAAAATGTATATGACATTTTTAAAAGTGTTTATTAAATTTAACTAATTTTTAGAGATATTTAAAACTAATGTTTCATATCATTCAAAAAAATGTATGTCACATTTCAAAAAACGTACACACGTTCCCAAATAATGAACTAAAACATTAAAAAATGTTTAACATTACTTTTTTAAATGTAAAAAATGTCCACATATGTTTTTACAAACATTTAACAGAAAAATGTTAACATGCTCAAAATAATGTTGAAAGCATGTATTGGGAAAAATGTTACCCATGTATCCGAAATGTTAATACATATAAAAATGTTTTATATGTATTAGAAAAAATATACACCAAAACATGTAATTAAAAAAACGTTAATCTTGTATTTTAAAATTTAAAACATCTATAAAAAAATGTTACTGACGTATATGGAAAACGTTCAACGTGCATAAAAAAATGTTCCATGCGTACACTAAAAATACACATCTGCACTGAAAAAAGGTGTGTTGAAAAAAAGAAAAATATTAAAAAAAAGGTAAGGAGAAAAATAAAAATAATAAACAAAAATGAAATCACAGAAAAACAAAAGAAACTGATTCATAGCTGCGAAACATGGTATAAAATAAGAGAAAAATGAAGAAACCCGCTGAAACCCAAGAATGAAATAAAGAAAACCAAAGAAAAAAAGAAAAGGAAAAGGAAAAGGAAAAAAAAAGAACACAACTTTTAGAAAAAAATTGACAGAAACCCACACAGGAAACGCACACAAAAAAACCATACTAAAAACCCGTTGTACAGTTATCTCGCATTGGGCTGGCCCGACACTGTAGCTACCTGAAAACCCTTCGGGCGAGGGTAGCTTCTATCTACAAAATTGAAGTTGGTTGTTGTTGTTGTCCTCTATCCATCTACTATTTGATACGTTTTTCAGATTCTCAAGTGCGGTTACACTTGTGCCCTAAATTGGAGTAGCTAGCTTGCCCTCTACCGCTGGGGGAGTTATCTGCGTTGCAATCTCGCCATTACCTCATATACATTTATAGTGCTATGCAACTTTGTTTGGGAATGGGTAGCTTCGTGAAATCATTGGTTGCTGCGATCCTGGGATAGTCAAGGCGTCAACTTGGCTTAATTAGCATGCCACTGGCTCCTCTTTTATTCCTTCTTTTTTGTTTCACCACGATTATAGGTTGGTGAAATGACCAAACTGCCCCTGTGGCAAATAGCCAAATTCTGTTTCGATCGGTGGAGTTGATTCATCTCCCCCGGGTGATGTCATGGATCGCCAGCTCACTATGGCTGATTACTCCGGTGCGCACCTCCTATCCCGGCATGTCCAGCCCCACTGGGCTACTCCTCGCACTCCGACATGCGCTCCAAAGTTGCTAGGTTGCCACTCGCCCAGCACACCCATTCGCCACCGGGTCACCTCTCACGCACACTCAGTTCGTTAGCCGGCATCATGTTGCAAGTGAATATTTCCATCCGTATGGTTAACTCACTCTTCCTTACAATACATTACGCAGCAATCCAGTCAAATTCTTTTCAGAAGAACCTATTGAATGAGGAAGCACTCTAGGTTTGTATGCTATGTTGACCTGTTGAAGCTAGCGATGTCCTGAACACAGCGCTCCAGTCAATTTCATTTCGCCATGTTATGTTTATCTTTTCTTTCTTGCCAATAAGTGCTATTGTTAATCCCATTATCCTTACAACACATTTTCTCTTCTCAATCCTTCAATTATACATTGAATTTCACTTGTAAGGGCCGGTGTTGTTTCAGGATTTTTTGCATCTACTTGCAGTTTACCCTTTGATTGTGTGGAGACACAGTGTCAGAAGATGCAACCTGATGCTGCCGGAAGAGGTATACATACACTGGGTCGAATTGTATGCAAAGCACGGGACATTGTTCATGGCCTCCACCACTGTTCCAGACTGGCACCATTAGAGAGATCGCGTGAGTTGGTGCAAGGTTCACCTGGACTGATAACCAGGTGGACCTGATAACAAAGTGTGCTGGATCGGGTTCTAGTGTCCATCGAGTGGGAAGTCGCCTTCCCACTTTGCTCTTGAATGAAAACTGAGTAACTCCCATTTTGTTGTACGCATTCTATATAAACATAATTTAATCTATTTCTAATTGAAGGAACATAGTTATCTTTATGTTTTCCACAATGGGTATTAGTTTACAACTAGCGGAAGACTAGCCTAACCCGTTGATAATCTAACATTGCTAGTGGAAAGAACCAGGTTAAATGTATTACGTACATGTAGGCTGATTCATGTGCTTGACTTGCCAAATGAGCATCTTGAGTTTTTATGTCCACTTCAAATGAAGATCAGCTACAGATAAATCACCAGAAACTAATACCATGGCATGAATGGATTACTAATTTCGGAGCTACTTCTGTGACGTGAGATCAATACGTGCTACTTGGCTGCTGCATCAAGAGGTGGGAAAATTTAAGTAATTAAGTTGGTTGTTGTTATCCTCTGTCCACCTTTTATCTGGTACGACTTTTAGATTCTACAGTGCAGCTACACATGTGCCACTTAATTGACACTTGCATCGGTGCACATATATAAGTATATGCTGGACGTTTTCTAGCTCTTGTGCCCAAAATTGGAGTAGTTAGCTTGTCGTCTATCACTAGTAAACTTGTTTATCAATCTCACTAATTTCTCATATACATGTATGCTGTGCAACTTTGTTTGGAAATGGGTGGTATCGTGAATGAACGCAACACAATTTCTTGAGTGGTTGCTACCAACCTAGGGCATCTAGCCAATAGCCCATATGACTATATACTTTTGGAGCATTTTAAGGTAGATAATGAGGCCATATAGTGTCCAAATATGAGTTGGCCGCAGTTTAGTTTCATAACAAATTTGGCAGATAAGTCTCCTACTTAATGAAGATTTGGTTGGACATTTGATTGCATGCAGGCACCCAGATGTGAGGCTATAGCTACACGATCTCAGCAACGGTCTCTGAAGGATGATGAATTTAAGAAGGTGATGATCAGTCTATGGGCGATATGGTGGGCTTGGCGCATGGCAATCCAAGAATAAGAATATCAGTCCTTGCCGTCGACCCTCTGTTTTACTTAGAAATATTTAAGTGATCTAGCCTTAATCCTTGAACGTTTTGTGGCTGCGAAGCCAGCTATCTGTATGGCAAGAGCCAAGCACTGGATGCCACCTTCAGATAGTTTTGCAAAGATCAACATCGATGCTTCAGTCTAGGAAACATGAGAAGGGAGCACTTGCCAATGTGTGTCGAGATGACCAAGGAGGCTAAGGAATTTAAATGATCCAGAAATCCTAAAGGCGATTTTGAAGTGTTCAAGATCGAGCATGAAACTAGGGAGTCGAACTTTGAAGCACATGACCTGGAAAATGCTGCTGCCTCGCTTGAATCCCGCTGGTCCTATTGGATTAGACTGGTTGAAAGATCACATAACTGTATTTTTTAGAATCATCGGGGGAGTTCCGCCACCTGAATATATTACTCAAAGTAGCAGGTCTCTCCGCAAGTATTACAAGAATTACATAAGCACGTTTGCACGTGAGGACATGAAGGAACGCCACGAGAAGACACTTTCCTTACCTCCAGACTTGGAGAGACGATGTGACCATAAGTCTGGATCAGCAATGATCTCTTTTACCAAGAGAGAGGAGTGAACATCCATGTTGCGGAAAGCCATAGCGTTCTGAGCATCCCAAATTTTCCATAGAATCTCGAGAAGGACAAAAGGCCATGACCCCAGAGGAACACCCATAGCCCAAGGTCCCTCCCATAGCCTCTGGGTGTCGCTGTAAGCAGTGGCGGCGCCACGGTAGGGGCGACTATGGTCAGCCGCCCCGGGTAGCCAAATCCCGTATACTAAAATATGATTCG
Organism: Triticum dicoccoides; assembly: GCF_002162155.2. NCBI lineage: Eukaryota > Viridiplantae > Streptophyta > Magnoliopsida > Poales > Poaceae > Triticum > Triticum dicoccoides. The sequence goes on along the minus strand of NC_041380.1, from coordinate 59,757,012 downwards.
TTTTGTATACATGGGCTGATACATGTGAGGATTTGCACTGGATTGGGTTACACACAAGCCCCGTAGCAGCCCATAGCCCCAATAGTTAGCTCGGCAGCCAGGAAATCCACCGAACACCTACATGCAGTCCAGGAAACCCAAATAGTACTAAAAAAAGGAAATTCCCAAATCGAGCCAGGAAGCCAGCACCCAGCAAGACTAAAACCTAGCCGCCGTCGGCTCGCCGAAACAGACCTCCGCCTCGCCGGGCCGCCAGCCACCAGCCGCCGGCCGCTGGGGACCTGATCCAGATCCACCGTACGCGGATGAGCGAACCAAAAGAAGATGTCCCCGGTGTGGGAGGAGGCAGCGACGGCAGAGCATCGAGCTCGTGCAAACGCGGACCTACAGTTTGCAAAAACAGCAAGTGCAATCAGCAGGTTGTCCAACTCCAATACATTTCCTTCTCGTTCTAAGACATATATTGATATTCAACTTGTTCACCTGCTGTAGGCATCTATTAGTCATGTAGTTGGACATTTTGGGCCACCGAATGAATCATTCAAAAACGGGAGTCCATGTTAGTAGTTCTCTATGATGTTCATGTTAGATTTTGTGGTTTTGGGTGGTTACATCACCTACTTGTTGAGTATATTGAACTGTTTAAATCATTGGTTATGTTAATTTTTGAATGCATCTAGCTTAATATTTGAATTTTATGGGATTTGGTTCAGCGGACTTGCATTTGTCAATCAAAAAATCTGTACCTCAAATGTTCCGCCCTGGCTAAGTTTAATTCCTGGATCCGCCACTGGCTGTAAGGGGGACAAAAACCAAGCCACTAACCAATCCTGAGCGCGAGAGGACAGGAGAGGAAGAGATGCACAGTGTCTTCATGAGGAGCGCCACATCTTGGGCATAGGTCATTCAGAATGATGTTTTTGCGGAGCAGATTGGCGCGGGTGTTGAGGCAGTTATTTAAGAGGAGCCAAGCGAAAACCTTCACTTTGTTTGGCACATGTGTGCCCCAGATCGGAGCAGCATTCCTGTCGAAGTTGTCAGTGCGAAGAACAAGTTCATAAGCTGACCAAACCGAGAAGTCCTTGCCGCCAATAAGAAATCTTGAGTCCGGCCCTGGAGATGGCATAAAATCTTGTGACACAGACAAAAGTGAAGCCAATTCCTGGGAGGCTGCGGAGGTTAGGCGATCCTGCATATTAGAGACTATACCGAGATGCAAAACACTAGCTACTATGACTAAGGGATTGAGCGCCAGAATTTTCCCGTTTACAAACATTGTTCCAAGCAATAAGACATTGAGCGCCAGAACAGGTCTCCTCGACAGTCCAAAAGAAAGCACTTCTAAGAGCATCAATTTTCTTCAGAACTTCTTTGGGAATTTTGAAGACCGACATAAAGTGCACCATTATAGAGTCCAGCACAACAGAAATAAGGATGATGCAGTCACCCTTGGAAAGTAACTTAGCATGCTAACCCGATAGAAATTTCTTGCAAGAGTCTAGGATAGGGTGCAATGCATTACCCGTTGGTCGTAGAGGAGATAACGGTAGACCGAGATAGGTTTGGGGGAAGGAAGAAATGGAACAGATAAGTGTGAGTGATATCTGTTTGGCGGCCTATGAGTCAACGTGAATACGAATGATGGTGGTTTTGGAGAAATTTATAAAAAAAATTGAACGTCTTTGGAGAAATTTATAATTAGCCCTGTAGCAAGAGCATAGTCGTCTAGAATTGTTTTGAGCTTAGCAGCCCCGACTATAGAGGCATTAGCAATGATCAGCGTGTCATCAGCGTACTGGAGAGTGACCGGCGGTAGATGGGAAAAGAGCAGGTGATGCAAGTGCGTGTCATCATAGGAGTTGAGGATCATTTGCTGAAGTACATCAGCAACAATGATAAAGAGGCAGGGTGAAAGCGGGTCACCTTGTCGCATGCCATTTTTATAGTTAATCCAACTCGCCAGAACTCCATTAAGGAGCACTGCATTCTCCTACTGGCCAGAATGTTGTTGACCCAAGAGTAGAACCGTTGTGGAAAACCCCGACTGACCAAGATCTTGTTAAGAGAAGCCCAAGCAATTGAGTCAAAGGCTTTCCTAAAGTCCAGTTTTAGGACCATAGTGGGGGCTTTGCAGGAGTGGTAGGTACTAATGATATCGGCGGCAAAGATGATGTTCTAAGCAATATTACGACCCGAAATAAATCCAATTTGATAGTTGTGCATGAGGGAGGGGATGAGAGATTTTAGCCAATTGGTGAGAGATTTGGTGATCGCTTTGACCGGACAGTTTTGCAGGGCAATGGGCCTAAAAGCATCAGGGGAACCAGCCTCATCCTTTTTGGGTAGAACTACAGTAAAGGCCCGGTTGATGCTCTCTAGGTCGGCAAGCCCTAGGTAGGAGTCATGGAAGACACTCAGGCTCGTGGGCTTGGCAAGATGCCAAAATTTCCTATAGAACGCCGGGCTGAAGCCATCTGGACCGGGGCTAGCGAGGGGGTCATATGAATGAAGGACTCTGTGATCTTTGTTTCAGAGAAGGTGTCATCAAGGGCAAAGAGGCCAAAGGTAAGGTTGGGGTAGAGGTTAATTAGATAGCGAAAAGTTCTAGGCAACAATATATGTGAGAGAGTGGGCAGCTTTTTGATCGTGCCAGAAGAATTGTTGTCCATTATGTGAGAGAGTGGATTGTTTTCTTCTGCAGGCGTTGAGAGGCAGAGGTTGCGAAATTGTTGTCCAAGCTCCGCGGATTGTTTACTTAAGCTAATCGTGTACATTATTAGTTAAAGTATTTAGAGTTTTCACCCCCTTCCACAGTTGCCCTAACTTTTCCCCGAAGCCTCCAGAAGGTAGTTTTCTCTTTGATCGTGTTTTGGAGAATGGCAATAGCCACTTTCTTGGTTGAGTGCAACCCAAGTCTAAGTTGGTACTTGTAGCTACAAAGCCTGCAGGTGGGCAAACCAAGAACTTCTTTGTACAATATAATTGGAACTTACCAATTTTAATTACGGTGGGAGACAGGAAGCATGTGTTATATATTTTTCTGTCACATATGAGTACATTAGCTTAAGTAGTGCATTTAAACTAGTGTACACGATTCTACAAAAAGAGGTTGTAAAAACATAAACTAGTGTACACAGTTTTTAACTAATAAATGACTAAATTAGAGTGTATATATCCATCCAAAACACCATGCTCATCTCGAAATCACAACTAGCTAGTAAAAAATCAGAACGGTCAAAAGTGCTGAATCGTCTCTACCCCCAACATAGGGGGCCGCATGTGTATATATTGATTGTATGGGTGGAGTACAGGCTAGTTTGGTTGAGGTAACCGAAAGATATTTACATGAGGGAGAGATGGAGGTAAAAAATAGATGTAAACAAAAGAGAATCTATCTCTATCCTAACAAAATGTGACGCACAAGTCATGGTGTGGCTAATGCCAACAACATGCCTGTTTAACACCCTCCCATAATCATAACTTTCCTAAGTTAAGATCATGCTTAAACTCTTCAAATAATTTCATGGATAAGGCCTTTGTAAAGCCATCTGGAACTTGATCCCTTGAGTGAACAAATATGATCTCCAATTCCTTGCTCGCAACTCTTTCCCTTACAAAGTGATAATCAATTTCAATATGCTTGATCCTTGCATGAAAAACAGGATTAGCTGATAAGTATGTGTCACCAAGGTTGTCACACCAGAGACATGGAGTTTGAGTACTAATTATTCCAAGTTCTCTCAACATGGACTTCACCCAAATGATTTCTGTTGTTGCATTCGCCAATGCCTTATATTCTGCCTCAGTGCTTGATCATGAAAATGTTGCTAGTTTGCTTCCACACCAAGATATCAAGTTTGGCTCAAAGAAAATCACAAACACACCAGTTGACCTTCTATCATCCAGGCAACATGCCAGACAAAATCAGAAAAAGCACTGACAAGAGTGGATGATGATTTACTGAAGGTTAGGCCAACACTTAATGTGTTTATCACATATCTCAATATGCGTTTGGCAGCAGTTCGGTGAGAAGTAGTTGGTACATGAAGAAACTGCTAGACCTTATTCACAGCAAAAGAAATATCAGGCCTAGTGAATGTCAAGTACTGAAGTTCACCTACCAACTCTTGTATTTGGTACCATCCTCTTGATTTAAAGGTTCTCCTTTTGTAAGGGAAAGTTTCTCTGAATTGGATAGTGGTGTTGATGAAGGTTTGCAGTTTTAATCCAGTTCTACTCAGAAGATCAAGTGCATACTTTTCTTGATATAGGTGAAGACGACCTTTTTTCTTGACCTCAATACCAAGGAAATAATGTAAGTCTCCTAAGTCCTTGAGAGCAAACTCCGACTTCAAATCTTTTAACAGAGCAACCACTGATTCATTGGACGACCTTGTAAAAATGATGTCATCAGCATATATAAGCACAAATATGGATGACTTCAATTTATTGTAAATAAATAGTGATGTATAAGACTTGGATACAACAAAACCAAGAGTTTGCAATTTTGAGCTCAAATGAGAGTACCATGCTCTCGGAGCTTGCTTCAGTTCATAGAGAGATTTATTGGAACATGACTTGTAGGGAAAATGCTTTAGAGTAGAAATCAAGAAACTATAGAGTTAGAGCATCTCTAGTTGACCCCCTCAAAACCACATAACTCCTTTAGTTTTTCGTTCTGAGGAGTTAAATTGAACCTACCCAAACCCTTATCTGGTTTAATAACTCATGCAAAATTTTAAGCGGTGTGTCGGCTTACACTTATATTTGAGTGACCGCAGTCGTCTCAGTATAAATTTGGCCCTTCTACCCCACACCGGCCCTCCCCCGCCGCCCTCCCTCCGCTCGCACTGCGGCGCTGCTCAAAGCCACCTCGCAGCCCCCGTCGGCTCCCTTCCCACACCCAGACCTCGATTCCCCCACAAGCCTTTTTCCAATCGACCGTCGCCCCAGTGGTCCCGAATGACCGGATCCGGCTGTCGAGGGTCGCTGGTGCCGAATCGACGCGGGGCCATCGTCAGATCGGTGCTGCGACCGAAACAAGACTGCACAACCCCCTAAACATCCACCAGTGTGCCAAACTCCATATCCATGTGTGACCTGCCGCCGCCAAAGAAGAAGAAGAGCCATGGCTTGCGGCAGCGGCCGTTGGCGATGTTGGTGTGGAAGATTAAGGAATAGGACACGTGGAACTGGTACTAGATTGGCTCGGTCCATCAATGGGAGGCAAAATTGAAGTTGGTTGTTGTTGCTGTCCTCCATTCATTTACCATTTGATACATCCTTTAGATTCTCAAATGCGGTTACGCTCGTGCTACTTAATGTCGGTGCACATATATAAGTAAATGTTGGGCATCGGGTGGCTCTTGTGCCCAACATTGGAGTATTAGCTAGCTTGCCCTCTGCCGCTGGTAGAGTTGTCGACGTTTCAATCTCGCCATTAACTCATATACATGTATAGTGCTATGCAACTTTGGGAATGGGTGGCATCGTGAAATCATTGGTTGCCGTGATCCTGTGATAGTCAAGGCGTCAACTCGCCTTGATTAGCATGCCACTAGCTCCTCTTTCGTTCCTTTTTTTGTATCACAACAATTACAGGCTGGTGAAACGACCGAACTTCCCCTGTGGCAAATAACAAAATTATGTTTCGATCGACGGAGTTGAATCATCTCCCCGGGCGACGCCATGGATCGTGAGGTCACCGTGGCCGATTGCTCTGGCGGCGCCGCCTATCCCTGCATGTCCAGCCCCACTGGGGTTACTCCTCGCACTCCGGCGCGTGCCCCAAGGTTGCGAGGTTGCCACTCACCCCGCACACCCATTCGCCATCAAGTCGCCGCTCACGCACGCTTAGTTCGTTAGCCGGCATCATGTTGCAAGTGCATCTTTCCATCCGTATGGTTAACTCACTCTTCCTTACAATACGTTACGCAGCAATCCAGTCAAATTCTTTTCAGAAGAACCTATTGAATCAGGAAGCACTCTAGGTTTGTATGCTATGTTGACCTGTTGAAGCTAGCGATGTCCTGAACACAACACTCCGATCAATTTCATTTCGCCATGTTATGTTTGTCTCTTTCTTTCTTGTCAATAAGTGCTCCCACTACTCCCATTATTCTTACAACACGTTTTCTCTTCTCAATCCTTCAATTATACATTGAATTATACATTGAATTATGTATGCTGTTTCGGGATTTTTTGCATCTCCTTGCAGTTTACCCCTCGATTGTGAGACACAGGGTCAGAAGCTGCAATCTGATGCTGCCGGAAGGTATCCAGGCTTTATAATTGTGAAAAGAACAGAAAAAGAAATGAAAGAGGAGCTAGACTCACACGAGGATAAAAGCTCGGCAAATGGAACCTTCGTTGAATGCGGTTATTCAATGATTGCATTGCCTGGGTGGCCCTTAGAGAGATTCCATGAGTTGGTGCAAGGTTCATCTGGACTAATAATCAGGTTGACCCGATAACAGAGTGTGTTGGATCAAATTCTAGTGTTCATCGAGTGAAAAGTCGCCTTCCCACTTTGCGCTCTGCGGGCCAAAGTCGTTTGGTAAGTTGAACAATACCGAGTAACTCCCGTGTTTGTTGTACGCTTATATACAAAAGTAATTTAATCTATTTCTAATTGAAGGAACATATTTATCTTTGCGTTTTCCACAATGGGGATTAGTTTATGACTAGCGGAACTGCGGAAGACTAGCTTAACCCGTTGATCATCTAACATTGCTAGTGGAAAGAACCAAGTAAAATGTTTCGCGTACATGTAGGCTGATTCATGTTCTTTACGTCCACGGACGTGGATTTTTAGAACATCTGCACCCGGGCCCTGCTATCCTAGCTGTCCAATATTGTTTTAAGATCTGTGCAACACAACTAACTTTTTATCTGAAATTTTCTCTTTTTTGTTTCTCTCGCATAAAACATGTTTTGAAATTCAAACATTTGCAGCGTGGCAAAGCTTTCTATCTAGAATCTAGGATAAATCTTTCAGATTTTTTGGTCAAAAATAAATATACAAAAAATGATTTTTAAATCTAAAAAAACAGTTTTTGTATATTTATTTTTGACCAAAAAATCTGAAAGATTTATCCTAGATTCTAGATAGAAAGCTTTGCCACGCTGCAAAGGTTTGAACTTCAAAACATGTTTTATGCGAGAGAAACAAAAAAGAGAAATGTGTTTGCATGAATCGCGAAGCGCAGAATGGATGGCTAGATAGAAAGGGCCTGGGTGCAGGTGTTCTATTATATATTTTCGTTATGTCCACTTCGAGTGAAGATCAGCTGTAGATAAATCATCAGAAATCTGTACCATGGCTTGAATGGATTACTGCGTGACGGTTTGGGCAGCGGGATGGTGGTCCTGTGTGAGCTCTCGTCGGCAGTCGTGGCAGTGCGGGCGGCGCGGCTGCCGGTCTTCTGGTGGGGGAGGTCCGGCCCCCTCGGCTGCGCAGTGTGGCGGCCTCCCTATGGCTTCCCGGGCGGTGCTTCCGGCAGCGGGCTGCTAGGGCACCCGCCTGCTCGGGGCTGCAGCGCCGACGGGTTGGATGGCTTCGGCTTGGCGTCCTTCCGGCGTGTGAGGGCGGGGTGACAGCCCACCTCCTGGAAGTTTGGTGGTCTCTGTGCTGTGGTGGGCGCTGGAGGTTTGAGGTGGCTCTCATGTGTGGTCGGCGCAGCGACGTCATGGGAGGTCTGCGGGCTAGCGGAGATGCGGTGCGTGTGGGTGTGGTGTTGGGTGGTGCTCTGAGCGAAAGCTCGCTTGGTTTTTACCAGCCGGTAGCGTTGGCGTCCATGGACGTCGTTTCACCTTCTTGGAGGCGCCGCTGTGGAGTTCATCCCCTACACACCTTCGGTCTCAGGTCTGTGGGTGAAAGCCTAAGGCTCAGTCGGGCCGGGCGACGGCGTCGACATCGACGCTTCCTCCTTTGGGGCGTCGTCTTGAAGATCTAGGGGTTCAGTTCGTGCTCCTCATGTGCTAGACGCACACGGTGTTGCGGTCGGCAGGTGCCCGACTGGCAGTGTGGAGGTTCTGGCGCCGCGACTTGTGCGGCAACGATAATGGTGGCTAGATGTGCAGGGTTGTGGCTGGTCTTTGTTCCTCGACAGTCGGCTTGCTTCTGAGCATGAAGTCGGAGCTGCGGTGTTGCGGGGCGACACGGCGGCAACGATGCCATGCGATGGGCAATTCGGTCTCTGTTGGCGCCAAGCGTGCTCCTTTTCTCATGTGATGCTCGTCATCAAAGTCGGAGATGTCTGGTCCTCGTCGTCGCCGGCCGATTTTGTGGCTTAGGCCAACATGGTTCTTGTGTGTCGTTCGTTCGGAGAGGCCTTGACGGGTCGTCTGCAACGAAATCGGAGTCGCTTGCTCGAGGAGAGGTGATGACGATGACATTGCAAGCAACCTCGACGGTGTCCTTGCCTCGGCGGTGTGTGTGGGTCTTGTAGGTGTCAGGTCGGCCAGGGTGCCCTTCTTTGTGGACGTGTTGTAACGGTTTTAATTCGGTTTTCCGTAAATTAACTGGACAACTTTCTTTTGATTTTTTACGAAATCGAGATTCTCAGGGGCTGAGTTTCAAAAAAACTCCAGAGCTACTCCCATGATGTGAGATCAATACGAGCTACTTGGCTGTTTACGTCAAAGTGGTGGCAAAATTTAAGTTGGTTGTTGTCCTCTGTCCACCTATTATTTGGTACGACTTTTAGATTCTACAGTGCAGCTACACATGTGCCACTTGATGGGCACTTGCATCGGTGCACATATATAAGTATACGCTAGATGTTTTGTAGCTAGCTTGCCCTCTATCACTAGTAGAGTTGTTTGTCAGTCTCACCAATTTCTCATATACATGTGTAGTGTGCTGACTTTGTTTGGGAATGGGTGGTATCGTGAATGAGTGTGACACAATTTCTTCGGTGGTCGCTACCAATCTAGAATGCCAAGCCAATAGCCCATATGACCATATACTTCTGGAGCCTTTTAAGGTAGATGATGAGTCCAGCTGGTGTCCAAATATGAGTTGGTCGCAGCTTAGTTTCGCAACAAATTTGTAGGATTTGTCCCTACTTAATGAAGGTTTGGTTGAGAATTTGATTGCCTGCAGGCACCCAGATGCGAAGCTACGGCTACTCGATCTCAGTTGGAGTCTCTCAAGGATGATGAATTTACGGAGGTGTTGGTCAGTCTATGGGCGATATGGTGGGCTTGGCACAACAATCAAGGAACAAGGAACAAGAATATCAGTCCCCAGTGTCGACCATATGTTTTTATTCAGAAATATTTAAGCGATCTAGCCTTAATCCCTGAACGCTCGGTGTCTGCGAAGCCAGCTATTTGTATGGCAAAAGCCAAGCGCTGAAAGCCACCTTCAGATAGTTTCACAAAGATTAACATAGATGCTTCAGTCTCTAGGAACCATGAGAAGGGAGCACTTGCCTATCTGTGCCGAGATGACGAAGGAGCATATATATTTAGGCACATCAGTAGTGCAAATCGTTATTAATTGTTCGATCTATAATGAAGCATCTGAATCCATCCACCGGAGCTCCGTGCAAGACAAGATTTTTTTAACACAATACAGACGCAAGCGCTCATATAAATACGCATACACTCTTTCACTGAAAGCGTATCGCTGGAAATTTTGAAATAAATTCAGGATAAATGCGAGCACCAGGACTTGAACCCTAATGGACCGGGAATATCACTGTCCACTTAACTATCCCAACCACAAGTTGGTTCATGCTCCACAGGAGATTTTTGAAGTGATCAAGATGGAGCATGAAACTAGGAAGTGGAACTTTGAAGCACACAACCTGGAAAAGGTTGCTGCCTCGCTTGATCCTGGCATATATGTGTGGTCGCAAGGTTTACCTGATATTGCTGTAATCTTGAACTCCGTTTTGGTTGAATAAAATGGTTACAACTTACAACCCCTCAATTTTTTTGGCCGATTCCCCTCCACACGACTCACTGGATATGTTCTGTCGGAATCTCTTGACAGGCTGAACCCTGCTGGCCCAATTGGATTAGAAAGGTTGAATGATCAAATAGCTGTTGAGTGAACCCAAATCTAAGCTGGTACTTGTAGCTACAAAAAGCCTGCAAGCCGGCAAACCAAGGTTTTTTTTGTGAAAAGGCCTAAAGTCAAATATTAATAATCCCATGACCTTACAAACACACCCAAATAGGAAAGTAAAATTACAATCAAAGCCTTGAGCATGTGAAAGTCTTCTCCCCCCGCATCCATCGACAACGCACTGTGAGCAAAGCTCGATGCCACCTTTGGGCCTCCGCCTTGGCGGAGTAAACTTTTTTAAACCCGGGAGCTTATATAATTAGCGGCTGAGAAGTCGTCGATGCAGGTCAGGAGACGTCGACGACCGCGATATGCGAAGCAAATCGCCACCCCATGGAAGTGAACACAGGTAATGACATGTAGGAATTCTGAAGACGACGAAAGTAGGTCAAATCTAGTTGGATCCACCGGAAATCTAAACCAACCTACAGGGTGCCGTGGCACTAGCTGACTGGAAATATAGGAGGGTGAGGTCGGCCCACACCGTGAAATTCAGGGTGTATAGTTAGAAAATTGGAAGGGGTTCGTAGGATCCCCGTTTTCTTTTCGAAAGTAGGTAGGATCCCCGTAAGTAATCAGGCATAAGTCTAGCCTTTTAGGGAAAATCCCATTGGGAGATTGCTAACCCTAGTGGAAAGAACCTGCTAAAATGTATTGCGTGCATACCAGCAGCTGATTCATGTGCTTGGGTTGGAGATATGTTGGCATTGCCAAATGAACATCTTTAAGTCCACTTTGAGAGAAGACCAGTTGTAGATAGATCACCGCAAACCAGTACCATAGCTTGAATGAATTACTAATAACTCCAGAGCTACTCATGTGACGTGAGTTCCACACGAGCTACTTGGTTGGTTACATGGAGGGGCGGCATAATTTAAGTTGGTTGTTGTTGGACTCTATCCATCTACTATTTAGTATGACTTTTAGATTCTCTAGTGCGGTTACACTTGTGCCACTTAATTCACACTTCATTGATCGGTGCATCACATATATAAGTAGTGCTGGATGTTTTCTAGCTCTTGTGCCCAACGTTGGAGTAGCTAGCTTGCCCTCTATCACTAGCTAGTAGAATTGTTTGTCAATCCCACCAATTTCTCATACACGTGTATAGTATGCAACTTTGTTTGGGAATGGGTGGGATCATGAATGAGGGCAACACAATGTATGAACTGGTTGCTACAACCCTGTCATGTCAAGGCAATAGCCCATATGGCCATATACTTCTCGAGCTTTTTAAGGTAGATAATGAGTCCATAAAGTGTCCAAAGATGGGTTGAAGGCAATTTGGTTTCACAACGAATTTGGTGGATTCCCCTATACACCGCTCGTTGGATCTTGTCCGTCGGAATCTCTCGGCAGGGTGAACTCCCCATGGCCCTGTTAGTTTAGACAGGTTAAAAGATCAGATAACAGTTGTGCTGAATCCAAGTGAGCTGCAAAGCCTGTAAGTGGGCAAACAATGTGGGCTAAAACTTCTTTGTGCAATATAATTGGAGTTTACCAAATTTATTTACTGTTGGGGACAGGAAGCATATGTTATTTATTTTTCTGTCACATAGGAATACCATAGCTTAAGAAGTGCATTTGAAACTAGTCCACACGATTCTATGAAAATTCTAAAAAAAAATTAGTATACTCTTAACTAAATGTCTAAATTAGAGTGTATATATCCGTCTGAAACACAATGTTTCGTCTTCAAATCACAGACTAGCCAGGAAACGGTATCTCTAAAGTACATAATCATTTGTCTACTACTTTTTTTAACTCAAGCTTAACTCTTAATTAAAAGAGTTCAGGAATCTCATCCGATACAACTCCCAGAATGGATTCTGGAGGAGCTTGGTTCCGTACCATACACAATTTATTAGTGCTCTCTTCTCACTACTGGAATTTCCCTGGCGCCAGGTTTCCGGCTTTTCGTTGTGAGCCAAACCGTGGGCACTCGGCAAACTAATATACTCAAGAGTACCACTCAGTAACCACGGGTTTACCACAACGAGGTAATGTTGTCGACAGTGCTTCGCGGCGAACAAGGCACAGTCGGCAAACAAAACAAACGGCTGAGACAAATTTTCCACGCCAATGTACACCAAGTCTGGATCTGAGATCGAACTCATCATCATCCAGGGTCATGCACTGCCGGCATCATGTATTCCTACACGCAATTAGCCATATGGCTCTAGGGTTAGGTAACCCTGGCGACACCATGGCGGCGGCGCAGCCGCCGCCCCCGTCCGGCGTGGCATCGGCCCCTGCCGGCTGCCGTCCCATGTGCAGACGACGTCTGCCCTATGGACACCTTGCGGCCCCGTCCGCGCGCTTGCCGTCGGGACTCCCTGATCGGCTCGGTCCGCAGCTCTCATCTATGATAGAGTTTGGCGGCTGCACAACCCTAAACCCGTTTGCTAAGGAAACGCATCGGAGCAACACCGCATATACAGCCAGATTGAAGGCAAGGTTCGCAGTTTTCCTTAAGGTCAGGAAGCCACCGGATCGCACCACTCCAACAGGCAGGTCACCGGACAAACTAGCTCCATGCGTTGCGATGTCGCCGGCTGTGTCCCCCTTTGCGATCCTGCCGGCTGCAACCATGGAGAAACCGGAAGGCGGTGGGGGCGATTATGGGGCTCCCCTAGTGGACGCTACCCGCCCGAAGCCGTCTGATGGTGGAACCGGGGTTGCCCTGGTAGGTAGTGCATGCGCGCCGGTCGCCGTGGCGGTGTACAGGGGCCTCCGTTTCGCCTCTGATGCAGACTCTACCCTCAGTAGGAGCAGCCGTAGAGAAGGCCGGCAAGGTGTTCACAAAGCCAATACAGCTTACCAGGAGATGCGCGGACTTGGCAGTCCAGCTACTGTTCGACGCAGGGGGCATTCGTTGCTGTTCAACCTGAGTTCATGGACTTGGCTAACAGAGATGCTACAGCAGATTAGTACTACCAATGTGGCAAGTGCAGCTGCAACACAGGTGCAGGAGGCGTTCGTTGCTATCCAACTTGAGTCATATGCAGCGGGCCAACAATGGCACAACTCACTTGTCCCCTGGAGGTCCAATATGATCCTGGCCTTGCAATACCTCTTGTCGAACGCCCGCGCTGCAGATGCAGAGATGTCTGAGGACACATCCACTCTTGATAAACACAACACTAGTGAGCTTCTGGTTGTTGGTTGTCAGGATACTCTGGGCACTGCTTTGGTAGTGCACGCCAAGGTGAGCGTGAAGGATAGACCCGAGGGGACACCAGAGAAGCAGAGGCTAGGTGTGATGGGAGGTTGTGTGCCGTCTGTCGCTTTGGAGAAGGAGAGGGATGATACCATGGAGGCAACCGGCCTTGGGGCCGCCGGTCAACTGACGGGGCCATCAGTGGCGCCCCGTCAGGAGCAATGAGTACCTTAAGTTGGAACTGCCGAGGGGGAGGGAACTCTCGGACAGTTCGTGATCTCGTGAGTTTGGTGCAAACTCATTCCCCTTGTATTGTCTTTTTATGCGAAACTAGACAGTCAAAAGAAAAAATGAAAAGATATCGCCCTCGATTAGGCTTGAGTGGTTTCGAGGCAGTTGATAGCAATGGTCTTAGTGGAGGTCTCGCACTATATTGGCACGAGTCTGTGCAAGTTGATATAAAAGATATGAATGAACGATACATTGATGCGTATGTGACTTCTGTAGCAGGTGAGCCACCTTGGAGGCTCACTTGCGTCTACGGCGAGCCCCGGACGGAGCACCGACACCACATGTGGTCGCTCCTTTGGGATCTTCACCTTCGGGTAGACATGCCATGGGCGGTGATTGGCGACTTCAACGAGGCCATGTGGGGCTTCGAGCACTTCTCTGAGACTCCTCGCCCGACAGGTCAAATGATTGATTTTCGTGATGTATTGCAATTATGTGGACTAGGTGATCTTGGTTTTTCAGGACTGCCGTACACATATGATAACCGGCGGTCCGGACGAGCAAATGTCAAGGTGCGGCTGGACCGGGCAGTGGCAAATAATCTGTGGCGTGATTTATTCATGGAGGCGAAAGTCCAACACTTGGTGGCACCAACATCTGACCATGCCCCGATCCTCCTTCAGTGGGTTCCTGAACCGCCTAGGGAGAAGGCGGGCAGGAGGTGTCGCCACTATGAGGTGGCGTGGGAACGTGACCACGCACTACCGGAGGTGATCCTACAGGCTTGGACAGCGGCTGGTAGTATGGGGGACCTGGGCAACGTTGCGGCGGCCCTAGGGGAGCTCATGCATGCGTTGGAAGGGTGGAGTAAGAAAATTTTTGGTAACGTGATAAAAGAGATTAATAAATCCCGTACCCGCCTTGAGGAACTAATGGCTATGAATGCAGATCAAAGAACCATCAGGGAAGCTAGAGACCGCCTGAATGAATTGCTCTATAGGGAGGAAATGATTTGGATGCAACGGTCTCGTATTGACTGGCTACGAGAAGGCGACCGGAACACTAATTTTTTTCATCGTAAGGCGGTTTGGCGGGCACGGAAAAATCGTATTAAATCTCTTGTTGATGAGTCTGGGGAAGTACAGAAGGAGAGCACCAAGATGGCTGATATGGTCACTGAGTATTTTACCAAGCTTTTTACTGCTGATCCATCCCTTTGTGCAGACCCAATAATTAATCTTCTGGGCACCCGTGTTACTAATGGTATGAATGACAAACTATGTGCAGAGTTCTCTGATAAGGAGATTGCAGATGCGCTTTTTCAGATTGGTCCTTTGAAAGCGCCAGGGCCGGACGGCTTCCCAGCCCGTGTGTTCCAGAAAAACTGGTTGGTCATGAAGGCCCAAGTCACTGCCGTTGTAAAGGAGTTTTTCCGGTCAGGGATTATGCCAGAGGGGGTGAACGACACTGCCATTGTTCTCATCACAAAAATTGATAATCCGGTAAAGCTTACTGAGTTTAGGCCTATAAGTTTATGCAATGTTATTTATAAAGTGGTGTCGAAGTGCCTAGTGAACAGGCTAAGACCTATGTTGGAGGACATCATATCACCAGAACAGAGCGCCTTCGTTCCAGGTAGACTGATTACAGATAATGTTCTCGTTGCATTTGAGTGCATTCACCATATTCAGCAGGAGAAAGACCCAGCGAAAAGCTTCTGTGCCTATAAGCTGGATCTGTCTAAAGCTTATGACAGGGTTGACTGGGGGTTCTTGAGGCGGACGATGCAAAAGTTGGGTTTCGCTGACCGATGGGTGAACTGGATTATGACTTGTGTCACCTCGGTTAGATACACTATCAAATTTAATGGCACCCTCTTGGATTCGTTCGCACCGTCGCGCGGGCTACGGCAAGGTGATCCCCTTTCACCATTTTTGTTCCTGTTTATTGCTGATGGGTTATCTGCTTTGTTAAAGGATGGAGAGGAAAAGAGAAAATTCTCATCCTTGAAGGTATGCAGAAGAGCTCCAGGAATATCTCACTTGTTGTTCGCGGACGACACCTTGCTCTTCTTCAAGGCCGACCCACAAGAAGCGGAGAATATCCGCAATATTATTTTGGCTTATGAAGGGGCCACGGGGCAGCTAATTAATCCGGCAAAATGCAGCATTTTGTTTGGGAAGCATTGTCCTGAGATCTATAAGGAAAATGTGCGTATGACTCTACAAGTTCAGCTCACCACTTTTGAAGAAAAGTATTTGGGGTTGCCGACGCCTGAAGGTAGGATGTCCAAGGGTAAATTCCAAAACCTACAAGCCCGCTTAATGAAAAGGATTATTGCTTGGGGAGATATGCTTTCTCTCGCAGGGAAGGAAACAATGATCAAAGCTGTTCTCCAAGCTATTCCCACTTATATGATGGGGATCTTCAAGTTGCCCATGTCCGTATGTGATGACCTGAACAGAATGGTTAGAAATTTCTGGTGGGGTTCGAAGGAGGGTAAGCGGAAAACACACTGGATGGCTTGGCCAGAGATCCAAAGGCATAAACAGTGCGGTGGTCTGGGATTCCGTGACTTCAGGGTGTTTAATCAGGCCCTGCTAGCGAGGCAGGCTTGGCGTCTTCTAATTAAACCCAATAGTCTTTGTGCGCAGGTGTTAAAGGCTCGCTATTACCCCGACGGACGGCTAGAGGACACAGTGTTCTCTGGGAACTCATCTGTTACATGGCAAGCGATCCAACACGGCCTCGAACTCCTCAAAAAGGGGCTGGTGTGGCGGGTCGGCAATGGGACACAAATTCGCATTTGGCGGGATCGATGGCTGCCTCGGTCACCCTCAGGCCAGGTCATTACCTCGCAAGGCACGTGTAGACTCCGAAGGGTCTCGGACCTGCTGGATGCGAGAGGTGCTTGGAGGCTGGACCTTCTTTGTCGTCACTTCCTGCCAGTCGACATCGACATCATCACGAGCATCAAGACCTCTCCATGCGCCACGGAGGATGTCCTAGCTTGGGCTCCGGAGAAATCTGGTGTCTTCTCCGTTCGGTCAGCCTACCGCTTTGCCATGGACGAGCGCGAGCGTCCATCGGCAAGCGCCTCGAGCAGGGCACCGGATGGTCGTCGCGCCATCTGGAAGACCATATGGGGGTGCCCTGCTCCCCCAAAGGTACGAGTGTTTGCATGGCGGCTGGTCTCAAACTCCCTTGCTACTTGGGCTAATAAATTTTCTAGAACTTTGGAGCCTAATGATATGTGTCCACTTTGTGGTGTGGAACGCGAGGATGTCTTCCATGCTATGTGCGGATGTCCACGGGCAAAGGACCTATGGAGCGCGATGGCGAAGGACTGGATTCTTCCGGACATCAGTTTGATCCAGAACACGGGGCCGGAGTGGTTATTCGGTGTTCTGGAGCCCCTCTCGGATACTTCTCGCATGGTGGCCCTAATGATATTCTGGAGATCATGGCACGTTCGTAATGAGATCATTCATGACAAGGAACCGCCCCCCACAGAAGTTTCCTGCAGATTCTTGCATAGCTATATTTCTTCGCTTCTCTGTATTCAGCAGCACCCAATGGGAGACGTTGTAAAAGGCAAAATGGTGCTCACAGACCCGACATGCCTAGCTGGTGTAGTTGCTGCACCGGCGCCGAGCACGAGAGGCGCAGACCCGCGACCAACAGAGAAGTGGGAGCCTCCCCCTGCTGGATGGCTAAAGCTGAACGTCGACGGTGCCTTCTCCGAGCATGCGGGTAATGGTGGAGCTGGTATGGTCCTGAGGAACAACGACGACAACATTATCTTCACTTCATGCAGACACTTGTTTGCATGTGATAATGCACTACGAGCTGAGTTGGAGGCGTGCAAAGAGGGAATTTCTCTTGCGCTGGAATGGAGTTCGTTGCCTTTTATCATTGAAACGGACAGCTTAGTGGCTGTAAGGATGATCAGCCAAGCTGCTGTTGATTGATCTAAGGATGCTGCACTAGTCCAGGAGATCAAAATGCTAACCAGGGGTGATAGGAGGGTCCAGGTGAAGGCTATTAAACGTGAGAGGAATCAGGTTAG
The DNA here is from genome assembly GCF_002162155.2 of Triticum dicoccoides. Taxonomy (NCBI): domain Eukaryota; kingdom Viridiplantae; phylum Streptophyta; class Magnoliopsida; order Poales; family Poaceae; genus Triticum; species Triticum dicoccoides. Next base: position 59,739,474 of record NC_041380.1, on the reverse strand, counting down.
TCACGAGCTTGCTTGTATAGCTCGTACAGACATAAAAACTGCAGTTTGGCTGGGTTCTGGCCTTGAAGGGATTGTAAATCTTTGTGTACTGGATCAGCTTGATTCAGGTTGATTAATACAAATCCTTTTTCCCCCGCAAAAAAAAAGGGTCATGCACTGCCACCATCTTCTTCGGTGGCCTAGCTAGGCCGGGTCGCCATAGAAGCTCACCACACTGGATCCGTCTGGTTGTCATCGGATTCACCAACATAACCGCCGAGCACCGCCTGATAGAGGCTCGAAACATAATCTCCTGCTCGGACCGCATCATCCCTCCAAGTCCTCCAAAACTTTCCCAACAAGTTGTCCCTCGACCGGTCCTCCCCACTGCCGTCACGCCTTGGCGGTGGGTGGGAGGCGGCTAGGGTTTACGATTGCCTCAGAGCCTCGTACAAACAAATAACTTCTTTGTGCAATATAATTGGGGCTTATCAATTTTATTTACCGTTGGAGAGGGGAAGCACGTCTCATATATTTTTCTCTCATAGGAGTACAATAGCTCAAGTAGTGCATTTAAAACTAGTGTACACTAAAAAAAGGTTGTAAAACAAATAAACTAGTGTACACAAGTTAGGGCTTATATATCCATCCCAAACACCATGCTCATCTCCGAATCATAAACTATCCAGTAAAAACTCAAAGCGACCTCTCTCATTCCTCTGTGACCACTTTGTCAATCTCGAGATGATGCGTCAGCACAGTCCATCGAAGATGCTCATAGGCGTAGGATGTGTATGTGCATTCATAGGAATGAGTGTATGTGTGTATGTATGGGCATCTGCGTCTGTATTGTGTCAAAAAAATTGCTTTCCCGTGGGTGTCTTAACACTTAAAAATCAAAATGATTTACTGCAAAAATAAACAAGACAAAATAAATGTTGAGTAATAAAAAAATATGGTAACCTCTAATCTAAGACTAATATATGGCGTCTGATGACACTGGTGGAAAAAGGGCCTTTGGTCGCGGTTCGCAACTGCCATTAGTCGCGGTTGCGCAACCGCGACAGAACGGGCGCGACTAAAGGCCCTCCCCCCTTTAGTCGCGGTTGCTTAAGAACCGCGACTAAAGGCCCGTCCACGTGGGCGCCAGGTGGCCGTCGGGGCGGAGGACCTTTAGTCGCGGTTCTT
>NC_041380.1:59719527-59734733 GCF_002162155.2 Triticum dicoccoides | reverse complement strand
GGACCGCGACTAAAGGGTACCCTTTAGTCGCGGTCCGCCTTCCCAACCGCGACTAAAGGTCTGTGCTAGAACTGGCGCGGTGCGGTGGGATGTTTAGTCCCACCTCGCTAGCCGAGAGGCTTCGACAGTGGTTTATAAGCGCGGCTGCGCTCACCACTTCGAGCTCCTCTCAAATGCAGGCTTACGGGCCTATTCTGTCACTATGTGCCTGTGGGCCTACTCGGCCTTCTGCGGGCCTGAATCCTGGCCCTTTAATGGGTTTCTAGTCGTATTCAGGCCGTGGTGGCCCAGTAGGTGGCATATTTTTTTTTCTTCCTTTTTTCCTTTTTCCTTTTTTCTTCTGTTTTTTTCTTCTGTTTTTTTTATGTTTTTCTTCTGTTTGTTTTTTTCTTCTGTTTTTCCTTTTTTCTTCTGTTTTTTTCTTCCTTTTTCGTTCTTTCTTCTTCTTCCTTTTTCCTTTTAAAATCAGAAAAATAAAACTAATTCATTTTAAAATCTTAAAAATACAATTATATATCAAAAAAATCAGAAAAATAAAACTAATTCATTTTAAAACCCCTTGAAGGTTTGACAAAAGGTTTGATACAATAAATTATTACACATCATTTCTTCCCGTGTGTCCCTGCTTGCTTACGATTGTGCCGTATCCATGGAGCATCCTCATCATTTAACTTAATGCTTGGGTCGGTGTTCACTTTGAAGGGCGGAATTTCAGCAAACATATTATAATCTTCTGACATGTCTGTCTTGTCCTCCACTCCCACGATGTTTCTTTTCCCTGAAAGAACAATGTGGCGCTTTGGATCATCGCATGATGCACTGATCGTTTTCTTATCTTTCCGTTTCCTCGGTTTGCTACTCATGTCCTTCACATAGAAAACCTGAGCGACATCTTTCGCTAGGACGAATGGTTCGTCAAGGTAACCAAGATTGTTGAAATCCACCATTGTCATTCCGTATTGCTGGTCCACCTTTACCCCACCTCCTGTTAGCTTGAACCATTTGCACCGGAACAAAGGGACCTTAAAGGAGGGTCCATAGTCAAGTTCCCATATCTCCTCTCTGTAACCATAATATGTGACCTTTTGCCCATTCTCGGTTGCTGCATCAAAGCGGACACCACTGTTTTGGTTGGTGCTCTTTTTATCTTGGGAGATCGTGTAAAATGTATTCCCATTTATCTCGTAGCCTTGGAAAGTCGTTATAGTCGAAGATGGTGTCTTGGCCAACATGTACAGCTGATCTACAACATCATTGTCATTCATTAAATGTTTTCTCAACCAACTGCCGAAAGTCTCCATGTGGGCCTTCCTAATCCAGGATTCAGGCTTCCCCGGGTTGTCCGAGCGTAAAATATTCTTGTGTTTCTCAAAGTACGGAGCCACCAAGCTGGAATTGGTCAGTACAGTGTGGTGTGCTTCAGTCAGAGAATGGCCGTCCATACATATCGTTGATTTCCTTCCGATCGTGCCTTTTCCACTTAGTCTCCCCTCGTGCCGCGATCGAGGAAGACCAATCGGCTTAAGGTCAGGAACAAAGTCAACACAAAACTCAATTACCTCCTCATTTCCATAGCCCTTGGCGATGCTTCCTTCTGGCCTAGCACGGTTACGAACATATTTCTTTAATACTCCCATGAACCTCTCGACGGGAACATATTGTGTAGAAATACAGGACCGAGAACGAAAATCTCTTCGACTAGGTGAACCAGGAGGTGCGTCATAATATTGAAGAAGGATGGCGGGAACACCAACTCGAAACTGACAAGACATTGGATCACATCGTTCTGTAACCGTGGTAGAACTTCTGGATTGATTACCTTCTGAGAGATTGCATTGAGGAATGCACATAGCTTCACAATGGCTACTCGAACATTTTCCGGCAGGAGCCCCCTCAAAGCAATCGGAAGCAATTGCGTCATAATCACGTGGCAGTCGTGAGACTTCAGGTTTTGGAACTTTTTCTCCGCCATGTTTATTATTCCCTTTATATTGGACGAGAATCCAGACGGGACCTTCATACTGCTCAGGCATTCAAAAAAGATGACCTTCTCTTCTTTGGTCAGAGCGTAGCTGGCACGACCTTGAAACCATTCCGAATGCCGGTCATCAGGGTCTTTCAAACGTTGCTGGTCCTGCCGTGCTTCCTTTGTATCATTTGTCTTCCCATACACGCCCAAGAAGCTTAGGAGGTTCACGCAAATATTCTTCGTAACGTGCATCACGTCGATTGCAGAGCGGACATCTAGGACTTTCCAATATTCCAGCTCCCAGAATATAGATTTCTTCTTCCACATGGCTGCGTGCCCGTCAGCTCCCTTCGGAACTGATTGTCCGCCAGGACCCTTTCCAAAGATGACTTTCAAATCCTTGACCATATCAAATACCTCAGCACCAGTGCGTTCCGCAGGCTTCGGCCGGTGATCTGCCTTGCCGTTGTAATGCTTGCCTTTCTTTCTTACTAGATGAATTTTCGGAAGAAATCGACGATGCCCAAGGTACACGTTCTTCTTACAATTTGGCAAATGTACACTTTCAGTCTCATGTAAGCAGTGCGTGCATGCATTGTATCCCTTATTTGACAGTCCCGAAAGGTTACTAAGAGCAGGCCAATCGTTGATGGTTACGAAAAGCAACGCTCGTAGGTCAAATTCCTCTTGTTTGTGCTCATCCCACACACGGACACCACCCCACAGCTGTAAAAGTTCATCAACTAATGGCCTTAGGTACACATCGATGTCGTTGCCGGGTTGCTTCGGACCTTGGATGAGCACTGACATCATAATGAACTTCCGCTTCATGCACAACCAAGGAGGAAGGTTGTAGATGCATAGAGTCACGGGCCAGGTGCTATGGCTGGAGCTCTGCTCGCCAAAAGGATTCATGCCATCCGTACTTAGAGCAAATCTTATGTTCCTTGCGTCAGCTGCAAAATCTTTGAACCATCTGTCGATCTTTCTCCATTGCGTTCCATCTGCGGTGTGTCTCAACTCCCCGTCCGACTTACGGTCCTCTTTGTGCCATCGCAACAACTTGGCATGCTCTTTGTTCCTGAACAGACGTTTCAACCGTGGTATTATAGGAGCATACCACATCACCTTGGCGGGAACCCTCTTCCTGGGTTTCTGGCCCTCAACATCGTCACCAGGGTCATCGCCTCTGATCTTATAACGCAATGCAGTGCATACCGGGCATTCATTCAAATTCTCGTATTCACCGCGGTAGAGGATGCAGTCGTTGATGCATGCATGTATCTTCAGAATCTCTAAACCTAGAGGGCAGACAACCTTCTTTGCTTCGTACGTACTGGCGGGCAACTCGTTATCCTTTGGAAACATATTCTTCAACATTTTCAGCAAGTTTTCAAATGCCGAGTCAGCTACACCTGCCTCTGCCTTCCATTTCAGCAAATCCAGTGTGCAGCCCAGCTTTTTCAGACCATCATCGCATCCGGGGTACAGCGCCTTTCTGTGATCCTCTAACATGCGATCCAAATTCTCCCTCTCCTTTTCAGTTTCGCAGCGTCTCCGTGCATCAGCAATGGTCCGACCAAGATCATCAACGGGATCATCACGTGCCTCTTCTTCACCTTCCCCTTCACCTTCAGCATCCTCCATGAAAGTATCACCGAAATGAGCAAGATAGCTTTCATCGATGAAATCATCCCCTTCTTCATCTTCTTCCATTATAACCCCTCTTTCTCCATGCTTGGTCCAACAATTATAGCTTGGCATGAAACCGTGCCGAAGCAGATGCATGTGAACATCTCTTGAGGAAGAATAACCCTTCTGATTCTTACAGATAACACATGGACAGATAACAAAACCCCCCTGCTTGTTCGCATTAGCCACTACGAGGAAATCTTTCAAACCCGTAGTGAACTCGCCGGAGAGTCGGTTACCGTACATCCATTGCCGATTCATCTGCATTATTATAATATAAAATATATAATTAACCATCATGCATTTGTTAAACTAACTAGCTACAAACAATATAAATTAAACAATGAACTGCACACATGCATATTTTATCAATGACACACATGCATGAAAGGTTCAAGTTGCTAACCGCGATCGAGAAGGAAAAAATAAATGAGGAACCTCAAGTGTGGCTCCAACACTTCATATCATGTTTGTTTCACCCTCTTAGGGCATTTCATCAAACACCTTGTGTGCATAAGAGGAACCAAAAGCAAACCTACACCCCCTTGTGAAGCTTGTGAAGAGAAGTGGCACCAAATGGCTAAGTGAGCGTGCTGAACTGGTATATATAGGGGAGGAGCTTTAGTCGCGGTTGGCCTGGCCAACCGCGACTAACGGCCTTTGCGCACCTTTAGTCGCGGTTGGCCTGGCCAACCGCGACTAAAGCCCCTCACGTGCACCAGCTGGCCACCGAGCGCCCTGGGCCCAGGCCTTTGGTCGCGGTTCGTCTGCCGAACCGCGACTAAAGACTTCATTAGTCGCGGTTCCTACAGTTTCGCGACTAATGGGGCTGGACGGAAGCCTCTTTTTCTACCAGTGTGAGAAGGTGTCGTGCAAATACACGCACCACACTCAGTGAACACTCCAACTGACACTTTCTATGCCCCCACTGACCTAAAACTCAAAAGTTGCCTCATTTCAGAAGTCTGACAACCCTCAGACGTCATGTGCGCATGCTAAAAAATACAACTGTGAACAGTGTCTTCATTTTTTTTTCTAAGTAATCATATGGGAGTCTATCTTTTTGGTTATGCATGTATAGCTTGAATTTTGGTTTGAAGTTAGATTTACTACAGGAAAAATACACATCCATGACAATTCTGCAAAGCAAATGAAATTCTGTCATCACTTCCATTACAAAAAAAAAGTGAGAATATTGTCATGCATGTGTTGACTTTTTACATCTATGACTAAAAATAATGATAAAATGTTGAAAATCATCCTCGGAGGGCTGCCTGCGTACTTGGATGTCGTTCTTTGTGCCTTTCATGACAAGAATGTTCGTGAGAAGTAAGGGCGAGAATTTTTCGCTGATTGCTCGGATGAGTTGTACCTCACATGTATAAGTTTGGTAGTTTCGACCTGGTCGAGTCCAGATGTCAGCCTCTCTAGAGCCATACAAAAATGCTGATTTCCATCCAAACACAATCCAACACCGTCAATCAACGCAAACAAATTTATTATTATTTTTAGTGTTCGTTGTACTACCACTATTGAAGATGAATAGATTGGAAGTTTTTTCCCGCAAAAAAAAAAAAAACGCAAAAATTTTGCTAGGGCTGCTCGCTATTGTGATCCAAACATGGCCCAGCCTTTTCTTTTTTGAGGAAATCACCGGAGGGACAGCCTGCCCTATCTGAATATATTTCTCATTCCACTGAAAAAAGCAGCAGAAGAACCCAAAGTACAGGGATACACATGCTACCGCCAAAACATTTTTGCAAGAGCAAAAGTTTGACAGATTACAAGTTCAGAGTAGAGAGGAAGGGGCTCCACGAGAGGTCTCCTCTGGCATCAGGCTTGGCACGGTAAGGCAAAAGGTTCAGGCTTGCTGTCGCTCCTTCATGTCGTGGTTGATTTTTTTTTAGGGTATGTTGTGGTTGATTTTGTGGCGTTTGCCACGGAAGCTATTAATTAAGTCCCAATCTCTGGCGGTCCCACGGGCGGCAGGGGAGGAAACCCTAGCCGCCGCCGAACCGCGACCTTCTCCCCATCCCTCCCCTCGCTGCCGCCAGGGCGTGCCGGCGGGCGAAGCCCGCTCGGCATGGGCGACGGCGGGGCGCTTTATCCTTTTCGCGAGGCCGGATCGCCGTGGGGCGATCTACCCTGGGCGGAACGCGACGCTGTGCGGGGCGCGACGACGCTGGGCTGCCACGGGGGCGGGCGTGGAGGGCTGCACGAGGCGGGTTGCGTGCTGGTGATGGTTACGGCGGCCGGTGGTCGATCTGCCGGATCTGGACGACGCGGGGGCGGTGGCACCTGTGCTAGGCAGAGTCGGGCGAGATCCCCTTTGGGCTGGCATCCGTCGTGTATGCGGTTTTGCTGGTTGCTCGCCGGATTCGTCTTGTTGCTTGCGCTCGGCCTTCTGGATCGGCGCCAAGGCAGGTCGGGGTGGCATCCCCGGGGTGCTCGTGATGTGCTATTGGTGGCTGTGCTATTGATGTGCAGCTACTGACGGCGGTGGAGTGCGACGGCCCTTCTCGGCATGGAGGCGGGACATGGCGGTGGTGGTCATCTCCTCCGTCGGAGGTGGTCGGCCTGATGCTGGGTGGTCGGATCTCCAGATCCGTCATCTAGTCCCGGCTACGAGTCGGGGAAACATGGTTGCCTGTGAAAACCAAGCCGACGGCAGGAGATGGCGGCGTTTTCGCCGTTACCTTGATGGAGGCATCGTCGTGTAACTACTGTCGACTTACTCGTGCTGCTCCGGGGGAAACTCTAGTATCTGGTGTGCCAGATCAGACGATGGCGGCACTACGGTGTCGTTTCTCTCTTAGGAGCATCGTTTGTGGAGCAGCGCTGGAAGTCAGAGGCAGGAGGTGGAGCGGTTTCTTCTTGCACGGAGCTTCGGTGGAGATGTCAAGTCATGCCTGACCGACATGTGCTAGTCATGCCTGGTCGGCAGGTGCTACGCACCACAGATCTTCCAAGGACTTCAAGCTGTGTCGGCTGGTGGTACTTGGCAGCATGGCGCTGAGGTGTATCAGTGGCAACCGCGACGTGCTCAGCTGTTTGCGCGCAGGGAGGAGGTGTCGTTGGGCGCCGTGGTGGCGTCGACGATAGCTAGACCGAGCAAGGTTGATGCATCGGTACAGGTCTGAAGATGGAGCGGTGGCAGTTGGCGGCGGCGGCCTCTGAGAGCACGCCGGACCTGTGTGTGCCCCAGACTCGGCAAGTGGCTAGGTTGGGGTCTCAGGTCTTAGATGTTAGGCTTGGCTGCGATGTCTGTTTGGTATTAGGCCCAGGCTATATGCGCCCCTTCATCAACTGGATAGGTGTAGCGACAGTTTGTTGCTTAGAGGGCGTCTTTAGTCTTACTGTTGTATGACTTTGTAAAGTCCTGTGAGAATAATTAATAAAGTGATCGTATGCGTCGCCCAGATGTAGAGGCCGAGGTCATCTTCCTTTTCTATTTTTTTTTGATAAGATCTGATATGCAACAAATATCTTGGGGCCAAAGTTGTTTCATAAGTTCAATGGAAACCGGTGACTCACATGTTCGTTGTAGACGTTATACATAGAGATGATTTAATCCATTTCTATTTGAAGGAACATAGTTATGTTTATATTTTTTACAGTGGGTATTAAATTACAAGTAGCGGAAGAGTAGCCTGGCCTCTTGATCATCTAATATTACTCGCCCTAGTGGAAAGAGGCAGGTAAACTGTACCCCTCCCATGCATGCGGATTCATGTGCTTGAGTTGGAGATATCTTTACAAATGCCAAATAATGAGCATCTTTACATACTGTCCAGAGAAGACCAGCTGCAGAAAAAACCAGTACCATGGTATGAATGATTACTAGTTCCAGAGCTACTCTCGTGACATGAGAGCGGTACGAGCTACTTGGCTGGTTAAATCAAGAGGCGGTAGAATTTAAGTTGGTTGTTGTTGGTATCTATCCATATCTACTATTTTGTACGACTTTTATATTCTCTCCGGTGCGATTACACTTGTGCCACCCAATTGACACTTCATCAGCGCACATATATAGGTAAATGCTGGGCGTTTGCTAGTATCTCTTGAGGCCAACAGTGGATAGCTAGCTTGCCCTCTATCACTAGTAGTTGTTTGCATCAATATAGCCAATTTCTCCTATACATATAGCTTGGGAACGGGAATGGGAATGGGTGGTATCGTGAATGAGTGCAACACAGTTTGTCCATCTACTGCTCTGACTCGGGGATATCTGACCTATAGCCCATACATCCATATACTTGTAAAGTTTTTGAAGGTACTCATACAACATCCAAGGATGAGTTAGCCACAATTTAGTCTCGCGGCGATTTTCACAGAAACCCTCTGCACTACTCGTGTGACCTATTCCATCGGGATCTCTCGGCAGGCTGAACCCTTCATGGCCCAACTGGGTTGGATCTCTCGGCAGGCTGAAGACTGTCGCGTGTGGTCGGAATCTAACCTGCGCCAGTAGCAGTAAGCCTGCAAGCGGTCAAACCAAGTAAGATACCAATTCTTTGGGCAATACAGTTGGAACTTAGCCATTTTATTTACCGCGGGAGACGGTAACCATGCATTGTATTTTCTTCTGTCTCATAGCTTAAGTAGTGCATTTGAAACAAGTGTACACAAGTTTTAACTAAAATATCTAAACCGTAGTGTGTAAATTTATCCGAAATACCATGCTTTGTCTTCAAATAATAAACTAGCATGTAAATGATATCCCTAGTTGTACATAATCATTCTCCTATACAAGGCCCTGAATCTATTCAAATCCATGGCTTCTACTGCAAAAAACGGTAGTTAGAGGGAGAAGAACAGTGCACCATGGACAATACAAGTACACATGGAATAATTTATGACTTCTAATGGAGCAAAACATTGTGATAGGAGGAAACCAAATTTAGTGCTTATGAAACAACATTAAAGATTAAACGATTTCAATTCCACGAGAAATTAAACCAAGAAAAACAGCAAAAAGTTTGTTCACCGTATCACCAAGTAAGGATTCCAATTCCACAAAAATTAAACCAAGAATAACAACATGCCACACCCATATAAACTCAACAGATCCAAAAAGTTGGTCCTAAGAGAACACAAACTCTATCCAAACAGATGGAGAGAAGTCCATATTACAACGTTGAATTGTCACTAAAGTCTAGGAAACAACCCTGAACTTCAACCGCCTAGATTTCAACCCTAAACTATCAAAACCGTGTAACATTCAACCTTTACCCTAGTTTTGATCCCGTTGACTGGGTTTGAAACCTCTGGTGAACTGATGAAGAGACAATTGCCATCCAATCTACTCATCTCAGTGGATATGTGAGGTTTTGTGCTGAAGTCCATGGAAAACACTCCAACTTTAAGAACATTTAACCAGTCATGGTGACCACTGATGTATCTGATGACCACCAGTAATGTTTTACGCCATTCCACCAAGTTGCACATCTTTGCCGGACAATCCTTAACCGTCGGACGAAACTCTATCAGACACTTTCGAAACACAGTGAGCCTCACTCTCTCGCAATCCTCTTCAAATTCATAGGAGAAAATGTCTGTAGCGTTATGCAAGACCAAATAGAGCTTTCCCTGGTAGAAGGCAATATCAGCGGAACAAGATTTCCATAGACGTACCATGATGTCATCCCAGGCCGCCAGAACCAAAGAGCAAGGCACAGTTACAGCCAGAATGCACTTGGAGCTAGAATCGCGAAGAAAACACGGCCACCTTGATAAATAACCTCCCCTAATCATGCACTCGGAGAAGATGTTCAACATGAATTACCCATTTCAACGGTAGTATCCGCATCTGTGTTGGCAACGACACCGCTAGCCAGCCATCAAAAGAGCCCCACGCAATGGGCTTACTCGGTCGGCATGGTTCATGTGCTTGAGTTGGAGATTACTTTACTCTACCAAATGTGCTTCTTTACATCCAATGTCCAGAGAAAACCAACTGTAGGTAAATTGGGTCAAATGTTTAGCATTATGAACGAATGACTAATTCGAGAGCTACTCTTGTGATGTGAGAGTACTACTTGGTTGGCAGCACTAAAAGGCCGCAAAATTGAAGTTAGATGTTGTTGGCCTCCTATCCATCTACTATTTTGTACGGCTTGTAGATTTCCCAGTGTAGCTACACATGTGCCACTTAATTATATCGATGCATATATAAAAGTAAGTTGGATATTTGTTATAGCTCTTACGCAACATTGGAGTAGCTACTAGCTTGCCCTCTAGCACCGGTTGTCATTTGCAAATTGCAACGTTGTTCGGGGAATGGGTGGTATCGTGAATAAGCGCAACACTGATCTGTTCTTTTGTGCTGCTTCTCGCACATGTCGAGCCCATATCTCATACAACTCATAGACTTTGGAACTTGTTGCTGCTAGATATAATGAGCCCATACAATCCATATACGAGTTGATTGGGATTTCGGTTTTGCTCGGCAGGGCTGGCAGTCATGGATTTTCAGTGGGAGCCCAAGAAACTGACGAGAATGCCTCTAGGTCTTCTCATTTGCTCCAATCGAATTTCAAAGGGAGGAAAATCAAAAGGACTTCTCCCATTTCTCTAAAAAGGATTGCTTTCCTGTGCTTTTCACATGATGTAAATAATCCAACAGGAGCTCTTGTTTGAGCGGACGCTTGAGGCATGGTGACGGGTGTTTAACACTTGAAAACAAGTCAAAATTATTTACAAGAAAGAAAAAGAAGAAAGACGGAAAAATAAAAATAGACTGACAAAAAATATAGTCAACCTCTACCACCAATATATAGTGTCTAAGGTGTACTACAAACACGTGCATAGAGACATATGGAGTATACGTATACCACATCCAATACACAATCTAAGTCACACTTCACTTCTTCTATACACCCACTATCGTAAAACTGAAAAGTCGCCTAATTTCAGGAAGACTGTCAACCCTCAGACTTCATGTGTGCACACTACAATCCAAATGTGAGCATTGTCTGTCATTTTTTTTCCTTTTTCTGAGTAATCATGTGGGAGTTTATCTTTTTTGCTTCTGCGTGCATAGCTCGATTTTTGGTCTGAAACTACAAGGAAAAGCTCAGCCACAAAAAGAGAGAGAGGAAAAACACATATGGGAAAATTCTGCAAAAATGAAATGAATCTCTGTCATAGTAGTACCATTTCCATGATAAAAAAAGTGGGATTATTGTCATGCATGTGTTGAATGTTTACATCTATGACTTAAAAAATGATAAAATGTCAAAAAATCAGCCTCAGCGGCCACCCACGTACTTGGATTGTGTTCTTTAATTTGGTCCTCGCAAGACGAGAATGTTCATGAGAAGCAAGGGCAATATTTCGTTGATTCTTCGGGCACCTTGCTTGCTATATGTTGGGTTGTTTCAACATGGTCGAGCCCGTATGTCAGCCTCTCATACAGGAGCCATACAAAAAAAAAAACCTTGTTATCATCAAAACGTAAGCTAACACCATCAATCAATGCCAAAAAAATTGGTAAGGCTGATCCCTACTGTGATCCAAACATGCCCTTAAGCTATTAACTGAGCATGGTATTTATAGGATCCGATATGCGACGAATATCTCAGGGCCAAAGTTGTTTCGTAAGTTCAATGCAAACCGGGTGACTCCCATATTTGTTGCAGACATTGTATATAGAAATGATTTAATGCATTTCTATCTGAAAGAACATAGTTATCTTTACGTTTATGGTGGGCATTATTTACAAGTACTACCCCTGTACCAAAAGTAAAACGTTTTGGTAGGCTATTTTAGCCTACAAAAACGTCTATTTTGCTATGGAGATAGTAGCGAAAGACCACTGGATAGAAGAACTGTACCGCTCGCATGCATGCAGATTCATGTGCTTGAGCTGGGAGATATCTTTACAATGCCAAATAAGCATCTTTACGTCCACTGTGCAGAGAAAATCAGCTGCAAAGAAACCAGTACCACGGCAAGAATGATTACTAATTCCAGAGCTACTCTCGTGACATGAGATCAGTAGGAGCTACTTGGCTGGTTAAATCAAGAGGGGGCAGAATTTAAGTTGGTTGTTCTTGGCCTCTATCCATCTACTATTTGGTACGACTTTTAGATTCTCTCCGGTGTGATTACGCTTGTGCCACCCAATTGACACTTCATCGGCGCACATATATAGGTAAATGTTGGGCGTTTGCTAGTATCTCCTGCGGCCAACAGTGGAGTAGCTAGCTTGCCCTCTATCACTAGTATTGTTTGCATCAATATAGCCAATTTCTCGGATACATATAGTATGCAACTTCGCTCGGGAATGGGAATGGGTGGCATCGTGAATGAGTGCAACACAGTTTGTCCATCTATTGCTCCGACAAAGGGATATCTGACCCATAGCCCATACATCAATATACTTGTAAAGCTTTTTAAGGTACTCATACAGTGTCCAAGGATGAGTCAACCACAATTTAGTCTCGCAGCGAGATCTCTTGGCAGGTTGAACCCTTCATGCCCAACTGGGTTGGTTAGACATTCTGGAGAATCAAATAATTACTGCGTGTCTTCGGAGTCTAACCTGCGCCAGTAGCCGCGAGCCTGCAAGCGGTCAAACCAAGTGAGCTATCACTTCTTTGTGCAATATAACACGCGAGACGGGAACCATGTGTTGTACTTTTCTTCGGTCTCATAGCTTAAGTAGTGCATTTGAAACTAGTGCACACAAGTTTTAACTAATAAAATGTCTAAATCATAGTGCATATGTTTATTCGAAACACCATGCTCTGTCTCCAAATAATAAACTAGCATGTAAATGTTACCCCTAGTCATACATAATCATTCTCCTATACAAGACCCTGTGCTATTAAAATCCATGGCTTATACCGGCAAAAAACTGCTGTTGGAGGGAGGAGAGAACAGTGCACCATGGACAATATAAGTACATATGGAACAATTCATGACTTCTAATGGAACAAAACATTGTGAGAGGAGGAAACCAAATTTAGTGCTCATGAAACAACATTAAAGATTGAAGGATTCCAATTCCACAAAAAATTAAACCAAGAAAAAACAACAAAAAGTTTGTTCACCATATCACCAAGTAAGGATTCCATTTCCACAAAAAGGTTAAACCAAGAAAAAACAACACGCCACACCGATAAAAACTCAATAGATTCAAAAAGTCGGTCCTACGAGAACACAAACTGTACAAAATCAAGATGGAGAGAAGTCCATATTACAACCTCTAGTTGTCACTAAGTCTAGGAAACAACCCAAAACTTCAAAACCATCCAAATTTCAACCCTGAAACTATCAAAATTGTGCAATATTCAACCTTGACCCTGGTTTTGACCCCGTGGACCAGGTTTGATACTGTTGACCACCCGATCCACAATCCCACTTAGCCCAGGTAAAAGAACTCACAACCAGTCACTTACATGCGGGACCTATTAAAAAGTGTCATGAATCCCCTCCCAGGCCGCCAGTACCAAAGAGCAAGGCTGTGGCAAGCAATTGCAGCAAGAATGCACTTGGAGCCGGAGTCGTGAAGCAAACACGACCACCTTGGTAAATAACCATTCCTGATTATGCACTGGGGGAAGATATTCAATAGGAAGTACCCATTCGAAAGGTAGTATTCGCATATGCATTGGGTGCGACACCGCGAGCCAACCATCAACGGAGCCCCACACAAGGACTTTCTCGGCCGGCCAACATGGCGTTGGGAAGAAGGATGTGGCGGCTGGCAGTCATGGACTTGAACAGGGTGAAGCTAACGAAGACGGACTTGAAGAGGAAGAGAAGCAGGAGTGATGGGGCGAGCGGAGTCCAGTCACGAGCGGTAGATGGAGCAGAGGCTCGTGCGATCGCGAGCAAGGGAGCCGACAAAGTACGGAGCCTAGGATGTCATGCGAGATGCTCGCCCATCGAGCCCACCGAAGCTCAAAGCACTTTGCGAGAAGCTGTAAGGGTTGTTTGGTTTGAGCCCCAGCTAGCCACACCAAAAATTGGGTATGACCAATGCAAGAGCATAACCAAAATTTTGGTAAACTAGCATCGTTTGGATTGTAGCCGTCATCGTCTCGTCAACGTGTTAGGCCAAATTTACATATGCGCACGCCGTCTGTGGTTGGCACATCAATTTCTTAGGACAGTGACACTAGCTACTTCGGGTAATTTTATTGTGAGCACCAGCGGCGAGTAATAAAAAAAAGTACCTAGCTGACCCATTGAGACAGGGGGACAAAACGCGACGCCAATTTTTTGGTCGAGCTTTTCCGGGCCATCGTCTCGCCAACGTGTTAGGCCAAATTTACATATGCATACGCCGTCTGAGGTTGGCGCGCCAATTTCCTGGCAATAGTCCAAATGGCAACCAAATCCTATGGGCGAGCCAAAATATTGATATGGTAAGTTTTTGCTGTAATCCAAACACGCCCTAATTTTTCTTAGTACGCATATTGAGCGAGAGAGAGAATCTCCACCTGAGATGTCGGACTCCATGGTTGGGTGGTACCCTGGAGGCGGGGGTGGGTTCCTCTAAGACATGCATATAAACATACAGAATATACCACACACCACTCAATGCATACTTCAACTCGCATGGATGCACCTGCCAGCCAATGGTACGCGCTGGCCGGCCCAAATTTTGGCCTGCCACCTTAAATTTCAGCCGGCCACCTCCCTTCTCATCGCTTTCTTCCCACCGCGACGAGATCAGAGAAAATACACGCGCACATGGCGGCCGCCCCTCGCGTGCTCCGACATCCCCTGTTTGCCCTCGCCATCGATAATTGTCGTCGTGCTCACCGTCGACAGTTGTCGCCGTGTACTTGACGTCGACGCTCGCCGCCGATGCTTGCAACCAAAACAGACTATAGTGATAGCAAAAGTGGTTGAAAAAATGCTCGCCTTCTTGCTCGCCGCCGATGCTCACAACAAACTTACCCCAAGTAGCTAGTGTCACCGTCCTGTTAGATCCTTCGAAAATGCTGGTTCCATCACTCTGTGAGGGCCAAAACGGTTGTAAGTGAGCTACTTGCTTAAGGTTAGTTTAATAAATTAGAAGACACCAATTGGCAAGTCCAAGAAAATCTTACTATATTTTCTGAGTGTGACAAAAAACATCTTACCTAAGATAAGACTTAAATCAAACACCCCACTAAATTGATCAAACTCACCAAACTTAGACGTGGTAATCTAACCCCAAATCTTTTGGTTTGCGCTCTCTTTCGCCGCCTACGTGGATGTGGCTCTCTCCCTCCCAAAATTTCCCCAAATCCGTCGACCTCCCTCCGTCCCATTTCAAACCCCAACAGAAGATCTCACCCCACATCCGCAATGCCGCCCGTGCGCCGCCGCCGCCGCACCACCCCAGCCGCCGCCGCCGCCGACGGGTCAGCCCCCTCCTCTTCCGCCGACCTCCTCGCCCTGGCCGCCACCCTCCTCCCCACTCCCACCGCCGCCGCAGCTCTCAAGACCCCTCCCCACCTCAAGCACACCGTCCACTCCCTCCCCGACTCCCACCCGGTCCTCCTCTCCCTCCCGCAAACCCTAGCCCAAGCCCTCTCCCCCGACC
>NC_041380.1:59635864-59718804 GCF_002162155.2 Triticum dicoccoides | reverse complement strand
GACCCGGACCCCGGCGCCGTCTCCCCCCGCGCCGCCGCCGCCGTCCTCCTCCACCTCCTCCTCACCCACCCCTCCCACCCGCCGCGATGGGACGACCTCCTCCGCCCGCTCGCGCTGCTCCACGACCGCCTGGCGCTCCTCGCCACCGAGGACCCGCCCGTCGCCGCGCTCGCCGCCTCCTGCTTCGAGCTCGCCTGGCGCGCCGGGGCCCCGGGGCGCGACGCGCTCGTCGCCCAGACCCTGCCGTACCTCTTCTCCCAGGCGCTCACCTCCGGCTCCAACGCCAGGCCGCTCCTCCGCCGCCTCTTCGCCCTCCGCGAGGCGCTGCACCTGCTCGACTACACCGACGAGAGCATCTCGGACTTCAAGGTGCTCCTGCTGCGCTGCTTCGTGTCCCCCCACTTCCTCAAGGCCGAGGAAGGGAGGAAGCTCCTCGCGCTGGTGCTCGGGGTCAGCGAGGGGCTCGCCAGGGAGGGGCTGGAGTTCATAAGGGCCCAGGTGGGGATGATGCGAGGGAGGCGGGCGGCCGTGGTCGCCTACGGCGAGGTGGTGTTCAGAGCGTGGAAGGACGGAGGGTGGGTCAGAGGGGAGATTGGGGAAGGGTTTCTGCAGGGGATGGTCGAGGCAGCTGTCCATGCCGCTGACAAGGAGGTGGCCAAGGCTGCCAGGAGGATACTTTGGGCGTTCGTCGAGCAGAAGGCAGTGGCTGGAGTTGAGAAGTTGGTCTTCAGGCTGTCCGAGCCTGTGCTGTTCCGGTCATTGCAGGTGCGTGCATTGTCTTGCTCTTCTCTGATGGGTGGTGGAACTATATGTGGCTAGTGTTGATACAAACTCGAATTGGTACCTGAGGGAAGCGAGTATGTATAATACTAATAATCACTTGAAAAATGCTTGCTCTGCTGTTGATGAAATCACAATTCAAGTGATTTGGTGATGAATTATAATACTACAATTACAATGATTCGCTTAGGAAAGGTGCAAGAATGTCAAGAGTCAGGCAGTGGGCTATACTAAAATGCCTGGTCCTAGTAGTGTTAGCAGAGCTTCAAAGTACTTGCTGACATAACAAACAAATAAACAAAAAGGTTTAACTCACATGACTGTAAACTTGAAAAACATCCACAATTTCACACAACTTTATAACATGATATCTTAGCCTCTTAGTGTTTGTATCTCATGTTAGCTTGTTAATCTTCTCACAAGGGAGAGTCTACACAATGATCAGGTTTTTTGACAAAATGAAATTTGTCAGTACTGTGATACTCTAGCTAACAGTATGAGAGAAACATTAATGCATACTTAACAGTATCTGACTCTATATAGGTAGAATATCATGTATACTGTTGCCTTCAAATAACTCATCCACACTCCAAAAGCTGCATAGCTGGTCATCACTGTTGGTGCTCTACGTATGAGAGAAACATTACAACCTGTCATCTTATTAGAACATTGGCCAAGTTTACTAAATTCAATGGATTACTTCAAGTTTAGTTTGTACTCAGGAAGTTGTAATCACTTCTCCCGTTTCACTTTTAACATGTACTCCCTCTGTAAACTAATATAAGAGCATTTAGATAACTATTAATATAAGAGCATTTAAGTTTAGACATTCTTATGGTTATATCAAGCGTCTACTTTGTGACAGGTTGCAAACTCTAATGTTCGCTGTAATGCTTTACATCTTCTACTGGATTTATTTCCCCTTGAAGACCCAGATGTGACAAAGGATGTCAATGATCCTCTGTTAGAGAAGCAGTTCTTCCTTCTAGACAAACTTCTCATGGATGACTGCCCAGAAATACGGGCAGTCACAGTTGAAGGAATTTGCCGTATTCTTAACCAGTTTTGGGAAGTTATTCCATCGCCAACCATTTCAAAAAAATTGAGTAAAATTGTTGATGACATGTCCAAAGATTCTTGCAACGAAGTTCGTCTATCAACACTGAATGGTCTGATATACTTGCTTGACAATCCACAAAGTCATGACATACTGAAAGTGCTACTTCCAAGATTAAGCGATATGGTTTCTGATCCTGCTTTATCTGTCAGAGCTGCTGCTGTAGATCTCCTGTTAGCTGTTCGTGATCTTCGATCTTTCCAGTACAATAAGGTACGGTACATAGTTATCGCATGCATATCTTGGTTTACACTGTAGCCCAACTGACCTTTGCATTTACAGAATTTTCAATTTGAGCACATAGGCCAGTGTATATTTGGATATTTCTGGGTAGGATTTTAATACACACTTTTCTGTTCAGGTTGTTGGTTTGGGTACTCTATTATCTTCACTTGCGGATGATCATCCCCGTGTTGCTAAAAAAATCACAGAGCTTCTCATCCCTTCTTACTTTCCATCTAAGTTGCCTTTGAAAGAAGCATGTGCTCGCTGCATTGCACTCATAAAGAGATCACCGGCAGCTGGGGCAAGGTTCTGTGAATTTGCTCTGTCTGAAGGATCATCCCCGCGGTCTCTTGTTGAGTTTATCAAAGTCTCTATTACTCTGGCATTGTCACCATCAGGATTGAACTCAGCGCAGACTGATGGTCTTGTTATTGCTTCCGCCAAACTAATAAAAAGCTTATCTGATGAAGGCTCTAGTTTGGTTGCTTTGAGAGAGTACTTTACAAATGCTAAACTGAAGCTGCTCTTTAAAACTGCAGTTTCTGGTGGTGCCCAGGCTGCTCTTCTCAGCATGGTGCCAGCGATATCACCTGATCTATGTGTGTTACATATCGAATGCATGAACATAATTGTGAATGCTGCTGTGACTTCCAAGCAGGAAGAATGTCAAGAAGCATTGCTGGCAGCACATAAGCTAGTACATTTGAGTGGCCGTTCTGATGAAATGTTTGAAGAATTGACTAATATTTTGCAATCTAAAGCCTCTTATTTTTCTGGGATGCATGGACTTGAACCTCCATCGTGCCCTGTGGCATCTACAAAGAGGAAGAAAGGGAAGTCGCTTAAGAAAACACCAGCAAGATATGACGATGTGGATGGAAATAGGTCATCCACATCAGTAATCCTGAGTAATGAAGAACTTACTGCTGTAGGGGGAGCAGCATGGCAGCTCAATGAAATACTAAAAGCAGAGGAAATGAGAGCTGCTTTTCTGCATTCTTATGCAGAAATTGCATTTTCTTCTCTGAAGGTCATTTCTCAAGTGTACATTGAGCAATGCCTACATTTTGAATCTCTAGACCTCTCTCCAGTGTTTGCTTATTTGAGTTTGGCTACATATAGTGCTCTTCAGGATGTTGATCAAACAGACATGAGCTGCTCTGAGGTGAGTCCATTCGCACAGTGCCACCACACCTATTATCTTGTTGATAAACCGTACTTATCTGGTAGGCATCAATAGGAACAAAACCATGATTCGTTGATTGCACTACTGTTATCTTAGATAGCTTTCCATAGATCTATGTGTATCTAATATTTTGCCAGTCTAATTGTAACTTTCATCTTGTGTCAGTCGACAGTTGTCAACCAGTCACTGGACCATCTGCTGAGATGCTATGACAGATTTGTAAATGGATCTGTTACTGTTTCCACTGACTCAACGTCAACATTGAACAAGAATAAGAAATCTGCAGAACATGAACATCAGCAGCATGTCACCCCTGAAGGTACGGCTACACCAAACCCATACAAACTTGTTATGTGGTAACCCTCTTTAAATTGAATCGTTTATTCGTCAACTCAACCGATTATCTGATGTTCTGATAGCATTTTGTACAGGAAGTCCAGCAGAAGGCACAATAAATGTGATTATGCTTGGCACTTCAATTCTTAAGTTCATTGTCGATACGACAACCATCAAGCTGGTCAATGAGAGTAAAGTAAGATGTGTGGGATTTGCATCATCTTACACAAAATATGCAGTATCAGCCATGAAAAGGCACAGTGAGGGCTCATCTTTCAATGGGGACGATCTGAAAGACATACTGATCCTTACACGAAGCTCCTTCACTTACGCAGCCAAGCTGCTTCATTTGGTGCTAGCAAGCTCAACCGAGTCGTCGAGTCCCCCAGAGGAGGCCTTCCTCCTTGCCAATAATCTTCTTGATCTTGTACCTGCTGTCGAATCATTTGCAGGCCCGAGATTTGCTCTCACATTAGTTTCAGTCGTAAAACAGTGGCTGCCAGTCCTGATATTGGGCCTTGGATGCCGCTGGTTGATCGGGCCAGAAAGTGAGATGGCTAACAAGACGTGCAACTTGGGTGACTCCGACTTACCACTGTGGGTTGCTGCTCTGGCCAAAAACGAGCTGTTTGAGGCTGAGGAACCCAGGGAGGATGATCAGAGCGAGCAGGGGAACGAGCACGAGGAGTCGCCGTCGTCCAGAAAGCTAGCAGAAACGATGGTGACCCTGCTGAGGAAAGGAAGCCCTAAAATCCTGGATTCTGTGGGTGGCATTTTGCTTTCCAACCTCCAGTTGGCGCTGCAGAGAGCGGAGCATGGCATCGTCTTAGGCTTGGCACGCTTTGTTTGTGACAAGCTGCTTGGGAGCAGCAGCAGCAGCTCGTCAGCCTCTCAGAACCTGCAGCTCACTCGTGATTCTCTGCGCGAGAGCTTCTTTGAGATCGACAGGCATTGCAAGGAGGATGGCAGAGTTGACGATGAATGTTCAAGGCAGCAGCTGGAGAGTGCAAAAGTATTGATATCCTCAGTCCTCCCCTATGATGCATGCAGTCAGACGAGCTGACTGATACCGTGAGAAGTTAGTTGACCTGGCAAGCACGTATGTACTCCCTTCGTTCGGAATTACTTGCCTTGGATATGGATGTATCTAGAACTAAAATACATCTAGATACATCCATTTTTGCGACAAGTAATTCCGAATGGAGGGAGTGCCACTTAGAAATCGGTGTTTCTGAGAGAATTTCTGTGTACATATATGGCAGTTGGTTTCTTTATTCGAGACCCAGCTATCCTTTCACTTAGCCTCAGTTCACCTCCTCCATCTTTGAAAAGTGCTATGATAATTTCTTGCACTTAGAGATTATCAAGGATCAAAACAGGAAGGGACCTGGCGGGCCAACACCAGCTATAAATAAGCAATAATCCTAGACGCACGGATTATTACGGAGTTGTTACGAACTTTTCTCTCTAACTAATCTATCTCCTCCTTGATTTCAGGCGGATGGGGCCCATCCCCCCCCTTCTCCAATCCCAAGCTCCCCCTTCTCCAATCCCAAGCTCTCACGTTTGCGTAGTTTGTGAATCATGTAATCCTTCTCTCCATGTGTCTAGCATTACTCTACTCATAAATAAGCCTCGAGACCAAAGGAAGAGGGGCAGCTTTGTAACGCCCTTGATGCGGCTATATCTCCCACGTGTCGAAGCACGACTTAGAGGCATAACCGCATTGAAAGCAATGTCGCAAGTGAGGTAATCTTCACATAACCCATGTAATAAAATAAGGGAAGAAGTTACATAGTTGGCTTATAATCGCCACTTCACACAATTACATGAATAAAGCATTACATCATCCAAATACAATCAAGGTCCGACTACGGAACCAAAATAAAAGAAGAACCCCAAATGCGACAAGGTCCCCGATCGACCCCAACTGGGCTCCACTATTGATCAACTAGAACGACACACCATAAAGGACAAGATCTTCAACGAGCTCCTCCTGAGCTTGGTTGCGTCAACTGCACGGTCTCATCGGCACCTGCAAGCCGGTTTTTGGAAGTATCTGTGAGCCACGGGGACTCAGCAATCTCGCACCCTCGCGATCAAGACTATTTAAGCTTATGGGTAAGGTAAAGGTATGAGGTGGAGCTGCAGCAAGCGACTAGCATATATGGTGGCTAACATGTTCGCAAAAGAGAGCGAGAAGAGAAGGCAAAGCACGGTCGATAAAAATATGATCAAGAAGTGATCCTAGAACAACCTACGTCAAGCATAACTCCAACACCGTGTTCACTTCCCAGACTCCGCCGGAAAGAGACCATCACGGTTACACACGCGGTTGACTCATTTTAATTAAGTTAAGGTTCAAGTTTTCTGCAACCGGACGTTAACAAATTCCCATCTGCCCATAACCGCGGGCACGACTTTCGTAAGTTCAAATCCCTGCAGGGGTGTCCCAACTTAGCCCATCACAAGCTCTCACGGTCAACGAAGGAATGGACCTCCTCCCGAGACATTCCGATCAGACTCGGTATCCCGGTTCTACAAGACATCCTCGACAATGGTAAAACAAGTCCAGCAAGACCGCCCGATGCGCCGACATCCTGATGGGAGCTGCACATATCTCGTTCTCAGGGCAACACCGGATAAGCAATCCGTACCACTAAAACCAGCCCTCGAGTTTCCCCGAGGTGGCGCTGCAAGGGGCTCTAGTTTGGACCAACACTTAGACAAGCACTGACCCGGGGGGGGGGGGGTTAAAATAAAGATGACCCTTGGGCTGGCCTAACCCAAGGGAAAAAAGGCTAGGTGACAAATGGTAAAACCAATGTTGGGCCTTGCTGGAGGAGTTTTATTCAAAGCGAACTGTCAAGGGGTTCCCATTATAACCCAACCGCGTAAGGAACGCAAAATCCGGGAACATAACACCGATATGACGGAAACTAGGGCGGCAAGAGTGGAACAAAACACTAGGCATAAGGCCGAGCCTTCCACCCTTTACCAAGTATATAGATGCATTAATTAAATAAGAGATATTGTGATATCCCAACAAGTAAACATGTTCCAACAAGGAACAACATCTCCATGTTCCAACAAGGAACAAGCTTCAATCTTTACCTGCAACTAACAACGCTATAAGAGGGGCTGAGCAAAGCGGTAACATAGCCAAACAACGGTTTGCTAGGACAAGGTGGGTTAGAGGCTTGGTTCAACAATATGGGAGGCATGATAAGCAAGTGGTAGGTATCGCAGCATAGGCATAGCAAAAGAGCGAGCAACTAGCAAGCAAAGATAGAAGTGATTTCAAGGGTATGGTCATCTTGCCTGAAATCCCGCAAGGAAGAAGAACGAGTCCCTGAAGAAGACAAACAGACGTAGTCGAACGGTTCCTCACAAACGCGACGTTATCGGAACTAGCCCGAAGAAGCAACACCGGAAAGGAGCAAACAACATAGTAAACAACCATCACATAAGCATGACACGATGCGCAAACAAGTATGATGCATGTTCGGTTTAATGAGGCATGGCATGGCAAAGTGCACAAACAGCCCTGCAAATTAAGTGGAGCTCAATATGCAACTCCGTTGCACATTAACGAAACACCACATTCAAGTTATTTAGTTCGATCTCGTTTATGTACCCCACAATATTAAATGTTGTTAAGCATGTCAAGAGGTGAAACATAAAGGGATTATCTATCTAAACAATTTAAATGGGGCCGGATATAGCAAACAACAAATCCGATAAATCCCCATATGCATTAGTAAATTAATGCAAACAACAATTTTAAACATTCAAAAGTTGTTAACATGATGCGGATGACATGTTCAAGTTTTATGCAAGTTTTATTAAAAGTTGACAGGATAAGAGATGAGGCATTTGACATCATGGCGGAAACAAAAGGGGTGCCACGGCGACGATAACGAAAACGGTGCCACTGCAACGTTCCAGTTCCAGTAACTCGATTGAGATACCGATGCAAAGGAGAAGTGTGCGGATGCATGCAAAAGATGGTGGGGCACTCCCGGATACCGGGTGTCCCATGAGTCGACGACGGTGATAAGGCAAAAGAGGGGCAACGTGCACCAACAATTCGGGCACGGAGCAAGCATGGGCATCTCAAACAACATGCATTCATTCTCGGAAGGTCGTCTCGGCGGTTATACCTTCGAAGCGTGCAAACGAGACGGTTCGAGTTCGTCGAGGGATGTAGTCGTTCCGCGATGGTAGAAGAAGTAGTGGTACAGTTGGTCCTCGGCGGTAGTGGTACACGTTCGTTTTAAAGAGGTACTTGACGCATCCGAGGTTTCCAAAGGCGACGGTAGTGGAACTTGGTGAATCCGAGTTCTTCGAAGGTCGTCATTGAACTTGGTCAAAAAAACACGGCGTGGGTAGACGTTCACTCGACGGTCCTTGGCAACGGTCACCGTACATGGTTCGTAGACGTTCGGGTCTTCCGTAGAGGTACTCAACGCACTCCGGGTGTGTAGTCGACACGGTTCGTAGATGAACTTGGCGGGTCCTCAACGTCCTGGTACTTGGCGTTCGGAGCGGTGGTCGTTCATGTGCCGTAAGTCGTGGTACTTGCCGATCTTGGTGAATCCAAGTGTCTCGATGGCGGCCATGGTACTCCTTGATTTGGAGGGTCTTGACAACGACAAGAGGGGCCAGAGGTTGTGCACGACGGCAACGAGAGCTTTAGTGGCATGCAGCGCACGGCGGCGATGCTTGGGTTCCATGGAGGGGCACAGAGGCAAGCAGGAAACGAGGCAGGGGCGACGTGGGAGGAAGCAGGGGTGCCGGACGCGCGTGGAGAGGCTCGAGGTCGAGCTCCTGGTTCCGGCGAACTCCGAACGGAGCGGCATGGACCTGTTGGCTTGCTCCGGCGTGGTGGCGAGGACGTGGTGGCGGCGTCGAGGTACGGGGCCCCGCTGGAAGAAGGAGTGGAGGGGCTCAGGCATGAGCTCCTGCTCGAGGAAGACGACGGGGAGGCAGTAGAGCAGGGTGAGGTCAGCCTGATTCGGAGTTGAATGGCAGCAAGACGGCGGCGGCTGCAGGCATCCATGGCCTTGACGAGGAAGCAGACGATGCAGCGGGGCGACGAGGATGGATGGCGCCGGCGTAGAAGAGGAAGGAGGGCGGCGCTTGGCGTCCCCGGCGATGCGGTGGCCTCCTGGCGATGCAGCGGACTCCTGGTCGCCGTAGAGGAAGCAGAGGGCGGCGCTCGTCGAAGACGGGGAGGCGGCAGCGAGGCGGCGACACGGGGGCCTGCTGGACGGGCGCGAGGAAGGAGGCGCGCGGGGGAGTTTCTTTCCCTGGAGCAAGATGGGGCGCGAGCGTCATGGCCCAAGAGAGAGGCTGCTGGGGAGAGGAGAGCAGCGCGTGTGGGGAGGAGATGGGATCGGGATCCCTGGTACGATGCGTGTGTGTGGCGGCACAGGGAGAACGAGGGAGAGGGAGATGGGATCGGGCGATGCTGGTCTCTGGCGGCGCGAGCAGGGAGACGAGAGAGATGGGGATCGGGCCAGGGGGAGGGTTAGGTTAGGAATAGGTGGGCTTTGGCCTTGGGCCGGCCCAGTAGAGAGGGAGGGGCTGCCCTAGAGAGGCCGGCGGCTGGACCTCTCTCTTCCCTCTCCAACTCTCTTTCCTTCATAATTTTTATAGAATAGGAAAAAGAACTTAGAAGAAAAGAATGGAAGGGTAGGAGTGGAATACCCACACGTGACATATTTTCCTCGAGACAGAAAAGTACAGAGAATTAAAGAAAAAAGGAGAGAGAGAGTTTAGAATAAACAAATTCAAATAAGTTTGAATAACCCTCAAACTATTTGAATTTGGAAGCAATTTAAATGGAGAGCAAAAGAGATGAGATAACAAAGGCATTGGGAATTTATGTTGCATGTGTGTTAAAGGTAATTCCAAATTATTGGAATATTTTATTATAGCTCCCTAATATTGGGAGGATATGTTATGAAGAGAATCACCACGTGAATTCCCTCGATTTAAAAGGACCGAAGATCCATGCAATTTATTTAGTGAGTTTTAAAACGGGTTGCATGATGACAATGCACATGATGCAATGATGAATGCAAAGAACCAAATAAATCACACGACGAGACCTGGAAACCCTAGAAGGCAACTGAAGCTCCGGTCTTGAGGCGTTACAAGCTTCTACTTCAAGCGCCAATACAATTGAATCGAACCCTAGTCTTAGCCTACATTAGATTGGATCTAAGACATCCCATCTAGACCAACCACCTTAAACCCAGCGACTCCACCTCAAAGTCGTTGGACCATTATATTGTACTTGCTGATATATTACCGATATAATTTCAAACAAGCAGGATTAGGGTTCTTAATTGCATTGCAAGGACCCAAACCTGGGTTAAACGGCAACCTCTTTGTCCATTTGATAACTTGAGATCATGTCCCACTGTCATACAAATCGAATCGATGTACATTATTGCACAGTTGTTCGGGTACTTTGCGAAACACCATCGACTAAGGGGACCTTGCTTTCATGCTTCCTTGTATGTTGAAATGTGGTCGTTTTTGTTGTGCCGATTGAGCAATACATTGATAACCATGCAACTTTATTGAGAAGCTTCGGTGTGGCCACGAGCCCTGAGACCACTTTGCACAAAAGTTTAGTTGTGTTTATTCGATGTGTGGACATTGATCTTCCTATGATCATGGAGTTGTTACCAGCTATAACTACAACCTTTCCGATGCGATACCCGGGGCTACTGCTTATGATTTACAGGTTGCATGGAGTGTACTTTCATTTCGTCATTGAAAAAATTGCGAAGAAGTTTATTGGGTGGTTGATGAAGTATTTTATATTTCCTCCGTCCCATAATATAAGAGCGTTTTTAACACTACATTAGTGTAAAAAACACTCTTATATTATGGAACGGAGGGAGTAATTATCAGGTGTTGCACTCTTGTGGAATCCATCCTCATTGGGCGATATTTTACCACCTAACTATGCTCGTCCTTCCTAAGAGCATCTCCAGCCGCGTCCCCAACAGGTCCTCCTCAGGCGTTTTTGCCGCACCGGCATCAAAAAAACGGCCCAGTCGCGTCCCCAGAACCCCTTTTTCGCCGGCTCGGGCCAAAACTGGTGCCGGCGGACCCAGGCCGAACCCGGCGCCCTGGGGCGCTTGGGGAGCCGGCACAAGCGAAAAAGGCGCCTGGGTCCGCCCTGGCGGCGACCCGAGGGCCTTTTCCCGCCGTTTCTTGACGCTTTTCCCTCGTATCCCTCCCGCTCGCTCGCCTTCCTCCCGCCATTCCCTCCCTTTCTCCCGCCAAACCCCCTCCCGCTCGCCTTCCAGTCGCCGCCATGCCGCCGAAGAAGTACGCCATGCCGCGCGCGGCGGCAACCACGACTGGCACCGTGGCCCAACCGAAGCAGAGGAAGCCGAGGGCGCCGCCATTGAAGCCACCGGGCATGTCGAACGCTGAGTGGAGGGTGGAAGTTCAGCGACGCGACGCAGTCACCGCCGACCGGCGGAACAGGGCCATCGCCAAGAAGGCCCGCGACAACGCGGCGCGCGCGGCTCATCGGTCGACCATGCGGGGATGATGAATCCACCTGTCGTCAGCCACGCCCAGTACGCGCCCTGGGGACAGCAAGGCGTCGGATCTCCATGGGGATCGTCGTCGCCCGGCTACGCCGACGGCGACGCGCACGGTGGGTTCAACCCAAACATGACCTTCCTCCATGGCCACCCCGCGACGCGCACACCCTCGCTCGCCTTCGTCGGCGTGCAGTACCCTCCGTACAACTACTCGCCGCCCGCCTACGCGTCCACACCGACGCCCCATCTCCGCCGTGGACCGCTGCCCTTCTCGCACCTCGGGGACACCGACGACACAGGAGCCGACATGGACGACATCATCGCGACAGGATCGACCGCGGCCGCCGCGTCTCCCGGGTTCGCCACCCAGGACGAGGTAGTGGATCTCAACGGCGACATGGAGGCCGAGCTCGGCTACGTCTACGGCGAGGACGCGCACGAAGCGCAGGAACCCGAGGAGGAGGAGGAGGACAAGAAGGAGGAGGAGGAGGAGGAGCCGGCTCCTGATCCGACGAAGGGGCGCCAGAAGAAGAAGCGGGCGGCTAGGCCAGGCGAACCGCGCATCAAGTGGACGTCCAAGGAGGAGGAATGCCTCGCCGAAGCATGGAAAGTTGTCTACCTCGACCCAACCACCGGCACGAACCAGAGCTTCGAGACGTATTGGGACCGCATCAAGGCCGAGTTTGACGAGCGGAAGCTCGTTGACCCCTACTTCAAAGGCGTCTACATGCAGCGCGACTCCAAGGCGATGGCGAACCATTGGGGGCGTATCCAGGGGGCGTGCAACAAATGACGTGGAATCGTGGAGGAGGTCGCGGCTCGCCCGGAGAGCGGTGCCAGCGTTGAGGATCAGGTACGCACACCGTTCGCCCGCATCTCTTCGTCGTCTACGCCCGCCGCCCGCCAACTGTTTGTTCCTCCGCGCAGTTGCTGCGCATGTTCATCATGTATCGGCGCGACAACCTCGAAGCCGACTTCAAGTACCTCCACGTCTACAAGCGCATTGACAAGTGCGAGAAGTGGGCGGAAGTCCGACGTACCCTCGACAAGGCCAAGGAGACATACAAGCCGGACGCGACGACTCCGGGCGCGTCAGAGGGGCGGCCGGACGGTCACAAATTGGCAAAGAAGGGGAAAAACGTCGACGCGGCAACCGCGCGAGTGCAGGAGTCCATCGAGCATTGCCTCGCCGACGCCCAGGCCCGGGCCGTCCTACGTGAAGAGAAGACCGAGGCGCGGTGGTCGTCGCTGATGACGAACAACGCCATCAAGCTCGACCTGCTCCGGACCAACGTCGCCGCGAAGAAGAGGAACACCCACATGGCTTTTCTGATGGGCGGGGCGGACATGCTCCAGAGCAACGACGAGCAGCTCACGGCGTGGTACATGGCGGAGCGCGGCCTCATCCTGAACCAGATGCAGACGGCAACGCCGACGACGCTAGCTCCCGCGCCCATGGCCACACAGATGCCAAGCCCGAACGACGCCTCTACATCGCCGCCCAGCAGTACCGAGGCCGCGCCGACACAGCCCAGCACCGAAGCAGCTCCGACACCGCCGAGCCCGCGCACGCCGACTCCGCCAACGCCTGGAGCTGACCCCGCCGAGTGATTCGTTGCGCACGCGAACTTGCGGCGTGCGGCGCTCTGTTTTTTGTAACGCCAGACTACGTCCGATCGCCGGATTTGTGGCGTCTTTTATGAGCGGAAACGACCTAGTTCAAATTTCTCGCATCCTGGGCCGGCGCTTGGGGGCGTGACTGGGAGCTAGGTCGCCCCCAGGGGCCGAACTAGCGCCGTCACGCTCCCAGGCCGCTCTATTTAGGCGCCCTGGGGGGCCGAACGGCTGGAGATGCCCTAAGGGAACGACCAAAGCCATCATCAATCTTCTAAGGCCTTTTCTATGGTTGGTTCATACAAGGATTCGAGAGGGCAATGCAAAGTCAAATGGATCTTGTTTGCCACCCAACAAACTTGGGGGAGTTGGGGATCCTTGGCATTAAAAAAATTGTGAGGGCCCTCCATCTTAGGTGGTTGTGGCTTGAACAGACAAAACCGACCAAGGTGTGGGTTGGCATGGGAACCCTGTGTGATATGGTCGACATGGATCATTTCTACAAGTGCACTACCATCACAATTAGAGACGGGAAGTTGACAAAATTTTGACATGTGCCATGACTTAATGGGGAAGCCTAAAGAGATAGCTCCCTCAATTTTTAATTAGTCCAAGCTTAAGAACAAAACATCATTGAGGCTCTTATGGGAGATGAATGGATCAACAAGATTGACATATCAGCAAGATTGGATGTGAAGCACATCATGGAGTTTTTCTCCCTTTGGGATCTTCTTAATGAGGTACACCTAAATAATGAAGTTCCGGTCTCCCGGATGCCATACTTTGGAAGCTCATTGCCTCGGGCTCCTGCTCATCGAAATCTGTGTACAAGGCCCAGTTTGAGGGGCTCACTCCGACAGTCATGAAATCAGCAGTTTGGAACAATTGTTCGTCCCCAAAAGTCAAGTTCTTCGTGTGGCTAATCTTTCAAAATAAAAGTTGTATAGCTAACCGCCTTCATAGCCAGAGTTTGCCAAACTGTGGGCTATTGAAGTTGTGCAATAGGGTGTCGGAGCCTGCTGCACACCTCATGTTTTGTTGCCGGTTCTCAATCTGTATTTGGTGTGATATTGGCTTCGCCTTGAGTACGCATCTTTGGAGGATTGGGCCAACTTGCAAACTTCTAGCTAAAGGTGATCGTCCGTCACACACCATGGCCATCGGATAAAAGCGTTGATGTCGTTGCAAATGCTCATCTCCTGGCAAATCTGGAACGAGAGTAACGCATGGATTTTTTATTTTATTTTTTTGCAATGTCTACTCTTTGCACTCAACTATTCTTGCCACGGTAAATAACGAGGCTTCATGTGGAGCATTGCCGTGCAAAGTATTCGAGATCAATCATGTTCCAAAAGTTTTTGCCTCTGTTTAAATAAAACGATGTGTGAGAGCACACATGTTTATGGAGTTTTGGGGATTTTCAAAGCTTATACCACATGCACCGCATGAAAATGGAATTTCAAGCACCGAAATTCAAGCAACGATCATAGTAAACCTTAGAAGCAACGAGTTGGCACCACCTCATCACCTCATAAAAAGGCTACCCAAGCTCTCAAAGGAAACCTTACAAGGAACGGAACACCCATCCTGGACGCCTCTCCTTGCATGGCATGCACTCCAAGCAACACAAAAATTGTACTCATCATAGGGCCACCAAATAATCCAAACTTGGGACACTCCACATTTGTTTGTGCCACTAGTAAGTGCATGCATGGCACTCGTCGTGCTCGTAAGACTAGCTCTGTGGCTTCTGGGCTCCTGCCTGGAGCTTGCCGCCCTAGTGCTCTTCCGGGGCCTCGCCCTCCTCGCCGTCGCCGCCGTCGACCTGGTCAGGCTGCCGGGGCAGGCGGCAGACGCGGCGCTCAACGCGACCAAGGGCGTGCTCGAAGCGGCGGTCGAGTTCGTCTTCGGCCTAGTTTGGGACGTGGCGGTGGCCGTCGTCTCGGCGTTTCTCGAGTCGCTCTGGAGCGCGGTGGCCGGCACGGTGGAGTTCGCCGCGTCTACGGTTGTGGAGCTCATGGAGGCAGCACGGGACGGCAGCGAGGAGGCGGCCAAAGCGCTGACGGAGGCGCTGGAGGGCGCGGCGGATGCGGTGGCCGGCACGCTGGTGAAGCTCGCGGAGAACTACACGGATGCTCTTGTGCACCTCTTGCAAAACCTCGTCTGATGGTACGACATAATGCATATGCCAGGCCACTCATGTATTGTACATAGATATAGATGTCATTTGCTTTGGCACTCGCCTAATTTTTCAAGGAGTAAGGTGCAAATATTCTTTATTTTTTTCTTTTGGGTCGCAATATTCATATTTTCACGTGTGTTTGAGACATTGTGATCGTTTCATAGTTTCCGGGTACTCTGACACGTAATCTGTTGTAGTACGATCTGCAAGTTAGTTCCTTTCCATTTTTCCTGCATTCTTCTAGTAATCTTTGTTTCACTTTTATCTTTTAAAAAATGAAGTAGGTAAATTAAAACTTTTATGTATATTTTCGTGCATTTCTATAAATCTTCACAAATTTTGGAAACGGCTTGCCT
Source organism: Triticum dicoccoides (assembly GCF_002162155.2). NCBI lineage: Eukaryota > Viridiplantae > Streptophyta > Magnoliopsida > Poales > Poaceae > Triticum > Triticum dicoccoides. Next base: position 59,703,431 of record NC_041380.1, on the reverse strand, counting down.
ATTTAAAAATAATAACCATGCATTTCGGAAAATCTTCATGCAATGTTTTTAAAAATCACTCAATTTGAAAAGTGTTCACGTAATTTGAAGAAAAACGCGCATTTTGAAAAAATAATTCTGCATAACTGTGAAATGTTTGCTTTATTTTAATATGTCCATACAATAAACAAAAGTGTTTGGATATTTTTAAAAGTATTAAAACATCTTTAAAAATGTTAGTCAAATTTAAAAAGTGTTGAAAAAAATCACAAAGCAAAAATAAAAATATTATAGTATAATAAAAATATAATATGAAAAGGGAAAACAAACAAAAAAATAAAACAGAAAAACCAGACAAATAAAAAATAAAAATATAGAAAAGCCAGAAACGCACAAAACGGGAAAAGGCCAAGAAATACCTAATCCGTGGGTGGTTATTTTTTAAGCAAATCCGGGGCAGCAAATTGGGCCGGCCATCTAGTCGCACCCTTAAAAGAGCGCGTGGGCTATGTGTCGGCAGAAATATAATAGGAATCGCCTACGGGCGAGCGAATCGGGCGGGCTCATTAGGGTTTGTCATGCGCAAAAACCTAGGTCGCTCGCTGTGCTTCGGTTTTCTTCCCTTTTTCTCGTTTTACTTTTTTCTTCGTTTGTTCACTGATTTTCCTAGGTTTTTCTTTTTTCCATTGTTTTTCTACAACGGTTTTCTTCGATTTTTAATTCCCCGTTATACTTTTAGCTTTTCCTTTGTTTTCTTTGATTATTTTGTCAATTTTAATTGGTTTTGTTTTTCAAATACATGTCTAATTTTTCTCATTGCACAATATACATTTTTAGCGCATACGTGAAACATGTTTTTAATGGCATAAATATTTTTTTGAAACTACACGATTATGTTTTTTTACATTCTATAAACACTTTGAAATTTCCATGGATTTTTTTGGAAACACGTGAATATTTTTTAAAATGTCACCTACAGTTTTTATTGGAAATAAACATTTTTTGAACCTGCGGGAATTTTTTTTTGCATTCTACAAACAGTTTCTTAATATCATGAGCATATTTTTAATTGCTGCAGTTTTTCTTTGAATGTCACATACATTTTTTGAACTGTATGAAACATTTTTTCGCATTACGCAATCATTTTTTTACATTGTATACACTTTTTCTTTAAATGTGACAAAAACATTTTTCGAAACTTGCGGACATTATTTAAAATATAACGTACATTTTTATGATTGTATGAAAGATACTTCTCTTATTAGGACAATTTTTCGTACATTGTATAAATTTTTTAAATGTCATGCACACTTTTTCAAACGTGTGGCATTTATAAATCTGACAAACATTTTCTGTGTACATGATTAACATTTTTCTATACATATTTTAACATTTTGAAATGAATGATTAACATTTTTTTAAATTATTTAAATAATTTTCGTAATGTATATATATATTTTTTGGATAATTTCCAAGGACATTTTTTGTACTGTATATACTTTTGTAGAGAATACTTTGAAATATAAAATAAAATTTAAGGAAAGGAAAAAACAGAAAGGTGAATAAAAACGGAAGAAAGGACGAAAAACAAAAATGATGTCAGATGGCGCACGGTTACTAAGTAGGTGCTCTTGGTGGAACTCGCAGTGGGCAGCATATAACCTCACCCTGAAAAGAGATACTCCTACTTTTTTGTGAAGGGCCTTTCTTTTATAGCTCCGGCACTATTCAGGATACAAACTAGACGGAGGTCATGTAAAGAAAAAGATGGATGTGCAAAGAAATCAGAATCCTATGTCGCACAGTTGACCTTGTTTTAGCTGATAATCTCATGCCCTACTATTATTTGCGAGAATATAGGATGACTAATTTCACATAAACTTAGCATGAATGCGGCAATTTAGTACTCCTTCCGTTTCTTTTTAGTCTGCATATAAAATTTGATCAAAGTGAAATTTTATAAAGTTTGACCAACTTTGTAGAAAAAAATACCAACGTCTACAATACTAAAGATATATGGTATGAAAATTAATTACATGATGCATTTAACAATATTGATTTCATATTGTGAATCTTGATTTTTTGTTTGACTTTGAACAAACTTATATGCAGACTAAAAAGAAACGGAGGGAGTAGCTTAATTTGTTGGTCGCAGTAAATAGATCAGGGTGTCATTATCAGCATAATCAAAATTTCAAAAAATATTAAGCACAGCGGTCAAACTTTGCTCCAAGAGAATTTCCATAAATAATTTTCCAGTTTTAAGTATTTTGAGGTGTCAGATAGAAACTATTTGGATAATGCATGTGGGCATGTTGCATAGTCATGTCCAATACAAAGCCCCACACATATATTTGACCTGTCCCAGCACCCTCTACAGCCCAACAGTGATTGTACTATTGCAGGGTGTACATGTGCATGGTTAACTTTTTATATACTTGACCGAATCTCACCGGCCTTACTAGCAGTACTGTTTGATCCTTTTCATCCTTGATGACAATGTTTCCTGGGTGGTAACTGGCATTTACTCGGCTGCCATAATTTCTAGTCTAGCACCTATTGGTATCTACTAGAAACTAGTCCTTCATGGCTTGTTACTTTTTTTTTTCAAAATCTTAACTCCACAGTTTGTTTTGACAAGTAGGGCATGCCGGTATGGGAAATACCCTTTGCTCTCGGGTGTATATGCACTTGATATGAAAAAAAAATAGTAAGTCCAGAAGAAAGTTAAAAAACTGAAACTTTTTTTTAAAAAAACTTGACCTTATGTTGTATTCATATATAAAGTCTCACCAAGAGAAAGCTCCCGTCGAAATCAGGGCAAAACAAACAAAATTTCCCGGACAAAAAGTGTGAATAATAACTTGTTATTGTCAACCTAGAATGCCATGAAAGTAAATCCTTGGTGAATCTATTTATACGAGTACAAGAAGGACAATTTTGTTCCTCAAAAAGTTTCATAATTCTTTGACTTTTCACAATTTTTTCTTTCATATCAGATATATACACACACGAGAGCCAAAGGGGTGTGTCAGTGCCAGCATGCTGCCGAAGACAGGAAATAGTACCTACGGTGCACGACGTGCCAACCGCTAAGCCTCGTCACCGGCTTGACAAGTTGCAGGCGCATGACATACGGGTGATTACGGGAGCCGATTTTGGTGTTTTGACCATTTGCGCAAAGTTTAGCCGGATCTGACCCCGGTTTAAAAATGTTTTGTGATTTGACCCTTTTTCCTACCGCCGACGACGCTGGCGGTAGGGTTATACAGGCTACCGCCCAAATTCTAGGCGGTAGCCCACTCATCCACGTCATCCCGAATAAATGGCAGTCGTCTCCTGCCATCCACCCTACCGTCGTGGACCCTGGCGGTGGTTGTGCAACCCTACCACCGGAGACCCCATCTTCTCCTATGCGCGGCCGCAAGAACAAAGAGGGAGGCGCCTCTCTCATCCCCTCCATTCCCCCTCCAATCTTCTTTGTTTCTCCACCATTTTCGCGGATCGAGATGATTCCAAAACGAGAAAAGTAAGCTCTCTCAATCCCTCCAATTCGTTTTAGTGAAAAACCTTTTGATTCGATGCATTATTCGACACAAGATGAACCCTATTTCATCAAGTAGATTTTGATTTTTCTTGTTTTAAGTTTGTTTAGTTAGGAGTAATATGATGTTTGATATGGTTGAATATGATAGAACCCTATTTCATCTAGTAGATGAACCCTAGTCATGTTCATTTTTTTTTTTGAATTGTTCATTGATGTTTGATGTGGTTGAATATGATTGAATTTGATAGTGTTGGGGAATGTTGCATTGAAAACAAAAAAATTCTACGCACACGCAAGATCTATCCATAAAGATGCATACCTATGAGAGGGGGAGAGCATCTACATACCCATGTAGATCGCTAAATGGAAGCGTTTATCAACACGGTTGATGTAGTCGTACACCTTCGCGACCCGTTCCGATCAAGCACCGAATGTACAACACGTCCGAGTTCAGCACACGTTCACCTCGATGACATCCTCGTCTTCATGATCCAGCAAGAGGGGCGGAGTAGTAGATGAGTTCCGGCAGCACGATGGCGTGGTGACAGTGGTGGTGAAACGGTTTCCGCAGGGCTTCGCCAAGCACAACAGATTTAGAGCGGAGGAGGAACTAGAGGGAGAGGGGGCGCGGCCACACGGCCTGGGGATTCGTGGTGTATGGCGCCCCTCCCCTCCTCTCATATATATATAGGTGGAGGGGGAGGGGAGGCAGTCTAGGGCGCGCCCCAAGGGGACCGGCGGCTGCCCTTGGGCGCCTGCCAAGGTGCGCCCCCTTCCTTACTTGGCACGCGGGGGAAGGAAAGGGGGCCGACGGCCCCTAGGGCGCCTCTCCTTTCTTCTTCCTTGTGAGAAGAAAGACGGGAGGGGGCTAGCCCCTCCCCTTTCCTTTCCTAGGGCCAACGACCAGGAGGTGGGCGCATCGGCCCCCTTGTGGGCTGGTGTGCTCCCTCCTTTTGGCCCGTTAGGCCCGACAACCCCTGTGACCTTCCGGAACCCCTTCCGTTGATCTGATAATTATCCTATGTATTTCAAAACTCTTTTGAAGACCGAATACTATCATCCTATATATCAATCTTACCTTCGGACCATTCCGGAGCTCCTCGTCATGTCTGTGATCTCATCCGGGACTGCAAACGACATTCGATCACCAAATCACATAACTCATATAAAATCGTCATCGAACGTTAAGCGTGCGGACCCTATGGGTTTGAGAAATATGTAGACATGACTGAGATGCTCTCTGGTCAATAACCAATAGCGGGACCTGGATGCTCATATTGGTTCCTACATATTCTGTTAGGATCTTTGTCGGCCAAACCTTTATGACAACATACATAATTCACTTTGTCCGTCGATATGTTACTTACCCGAGATTCGATTGTCGGTATCTCCATATCTAGTTCAATCTCATTACCGGCAAGTCTCTTTACTCGTTCCGTAATACACCATCTTGTAACTAACTCATTAGTCATTTTGGTTGCAAGCTTCTTGTGTTGTTGTATTACCGAGAGGGCCCAGAGATACCTCTCCATCATACGGAGTGACAAATCCCAATCTCGATCCATGTCAACTCAACAAACACCTTCGAAGATACCTGTATAGCACCTTTATGATCACCCAGTTACGAAGTGACATTTGATACACACAAGGCATTCCTCCGGCGTCCGAGAGTTGCATGATCTCATGGTCGAAGAAATATATATTTGACATTAAGAAAGCAGTTGCAATAAACTGAACGATCATATGCTATGCTAACGGATGAGTCTTGTCCATCATATCATTCTCCTAATGACGTGATCCCGTTATCAAACGACAACTCATGTCTATGGTCAGAAAACCTTAACCATCTTTTGATCAACGAGGTAGTCTAGTAGAGGCTTACTAGGGACTTGGTATTTGTTTATGTATTCACACATGTATTTAAGTTTCTGATCAATACAATTATAGCATGAATAATAAACCTTATCATGATTAAGGAAATATGATAATAACCACTTTATTATTGCCTCTAGGGCATATTTCCAACTATCTCCCACTTGCACTAGAGTCAATAATCTAGATTACATAGTAATGAATCTAACACCCATAGAGTCTAAGTGTTGATCATGTTTTTCCCATGGAAGAGGTTTAGTCAACGGGTTTGCCGCATTCAGATCCGTATGTACTTTACAAATTTCTATGTCTCCATCCTTTGACTTTTTCACGAATGGAGTTGAAGCGTCGCTTGTTGCGTTTGGTTCTCTTGTGAAACCTGGACTCCTTTGCTAAAGCAATTGCTCCAGTGTTGTCACAAAAAGTTGTCATTGGACCCGATGCACTGGGTATCACACCTAGATCGGATATGAACTCCTTCATCCAGACTCCTTCATGCGTTGCTTCCAAAGCAGCTATGTACTCCGCTTCACATATAGATCCCGCCACGATGCTCTGCTTAGAACTGCACCAACTGACAGCTCCACCATTCAATATAAATACTTATCTGGTTTGTGACTTAGAGTCATCTGTATCTGTGTCGAAGCTAGCATCAACGTAACCCTTTACGACGAGCTCCTCGTCACCTCCATAAAAAAGAAACATATTCAAAGTCCTTTTTAGGTACTTTAGGATATTCTTGACCGTTGTCCGGTGATCCACTCCTGGATTACTTTGGTACCTCCCTGCCAAACTTATGACAAGGCACACATCTGGTCTGGTACACAGCATGGCATACATTATAGAACCTATGGCCGAGGCATAGGGAATGACTTCCATTTTATCTCTACCTTCTGCCGTGGTCGAACTTTGAGTCTGACTCAATTTCACACCTTGCAACACAGGCAAGAACCCTTTCTTTGACTGATCCATTTTGAACTTCTTCAGAACTCTATCAATTATGTGCATTGTGAAAGTCCTATTAAGCGTCTTGATCTATACCTATAGATTTTGATGCCTAATATGTAAGCAGCTTCACCGAGGTCTTTCATTGAATTTTTTATTCAAATATACTTTTTTGCTATCAAAAAATTATATATCATTTCCAATCAGCAATATGTCATCCACATATAATATCATAAATGCTACGTGCTCCCACTCACTTTCTTGTAAATACAGACTTCGCCGCAAGTCTGTATAAAACTAAATGATTTGATCACCTCATCAAAGCGTATATTCCAACTCCAAGATGCTTGCACCAGTCCATAGATGGATCACTGGAGTTTGCACACTTTGTTAGCACCCTCCGGTGTCCGGGAGTTGCATGATCTCATGGTCGAAGAAATATGTATTTGATATTAAGAAAGCAATGGCAATAAACTGAACGATCATATGCTATGCTAACGGATGGGTCTTGTCCATCATATCATTCTTCTAATGACGTGATCCCGTTATCAAACGACAACTCATGTCAATGGACAGGAAACCTTAACCATCTTTTGATCAACGAGCTAGTCTAGTAGAGGCTTACCAAGGACTTGGTATTTGTTTATGTATTCACACATGTATTTAAGTTTACGATCAATACAATTATAGCATGAATAATAAACATTTATCATGATTAAGGAAATATAATAATAACCACTTTATTATTACCTCTAGGGCATATTTCTAATAGATAGACCCAATTTCAATGTAGTAGATGACATGTTTCTATATAATATAGTTCATGTTCAATTTTTTATTATTCATTGATGTTTGATGTGGTTGAATATGATTAATGCGGTGACGTCATTGAATATGACTGGTTAATGTTATATGATGGATTAAAATGATTGATTAGAGATATGATGGATACATATATATATATATATGATTGTTGATTCAATATGATTTTTTAGTTTTATTAAATATGATTCATTCGCATTAATATAGTAACTAGGTGTTTAGTTTGACTAACATGATTCATTTGCATATTCCATTGTTGATTATATCTTTTATGATATTTTTATTGATTGATGTAAGTTGAATATCCTAGAATTTATTAATATGATATGATGCATGTTGGTTGAATATGACATGATGCATTTGCAATATTTTCAGGAGGGCCCCCTTCTGCCCAACATTGGCAACAAGTAAACCATGCTTGACCATGCTTTCGACAACAGTCATCGCGCCGTTTTGTGGAGAATGGAGTGGTAATAATTATGATCAAGTTGTTGCAGAAGTTATTGGTTATTATGGGAAATGAAGTTACTAACTATTTCCATTTACATTTTGACAGATGCTACCCCAATTGCGGATGAGGGGCCACAAGAAGGCCGTTCAGAGGCAGTATGACGAGTGCTACACGCCGTACTTCAGGAGAGCACGACTGTTGGGTTTCGTGCTTCAGTTCAAACGAAAGTCGCCGAAGCTCGTCCACTCAAATCTCTCAACATTGGTCGATCAGTGGCACCCCAAGATGCATAGTTTACATCTCCCATGTGGTGAGAAGATGGTGACAATCGAGGACTTCGCCATGATGACGGCCCTACCGATCCAGGGCCAGGCTCTCACTGGGTGAGTGGAGAGGACCAACTGGTGGGAGAGGGTTATCTCACTCATCGGCGACTGCCCTGCCATGAAGGGGAACCGAACATCTGGTGTGCCACTCAAGTGGCTCCAGGAAAACTGGACCGTATGACCGGAAGATGTTGATGAGCGGACCGTGGAGCATTTCGCGAGGGCCTACTTGTGGTACCTCCTAACGGAGGTCGTGTTTCCAGACTGCTCGGGGGATAGCTCCCTATGGATGTATCTCGGCTTCCTGGAGCACTAGGATGCGGGGTACATCTGGGGGTCCGTCGGCCTCGCGTACCTATACTGCTCGGTATGATAAATAGCTCAACATTCATTTATGGATGTATGTATGCTGCTTTAGATTGTGTTATCTGATCATCATTTGATGTTTGTAGCTGGACGACGCAACACAGAGGACCGAAGAGAGCTCCAGTATGTGTGGATTTTTCTGGACCCTCTCTATGTGGATGTGGGAGCGGTTGCCGGTTGGCCGTCCTGAGAGAGATGGCCGATGGTTACGGATGGAGTATGGCGAAGAAGGCGACAGTGTGCTACTTCTTGAGCTTGCACTGGTTTTTCCCTTGAAGAGGAAAGGGTGAGGCAGCATAGTAGAGATAAGTATTTCCCATAGTTTGAGAACCAAGGTATCAATCCAGTAGGAGACAACGCACAAATCACCAAATACCTGGACAAACTATCAAACAACTTGCACCCAACGCGATAAAGGGGTTGTCAATCCCTTCACGGTTACTTGCAAAAGTAAGATTTGATAGAGATAGATAAACGATAAAGTAAATATTCTTGGTTTATAGATCGGAAAGTAAAAGATTTCAAAATACTAGATCGGAAACTTATATGATGGAAAATAGACCCAGGGGGGATAGGTTTCACTAGAGGCTTCTCTCAAGACAGCAAATAATATGGTGGGTGAACAAATTACTGTTGAGTGATACGTCTCCAACGTATCTACTTTTCCAAACACGTTTGCCCTTGTTTTGGACTCTAACTTGCATGATTTGAATGGAACTAACCCGGATTGACGCTATTTTCAGCAGAATTGCCATGGTGTTATTTTTGTGCAGAAATAAAAGTTCTCGGAATGACCTGGAAATCAACGGAGAATATTTTTGGAATATATAAAATACACTGGTGAAATAATCAAGGCCAAGGGCCCACACCCTGTCCACAAGGGTGGGGGGCGCGCCCCCTGCCTCGTGGGCCCCCTGACGCTCCACCGACCTCAACTCCAACACCATATATTCACGTTCGGGGAGAAAAAAATGAGAGAGAAGGATTCATCATGTTTTACGATACGGAGCCGCCGCCAAGCCCTAATCTCTCTCGGGAGGGCTGATTTGGAGTCCGTTCGAGGCTTCGGAGAGGGGAATCCGTCGCCATCGTCATCATCAACCTTCCTCCATCACCAATTTCATGATGATCACCGCCGTGCGTGTGTAATTCCATCGTATACTTGCTGGACGGTGGTGGGTTGGATGAGATTTATCATGTAATCGAGTTAGTTTTGTTAGGGTTTGATCCCTAGTATCCACTATGTTCTGAGATTGATGTTGCTATGACTTTACTATGCTTAATGCTTGTCACTAGGGCCCTAGTGCCATGATTTCAGATCTGAACCTATTATGTTTTCATGAATATATGCGAGTTCTTGATCCTATCTTGCAAGTCTATAGTCACCTATTATGTGTTATGATCCGTTAACCCCGAAGTGACAATAATCGAGATACTTACCGGTGATGACCGTAGTTTGAGGAGTTCATGTATTCACTAAGTGTTAATGCTTTGGTCCGGTACTCTATTAAAAGGAGGCCTTAATATCCCTTAGTTTCCAATAGGACTTCGCTGCCATGGGAGGGTAGGACAAAAGATGTCATGCAAGTTCTTTCCCATAAGCACGTATGACTATATTCGGAATACATGCCTACATTACATTGATGAACTGGAGCTAGTTCTGTGTCACCCTATGTTATAACTATTGCATGAGGAATCACATCCGACATAATTATCCATCACTGATCCATTGCCTACGAGATTTTCACATATTGATCTTTGCTTAGTTACTTTACTGTTGTCACTGTTACAATCACTATAAAACCAAAACTATTACTTTTGCTACCGTTACCGCTACTATCATACTACTTTGCTACTAAATAGTTTGCTGCAGATATTAAGTTTCTAGGTGTGGTTGAATTGACAACTCATCTGCTAATACTTGAGAATTATTTGGCTCCCCTTATGTCGAATCAATAAATTTGGGTTGAATACTCTACCCTCGAAAACTATTGCAATACCCTATACTTGTGGGTTATCAAGACTATTTTCTGGCACCGTTGCGGGGGAGCATAGATCTATTCGTTGAGTCACTTGGGATTTATATCTGCTGATCACTATGAAGAACTTGAAAGATAAAAGAACCAAGATTTTTTCCTCAACTACGAGTGGAGGTAAGAAACGGCCATCTAGCTCTGCACTTGATTCACCTTCTGTTTTGAGTAAACTTGCGACACCTACTCCTTCTATTCATTCTGATATGTCGCATGTTATTGATGATGCCACTTTTGCTTTGCATGATAATTATGATGAAACTACTTCTATGCTTGATAATACTGTGCCACTAGGTGAATTTCTTGATGAACAACTTGCTAGGGTTAGAGAGAATGAAATTACTGAAACTGATAATATTGATGAAAGTAATGATGAAGATTCTCCCCCTAGATATGAATTGCCTGTTGTTCCTGAGGGTTATGTTATGGATGAAGAAACTCCTAGAGACTTCTTAGCCTGCAATGATAGATATGATCTTAAGAAATTATTAGTTAAGCTTAAAGAAAAGTCTTAGAATGAAATATGACCCTGCTTTTGCTACTTCACCTATCTTTATTTCCGATAAGGATTATGATTTCTATGTCGACCCTGAGTTAATTATTTTGGTTGAATCTGATCCTTTTTATGGCTATGACTCTGAAACTGTTGTGGCACATCTTACTAAATTAAATGATATAGCCACCCTGTTCACTAATGATGAGAAAACTCGCTATTAATTTATCCTTAAGTTTTTTCCGTTCTCATTATAGGGTGATGCTAAAACATGGTTTAATTCTCTTGATCCTGGTTGTGTGCGTAGTCCCCAGGATATGATTTATTACTTCTATGCTAAATATTCCCCTGCTCATAAGAAACAAGTTGCTCTAAGGGAAATATATAATTTTGTGCAAATTGAAGAAGAGAGTCTCCCACAAGCTTGGGGGAGGCTTCTCCAATTACTTAATGCTTTGCCTGATCATCCTCTCAAGAAAAATGAAATACTTGATATCTTTTATGATGGACTAACTGATGCTTCCAAAGACCACCTGGATAGTTGTGTTGGTTGTGTTTTCAGGGAAAGAACTTTTGATCAAGCTGATCAAGCTGAATTGCTATTGAATAATATGTTGAGTAATGAAAATGATTGGACACTTCCTGAACCAACTCGCAAGCCAACTCCGAAGAAAAGGGGTATTCTATTTCACAGTCCTGAAGATATGCAAGAGGCAAATAAATCTATGAGAAAGAAAAAGGTATTAAAGCTGAAGATGTTAAGAATTTACCACCTATTTAAGAAATACATGGTCTTGATAACCCGACACAGGTAGTAAAGGTAAATTCTCTCTATAGATTTGACAAATGTGAAATCCCGTCTACTAAAATTGCTAGCCAATGCTTGGATGAGTTTGATGATTTTATGGTTAAACAAGAAGACTTCAATGCTTATGTTGGTAGACAATTGAAACATAATGCTTATATGATTGAACACTTGAGTAATTATATGTCTAGAGTTAAAGGTGAACTTAAACTCATTAGTAAACATGCTTCTATGGTTACCACTCAAGTAGAACAAGTACTTAAAGCTCAGAATGATTTGCTCAATGAATTAAAAAATAGGAAAAATGATAATGCTGTTAGAGTTATGACTAGAGGGGGTAAAATGACTCAGGAACCTTTTTATCCCGAGGGCCACCCTAAGAAAATTGAGCAAGATTCTCAAAGAACTAATGTTGATGCACCTAGTTCTTCTAAGAAGAAGAAAAAGAAAAATGATAGGACTTGGCATGCTTCCATTGAACCTGCTGTTGACACACCTGAGAATCCCAATGATATTTCTATTTCTGATGCTGAAACACAATCTAGTAATGAACATGAACCTAATGATAATATTAATGATGATGTTCATGTTGATGCTCAACCTAGCAATGACAATGATGTAGAGATTGAACCTGCTGTTGATCTTGATAACCCACAATCAAAGAATCAACGTTATGATAAGAGAGACTTTGTTGCTAGGAAGCACGGTAAAGAAAGAGAACCATGGGTTCAGAAACCCATGCCCTTTCCTCCTAAACCATCCAAGAAAAAGGATGATGAGGATTTTTAGCGCTTTGCTAAAATGATTAGACCTATCTTTTTGCGTATGCGTTTGACTGATATGCTTAAAATGAATCCTTATGCTAAGTATATGAAAGATATTGTTACAAATAAAAGGAAGATACCAGAAGCTGAAATTTCTACCATGCTTGCTAATTACACTTTTAAGGGTGGAATACCAAAGAAACTTGGAGATCCAAGAGTACCAACTATACCATGCTCCACTAAAAGAAACTATGTTAAAACCGCTTTATGTGATCTTGGAGCCGGTGTTAGTGTTATGCCTCTCACTTTATATCGTAGACTTGATTTGAATAAGTTGACACCTACTGAAATATCTTTGCAAATGGCTAATAAATCAACTGCTATACCTGTCGGTATTTGTGAGGATGTGCATGTTGTGGTTGCAAACGTTACTATTTTAACAGACTTTGTTATTCTTGATATTCCCGAGGACGATAGTATGTCTATTATTCTTGGTAAACCCTTTTTGAATACTGCAAGGGCTGTTATTGATTGCAACAAAGGCAATGTCACTTTTCATGTTAATGGTAATGAGCATACGGTACACTTTTCGAGGAAACAACCTCAAGTACACAGTATCAATTCTATTGGAAAAACTTCAACGATTACTATTGGAGGTTTTGAATTTCCTCTTCCTACTGTCAAGAAGAAATATGATATTCTTATTGTTGGGGACGTGCATATCCCCGTTGAGGTAACCTAGTGTTGTCAGAAATTTCTCCGGTTTCATGCGATTCAGAATGAGTTTGTTAACAAGACTTGATCAACCTTGTTAGTGGATTCCTTTTGATGAGCATGAGACGGATGAAGTTAGAAAGTACAACTCTGTGTACCCTCTTTTTACTTTATGTTATTTAGATTAAATAAAGAAAAATAGTATTTTCTGTGTATTTTCTGAATTACCCTTGCAGTAAAAAATGCCCCGAAAATAAAAGTTCTCCAAATGCCCTGAAAATTTAATATGATTTTTTCTGAAATATTTAAGAATTATTGGCAGTGAGAACACACCAGGGGGCCTCACCATGTGCCCACGAGGGTGGAGGGCACGCCCTACCCCCTTAGAGCATCTCCAGCCGCGCCCTCAACAAGGCCCCCAAGCAACTTTTCAGCCGCGAATCAATGCCAAAGTTGCCACGCGCTGCCGCGCCGATCAGCCTCCGCCATTGATGCCTCACGGGCGGCGCAGTGAAGGCATGACGATGCGCGTCCCCACGCATGCCACACGTAGACGAGGCGGCCACGCGTGCTCGCGCCGCCTCCGCCTATATAAGCCGACCCCTGATACGTCTCCAACGTATCTATAATTTTTGATTGCTCCATGCTATATTATCTACTGTTTTGGACATTATTGGGCTTTATTATCCACTTTTATATTATTTTTGGGACTAACCTATTAACCGGAGGCCCAGCCCAGAATTGCTGTTTTTTGCCCGTTCAGGGTTTCGAAGAAAAGGAATATCAAACGGAGTCCAAACGGAATGAAACCTTCGGGAATGTGATTTTCTCAACGAACAAGACCAGGAGAATTGGACCCTACGTTAAGACACAAAAGAGGTGGCCACGAGGTAGGGGTTGCGCCTGCCTCCCCCAGACGCGCCCTCCACCCTCGTGGGCCCCCTGTTGCTCCACTGACGTACTCCTTCCTCCTATATATACCTACGTACCCCAAACGATCAGATATGGAGCAAAAACCCTAATTCCACCACCACAACTTTCTGTATCCATGAGATCCCATCTTGGGGCCTGTTCCGGAGCTCCGCCGGAGGGGGCATCGATCATGGAGGGCTTCTACATCAACACCATAGCCCCTCCGATGAAGTGTGAGTAGTTCACCTCAGACCTACGGGTCCATAGTTAGTAGCTAGATGGCTTCTTCTCTCTTTTTGAATCTCAATACAATGTTCTCCCCCTCTCTTGTGGAGATCTATTCGATGTAGTCTTCTTTTTGCGGTGTGTTTCTTGAGATCGATGAATTGTGGGTTTATGATCAAGTATATCTATGAACAATATTTGAATCTTCTCTGAATTCTTTTATGTATGATTGGTTATCTTTGCAAGTCTCTTCGAATTATCAGTTTGGTTTGGCCTACTAGATTGATCTTTCTTGCAATGGGCCGGAGAAGTGCTTAGCTTTGGGTTCAATCTTGCGGTGTCCTTTCCCAGTGACAGTAGGGGCAGCAAGGCACATATTGTATTGTTGCCACCGAGGATAACAAGATGGGGTTTTCATCATATTGGATGAGTTTATCCCTCTACATCATGTCATCTTTCTTAAGGCGTTACTCTGTTTTCATTAACTTAATACTCTAGATGCATGCTGGATAGCGGTCGATGAGTGGAGTAATAGTAGTAGATGCAGGCAGGAGTCGGCCTACTTGTCTCGGACGTGATGCCTATATACATGATCATACCTAGATATTTTCATAACTATGCTCAATTCTGTCAATTGCTCAATAGTAATTTTTTCACCCACCGTAGAATACTTATGCTCTAGAGAGAAGCCACTAGTGAAACCTATGACCCCCGGGTCTATCTTCATCATATTAATCTCCTAATACTTAGTTATTTACTTTGCTTTTATTTTTACTTTGCATCTTTATCACAAAAATACCAAAAATATTATCTTATCATATCTATTAGATCTCACTCTCGTAAGTGGCCGTGTAGGGATTGACAACCCCTTATCACATTGGTTGCGAGGATTTATTTGTTTTGTGTACGTGCGAGGGACTCGCGTGTAGCCTCCTACTGGATTGATACCTTGGTTCTCAAAAACTGAGGGAAATACTTACGCTACTTTGCTGCATCATCCCTTCCTCTTCGGGGAAAACCAACGGAGTGCTCAAGAGGTAGCAAGAAGGATTTCTGGCGCCGTTGCCGGGGAGGTCTACGCAAAAGTCAATATACCAAGTACCCATCACATACCCTTATCTCCCGCATTACATTATTTGCCATTTGCCTCTCGTTTTCCTCTCCTCCACTTCACCCTTGCCATTTTATTCGCCCTCTCTCTCTATCCTCCCTCTCTTTCTCTATTTGCCTCTTTTTTGACCGCTTGCTTTTTGTTTGCTTGTATGTTAGTTTGCTTGCTTGTCACGATGGCTCAAGATAACACTAAATTGTGTCGCTTCACCAATACCAACAATAATGATTTTATTAGCACTCTGATTGCTCCTCTTACCGATGCTGAATCTTGTGAAATTAATACTGCTTTGCTGAATCTTGTCATGAAAGATCCGTTTTCCGGCCTTCCTAGTGAAGATGCTGCTACCCATCTCAATAGCTTCGTTGATTTGTGTGATATGCAAAAGAAGAAAGATGTGGATAATGATATTGTTAAATTGAAGCTATTTCCTTTTTCGCTTAGAGATCATGCTAAAGCTTGGTTTTCGTCTTTGCCTAAAAATAATATTGATTAATGGAACAAGTGCAAAGATGCTTTTATCTCTAAGTATTTTCCTCCCGCTAAGATCATCTCTCTTAGAAACGATATTATGAATTTTAAGAAACTTGATCATGAAAATGTTGCACAAGCTTGGGAGAGAATGAAACTAATGATACGTAATTGCCCTACTCATGGTTTAAATTTGTGGATGATTATACAAATTTTTTATGCCGGATTGAATTTTGCTTCTAGAAATCTTTTAGATTCGGCAGCGGGAGGCACTTTATGGAAATCACTTTAGTAGAAGCTACTAAACTCCTAGATAATATTATGGTTAATTATTCTCAATGGCATACTGAAAGATCTACTAATAAAAAGGTGCATGCGATAGAAGAAATTAATGTTTTGAGCGGAAAGATGGATGAACTTATGAAATTATTTGCTAGTAAGAGTGTTTCTTCTGATCCTAATGATATGCCCTTGTCTACTTTGATTGAGAATAATAATGAATCTATGGATGTGAATTTTGTTGGTAGGAACAATTTTGGTAACAACGCATATAGAGGAAATTTCAATCCTATGCCTTATCCTAGTAATCCCCCTAATAATTATGGTAATTCCTACAATAATTCTTATGGAAATTATAATAAGATGCCCTCTGATTTTGAATCTAATATTAAAGAGTTTATTACTTTGCAAATGAGTTTCAATGCTATGATTGAAGAAAAATTGCTTAAGATTGATGAGTTGGCTAGGAAAGTTGATAGGATTTCTCTTGATGTTGATTCTTTGAAACTTAGATCTATTGAACCTAAGCATGATATCAATGAGTCTCTCAAAGCCATGAGAATTTCCATTGATGAGTGCAAAGAAAGAACCGCTAGGATGCGTGCTAAGAAAGATGCCTTTATGAGAGCGTGTTCTTCTAGTTCCTATGAAAATAAAGATGAAGATCTAAAGGTTATTGATGTGTCCCCTATTAAATCTTTGTTTTGCAATATGAATCTTGATAATGACGGGACTGAATATGATCCACCTTTACCTAGAAGGTGTTCCAAGAATTCGGAATTTTTTGATCTTGATGATAAAATTGATAAAAGTGGGATTGAAGAAATTAAATCCCTAGATGTTGCTAAACCCACTATTATGGATTTCAAGGATTTTAACTATGAAAATTGCTCTTTGATTGATTGTATTTCCTTGTTGCTATCCGTGCTAAATTCTCCTCACGCTTATAGTCAAAATAAAGCGTTTACTAAACATATAGTTAATGCCTTGATGCAATCGTAGGAAGAAAAACTTGAATTGGAAGTTTCTATCCCTAGAAAACTCTATGACGAGTGGGAACGAACTATTAAAATTAAAATTAAAGATCATGAATGCTATGCTTTATGTGATTTGGGTGCTAGTGTTTCCACGATTCCAAAGACTTTATGTAATTTGTTAGGTTTCCGTGATTTTGATGATTGCTCTCTAAACTTGCACCTTGCGGATTCCACTATTAAGAAACCTATGGGAAGAATTAATGATGTTCTTATTGTTGAAAATAGGAATTATGTGCCTGCAGATTTTATTGTTCGTGACATAGAATGGAATCCTTCATGTCCTATTATTCTTGGTAGACCTTTCCTTAGAACGATTGGTGCAATTATTGATATGAAGGAAGGAAATATTAGATTCCAATTTCCATTAAGGAAAGGAATGAAACACTTTTCTAGAAAGAAAATTAAATTACCGTATGAATCTATTATGAGAGACACTTATGGATTGCCTACCAAAGATGGCAATACCTAGATCTATCCTTGCTTGTTATGCCTAGCTAGGGGCGTTAAACGATAGCGCTTGTTGGGAGGCAACCCAATTTTATTTTTATTCCTTGCTTTTTGCTCCTGTTTAGTAATAAATAATTTATCTAGCCTCTGTTTAGGTTGTGTTTTTTGTGTTTACTTAGTGTTTGTGCCAAGTAGAACCGTTGGGAAGACTTGGGGAAAGTCTTGTTACACTTGCTGTAAAAAACTGAAACTTTAGCGCTCACAAGAACTGCTGCCATTTTTATTTGGAAAGTGATATTTAGTTAATTATTTTTTCAGATGATTGATAGATAAATTCCTCACTTCCAGCAATTTATTTTAGAATTTTTGGGGTTCCAGATCTTTCCCTAGCTACAGATTACTACAGACAGATTCTGTTTTTCGTGTGTTGTTTGCTTATTTTGATGAATCTATGGCTAGTAAAATAGTTTATAAACCATAGAGAAGTTGAAATACAGTAGGTTTAACACCAATATAAATAAAGAATGAGTTCATTACAGTACCTTGAAGTGGTCTTTTGTTTTCTTTCGCTAATGGAGCTCACGAGATTTTCTATGTTGTGAAGTTTTCAAGTTTTGGGTAAAGATTTGATGGATTATGGAACAAGGAGTGGCAAGATCCTAAGCTTTGGGATGCCCATGGCACCCCCAAGATAATCCAAGGACACCAAAAAGTCAAAGCTTGGGGATGCCCTGGAAGGCATCCCCTCTTCCGTCCACTTTCATCGGTAATTTACTTGGAGCTATATTTTTATTCACCAACATGATATGTGTTTTGCTTGGAGCATCTTGAATTATTTGTGTCTTTGGTTTTTAGTATGCCACAATCATCCTTGCTGTACACACCTTTTGATAGAGCCATACATGATTTGGAATTTGTTAGAATACTCTATGTGCTTCGCTTATATCTTTTGAGTTATATAGTTTTGCTCTAGTACTTCACTTATATCTTTTAGAGCACGGTGGTGGATTTGTTTTATAGAAACTATTGATCTCTCATGCTTCACTTAGATTATTTTGAGACTCTTAAATAGCATGGTAATTTGCTTAAAATCCTAATATGCTAGGTATTCAAGATTAGTAAAATTTTCTTTTGAGTGTTTTGAATACTAAGAGAAGTTTGATGCTTGATGATTGTTTTGAGATATGGAGGTAATAATATCAAAGTCGTGCTAGTTGAGTAGTTGTGAAATTGAGAAATGCTTGTGTTGAAGTTTGCAAGTCCCGTAGCATGCATGTATGGTAAATTTTATGTAACAACTTTGAAACATGAGGTGTTATTTGATTGTCCTCCTTATGAGTGGCGGTCGGGGACGAGCAATGGTCTTTTACTACCAATCTATCCCCCTAGGAGCATGCACGTAGTGCCGAGGTTTTTGATGACTTGTAGATTTTTGCAATAAGTATGTGAGTTCTTTATGACCAATGTTGAGTCCATGGATTATACGCACTCTTACCCTTCCATCCTTGCTAGCCTCTTCGGTACTGTGCATTGCCCTTTCTCACATTGAGAGTTGGCGCAAACTTCACCGATGCATCCAAACCCCGTGATATGATACGCTCTTTCACACATAAACCTCCTTATATCTTACTGAAAACAGCCACCATACCTACCTATTATGGCATTTCCATAGCCATTCCGAGATATATTGCCATGCAACTTTCCACCATTCCGTTTATCATGACACATTCATTATTGTCATATTGCTTAGCATGATCATGTAGTTCACATAGTATTGTGGCAAAGCCACCATTCATAATTCTTTCATACATGTCACTCTTGGTCCATTGCATATCCCGGTACACCGCCAGAGGCATTCATATATAGTCATCTTTTGTTCTAGTATCGAGTTGTAATCATTGAGTTATAAATAAATAGAAGTGTGATGATCATCATTTTCTAGAGTATTGTCCCAAGTGAGGAATTATAAAAAAAGAGAGAGAAATGCCATATAAAAAAGAGAAAGGCCAAATAAAAAAATAAAAAAATGAGAGAAAAAGAGAGAAGGGACAATGTTACTATCCTTTGCCACATTTGTGCTTCAAAGTAGCACTGTAATCTTCATGATAGAGAGTCTCTTGTTTTGTCACTTTCATATACTAGTGGGAATTTTCATTATAGAACTTGGCTTGTATATTCCAACAATGGGCCTCCTCAAGTGCCCTAGGTCTTCGTGAGCAAGTAAGTTGGATGCACACCCACTTAGTTTCTTTTGTTGAGCTTTCATACATTTATAGCTCTAGTGCATCCGTTGCATGGCAATCCCTACTCCTTGCATTAACATCAATCGGTGGGCATCTCCATAGACCATTGGTTAGCCTCGTTGATGTGAGACTTTCTCCTTTTTGTCTTCTCCATGTAACCCCCCTCATTATATTCTATTCCACCCATAGTGTTATGTCCATGGCTCACGCTCATATATTGCGCGAAAGTTTATAGGTTTGAGATTACTAAAGTACGAAACAATTGCTTGGCTTGTCATCGGGGTTGTGCATGATGAGATCATTCTTGTGTGACGAAAATGGAGCATGACTAAACTATATGATTTTGTAGGGACGAACTTTCTTTGGCCATGTTATTTTGAGAAGACATAATTGCTTTGTTAGTATGCTTGAAGTATTATTATTTTTATGTCAATTTGAACTTTTGTCTTGAATCTTTCGGATCTGAATATTCATACCACAATTAAGAAAATTATATTAAAATTATGCCAAGTAGCACTCCGCATCAAAAATTCTGTTTTTATCATTTACCTACTCGAGGACGAGCAGGAATTAAGCTCGGGGATGCTTGATACGTCTCCAACGTATCTATAATTTTTGATTGCTCCATGCTATATTATCTACTGTCTTGGACATTATTGGGCTTTATTATCCACTTTTATATTATTTTTGGGACTAACCTATTAACCGGAGGCCCAGCCCAGAATTGCTGTTTTTGCCTGTTTTAGGGTTTCGAAGAAAAGGAATATCAAACGGAGTCCAAACGGAATGAAACCTTCGGGAACGTGATTTTCTCAATGAACAAGACCCAGGAGACTTGGACCCTACGTCAAGACACAAAAGAAGAGGCCAAGAGGTAGGGGGGCGCGCCTGCCTCCCCCAGGCGCGCCCTCCAACCTCGTGGGCCCCCTGTTGCTCCACCGACGTACTCCTTCCTCCTATATATACCTATGTACCCCCTAACGATCAAATACGGAGCAAAAACCCTAATTCCACCGCCGCAACTTTTTGTATCCACGAGATCCCATCTTGGAGCCTGTTTTGGAGCTCCGCCGGAGGGGGCATCGATCACTTGGGCTTCTACATCAACACCATAGCCCCTCCGATGAAGTGTGAGTAGTTCACCTCAGACCTATGGGTCCATAGTTAGTAGCTAGATGGCTTCTTCTCTCTTTTTGGATCTCAATACAATGTTCTTCCCCTCTCTTGTGGAGATCTATTCGATCTAATCTTCTTTTTGCGGTGTGTTTGTTGAGATCGATGAATTGTGGGTTTATGATCAAGTCTATCTATGAACAATATTTGAATCTTCTCTGAATTCTTTTATGTATGATTGGTTATCTTTGCAAGTCTCTTTGAATTATCAGTTTGGTTTGGCCTACTAGATTGATCTTTCTTGCAATGGGAGAAGTGCTTAGCTTTGGGTTCAATCTTGCGGTGTCCTTTCCCAGTGACAGTAGGGGCAGCAAGGCACGTATTGTATTGTTTCCACCGAGGATAACAAGATGGGGTTTTCATCATATTGCATGAGTTTATCCCTCTACATCATGTCATCTTGCTTAAGGCATTACTCTGTTTTCTTTAACTTAATACTCTAGATGCATGCTGGATAGAGGTCGATGAGTGGAGTAATAGTAGTAGATGCAGGCAGGAGTCGGTCTACTTGTCTCGGATGTGATGCCTATATACATGATCATACCTAGATATTCTCATAACTATGCTCAATTCTGTCAATTGTTCAATAATAATTTGTTCACCCACCATAGAATACTTATGCTCTCGAGAGAAGCCACTAGTGAAACCTATGGCCCCCGGGTCTATCTTCATCATATTAATCTCCTAATACTTAGTTATTTCCTTTGCTTTTTTCCTTTGCTTTTATTTTTACTTTGCATCTTTATCACAAAAATACCAAAAATATTATCTTACCATATATATCAGATCTCACTCTCGTAAGTGGCCGTGTAGGGATTGACAACCCCTTATCGCGTTGGTTGCGAGGATTTATTTCTTTTGTGCAGGTGCGAGGTACTCGCGCATAGCCTCCTACTGGATTGATACCTTGGTTCTAAAAAATTGAGGGAAATACTTACGCTACTTTGCTGCATCATCCCTTCCTCTTCCTGGAAAACCAACGCAGTGCTCAAGAGGTAGCAACCCCCAGCGCACCGGTGGCATGCACAGAGTCTCCACCACCGACGCGCCCTCTCTCCTCTTCCTCCCTCTCCCCTCGACGTCCTAGTTCAAAGAAATGCCCGAACGATTCCCAGGCGACGGCGCGGTGGCGAACGGCTTCAGCTGCCGCCACCTTCACAAGGACGAAGCTCGGCTTCTCTTCGAGGCCGAGTACCCGGTCCCGCCGGACATGCGGGTGCCCGGGGCATGAAGAATCAGCGCCAGCGGGGTCCCTGTGCCACCACTGCACACCGGGGTGGCGCGACATGCGGAGATCGCGCGTATCCACGCCTCTCTGTCGCGGGCGGCGAGGGAGGGGCCGCGCTACGTCCCCGACAGCCCCCTCTGGGAGCCGTACTTCCGCCGCCGTCATGCCGAGCAGCTCGAGGCCACCAACGGCGTCGTGCCCTTCGGCAGGCTCAACTCCGAGGGGCGACGCCAATGGTGGGGCGTGCCCGGCCGCACGCTAGAGGCCGTCCTCGAGTACATCGAGGGCGGCAACACACCGAGGCTGGAGTACCCCTCTCCCCGTCCTTCTCTCGCCGTCGTGAGAGCTCGTGGACGCCGAGGTGCATGGACCCCGGGGCGTCCTCCTCCTTGTCCGGTCGGTCGACCGGCTCTCCCTGCCTCTGCCCCATCAAGCCGGAGCCCCAGGACACGCCTGTCAAGCCGGAGCCCCAGGACACGCTTGTCAGCCGGCGCACCCGCAGCTCCGGTGTCCGCGTCGCCGACTCCACCCCCGCTTCTGGGCGCCTCATCCTCGTTGCGCCCAAACCGGAGGCCAGCCTCCCCCCGGAGTACGAGGAGATAGCCCGGCGCGACTTCTCCGACGCGGGCGCCCTACGGTCGGTGCGTGACGACTACCTCTGGACTGAGATGGCCCGGCAGACCCAGGCCCTGGACGAGATCGCCGCCCGCAAGAGTGGGTGTGAGGACGAGCACGACGTCGTGGTCCTCGATAGCGACGACGACGAGAACGCCACCGGACCGTCCAACCCGCCACGCCAACCGGGGGAGGGTTGCAGCAGGGACGGCGGCCACGGCGGAGGCGGCGGCGACGACGACGGCGACGACGATGGCGGCGACTACACGCGGTTCTACAGCCTCCTCGGCATGTATAACTGCAAGGGCGACGACCGGCGAGGAGCGCTGAGGCGAGCGAGACGGCGGGCGGGCCTAGTAGTGTTTTTTTTGTAAAGTATTTTAAATATGTATGAGTGGGCGTGTTTGTGCCGTGTTTGGTTGAATTTGGTTTGAAGTCGCCGAAATATGTATGAACTCGGTGAAAATGGTTGAATTTGCACCATGTTTGTGCCGTTCGAAAAATTCCGGGGGCCGCGACTGGGTGGCATCACGCCCCTAGCGTGCGTTTTGCGCCGGTGCACCCCCAGGGGGCCAACGGCTGGAGATGCTCTTAGGCGCGCCCCCTGCCTCGTGGACCCCACGTGGGCCCCTCCACTTATTCTTGCACGCACACAGTTTGTCTTCCTCCACAAAAACCATCCACCAGCTCAAACCCGAGTTCTAGCTCATCTTGCTGCCATTTTCGATCTCCTTGCTCAAAGCTCCATTCACAAAACTGCTTTGGGGGATTGTTCTTCGGTATGTGACTCCTCCAATGGTCCAATTAGTTTTTGTTCTAGTGCTTTATTTATTGCAAAAAATTTTTGCTTAGGTGACACTGTTCTTGAGCTTGCATGTCAAATTTATATGGTCCCAAGTAGGTTTAATGCTTGATATGGCCTCTATGCACTTGTAGGGGTAGTTGCTATCAATCTTGTTGAGTTTGATTTACTTTTATTTTGAGTTACTAAAATTTTCAGAAAATTATGAAGAGATTTTTGAGGGGCTCTTCAAGCCGAAGCTCGAAGGATAAGCAAAGTGAAGAAATAAGAAGCCCAAATATAATCTCCCTCGCACTGCGGAGGTTCGGCCGTGTGAATGGCCTTGTGATGAGTTCTTGAGAGAAGCCGGGATTTATGAAGATTTTTATTATTTGGCTGAGAATGCAGGCCTCACCGACTTCCTCCACGACCAGCGTGAACAGTATCTCCTACTGACCAATATTTTTGTGGAAAATTTTCATTTCCATGCTAGGAGATCGCCACCTTCGGTGGAATTTTATTTATATGATGAGCATAAGGAGATGTCACTTTATGACTTTTGTGCGGTTTGCAAGTTGCCCTTTGAGGGAAGCATAGAGGAATCACATCATAATGATGTGGAGGGATTTATTGATATGATTCCTGTAGGGGAAAGGAGGAAAGTTTCCGATGCAAGAATCACTAGCATACATTTTCCTGTTCTACGTTACTTTGCAATATTTGCTAGTAGATGCTTAATTGGTCGCGGGAACAGCGGAAATCTTAGTGCCCCTGATATTGTTATTTTGCGCCATGCTTTGTTTCATGATACCACTTTTAGTTTAGGCGCTATTGTTGCTAAACAGTTAAATCCGAGCCGTACAAAGGGCCCCGTCTTTGGAGGCATCTTTGCCTCGCGCCTTGCTGCACACTTTAATATACCTATTAGGCATTTTGAGAAAGAGGAAAAGTTGTTGCCTCCTTTTTTTAGATTATAAGAGTATGGTAGCACATGATTTTATTGTTAATAATAAGAAGAAGATGCTTAACTACAGACTGATATTTGATAAAAATTAGTTTGAGACTATTACCTTGCCTGCTCCCTCTTTGTTCAACATATTTTCAGGCACGTACCATGCATACCGGAGCCTGACATCAGCTCCGGAGCCGGAGCCACCACTTGATCCTCACCGTCAGTCTGTTTATCAGTGGGATCTGGAGGAGATCGCTAACTAGTGGTACCCTGAGGATCCTCCTCAGTACACATGAGAGGGCAGCTTCGATCCGTGGGCATAGACCAACTTAGGCCAAAAGCCTAAGCTTGGGGGAGTACGTATTTCTCACTGACATTACATTCATGTTCACACACTCATGCCAGTTGTCGTTGCTCATACTTTTTCATTGTAATAGGCATGCTAGTTTATTTTCTTTTTAAGCTTTCTTCTTGTGTGTTTGAAAAACCTTAAGAAAAACAAAAAACTTAGTTGTAGCTTTTAGCTAGTTTACTTTACATGCCTGTAGTAGTAGTAATTAAAAAGAAACCTAAAAATATTTCGCATTCTTCTTTTGCTTGTTGGGAGCTTTCCTGTGTAAATAGGTTTATTTCTTTCCGTTGGGGGTCGAGAGGAGAAGACCTTGATGAAAATGTTGAGTGGCTCTCATATGCATTATTGTTGATCCAACAAAGAGCCCATATTACCTTGTCTTCTCCCTTGAATTGAATGCTTACAGATTCCAGCTTAGTCCAATGCATGCGCATTATTATTATTATCCACACTATTCGGTTGTGCAAGTCAAAGGCAATAATGATGATATATGATGGACTAATTGAGATGAGAGAAGCTGGTATGAACTCGACCTCTCTTGTTTTTGTAAATATGATTAGTTCATCGTTCCTGATTTAGCCTATTATGAATGAAACATGTTTGCAATGACAATTAGAGATTATAGTTGCTCATGCCATGCTTAAGTAGCTAGGAGTTTATAATGGTTTACCTTGCGTGCCGACATGCTATTAAAATGGTTGTGATGTGGTATGAAAGGGTGGTATCGTCCTTTGAACAATTCAAGGGCTTGACTTAGCACATGTTCACGCATGTAGTTGAAACAAATCAACATAGCCTCCACGATATTTATGTTCATGGTGAATTATATCCCACTCATGCTTGCATTCAGTGTTGATTAATTTTAATGCATGTTCATGACTGTTGTCGCTCTCTAGCTGATCGCTCCACGGTCTCTTTCTAGCCTTCACTTGTACTAAGCGGGAATAATGCATGTGCATCCAATTCCATAAACCCCAAAAGTTATTCCATATGAGTCCACCATACCTTCCTATATGCGGTATCTACCTGTCGTTCCAAGTAAATTTGTATGTGCCAAACTCTAAACCTTCAAATGAAATTCTGTTTTGTATGCTCGAATAGCTCATGTATCAACTAGGGTTATCTATATCTTCCATACTAGGCGGGTTATTCTCAAGAGGAGTGGACTCCGCTCCTCACTCACGAGAAAATGGCTGGTCACCGGGATGCCCAGTCCCATGCTCAAACCAAATCAAAATAATTGCAAACAAAACTCCCCCAGGATTGTTGTTAGTTGGAGGCACCCGTTGTTTCGGGCAAGCCATGGATTGATGCTTGTTGGTGGTGGGGGAGTATAAACTTTACCATTCTGCTTGGGGACCGCCTATAATGTGTGTAGCATGGAAGATATCGAGATCTCTCGGTAGTTATGTTGACAATGAAAGTATACCGCTCAAAATAGCATTCATCTCTATTTCAAAACCGAGCTCTGGCACCCTTACAAATCCCTACTTCCCTCTGAGAAGGGCCTATCTATTTACTTTTATGTTGAGTCATCATCCTCTTATTAAAAAGCACCAGTTGGAGAGCATCGCTGTCATTTGCATGTATTACTATTAGTTTATATTGAGTATGACTGTGACTGGATCTCTTTTACCATGAATTACAATTTCCAGTCGGCCCTTGATCTTCAGGGGTGCTCTGCATTTATGTTTTGCGGTATCAGAAAGGGCTAGCGAGATACCATCTTGTTATATCATATTATGATTGTTTTGAGAAAGTGTTGTCATCCGAGATTTATTATTATTGCTCGCTAGTTGATTATGCCATTGATATGTGTAAACATGAGACATAAATGTTATTGTGAATATAGTTAGTTCATAATCTTTGCTGAAAACTTGAATGTTTGATTTACATATTTACAACAACAAGAGCAAACAGAGTTTGTAAAAGTTTTTCTTTATCACTTTTAGTTTATCAACTGAATTGCTTGAGGACAAGCAAAGGTTTAAGCTTGGGGGAGTTGATACGTCTCCAACGTATCTACTTTTCCAAACACTTTTGCCCTTGTTTTGGACTCTAACTTGCATGATTTGAATGGAACTAACCCGGACTAACGCTATTTTCAGCAAAATTGCCATGGTGTTATTTTTGTGCAAAATAGAAGTTCTCGAAATGACCTGGAAATCAACGGCCAGGTGGCCCACACCCTGTCCACGAGGGTGGGGGTGCGCCTACCCCCCTGGGCGTGCCCCCTGCCTCATGGGCCCCCTGATGCTCCACCGACCTCAACCCCAACTCCATATATTCACGTTCGGGGAGAAAAAAATCAGAGAGAAGGATTCATCGTGTTTTACGATACGGAGCCGCCGCCAAGCCCTAATCTCTCCCGGGAGGGCTGATCTGGAGTCCGTTCGGGGCTCCGGAGAGGGGAATCCGTCGCCATCGTCATCATCAACCTTCCTCCATCACCAATTTCATGATGCTCACCGTCGTGCGTGAGTAATTCCATCGTAGGCTTGCTAGACGGTGGTGGGTTGGATGAGATTTATCATGTAATCGAGTTAGTTTTGTTAGGGTTTGATCCCTAGTATCCACTATGTTCTGAGATTGATGTTGCTATGACTTTGCTATGCTTAATGCTTGTCACTAGGGCCCGAGTGCCATGATTTCAGATCTGAACCTATTATGTTTTCATGAATATATGTGAGTTCTTGATCCTATCTTGCAAGTCTATAGTCGCATATTACGTGTTATGATCCGTTAACCCCGAAGTGACAATAATCGGGATACTTACCAGTGATGACTGTAGTTTGAGGAGTTCATGTATTCACTAAGTGTTAATGCTTTGGTCCGTTACTCTATTAAAAGGAGGCCTTAATATCCCTTAGTTTCCAATAGGACCCCGCTGCCACAGGAGGGTAGGACAAAAGATGTCATGCAAGTTCTTTTCCATAAGCACGTATGACTATATTCGGAATACATGCCTACATTATATTGATGAACTAGAGCTAGTTCTGTGCCACCCTATGTTATAACTATTGCATGAGGAATCGCGTCCAACATAATTATCCATCACTGATCCATTGCCTACGAGCTTTCCACATATTGATCTTTGCTTAGTTACTTTACCGTTGTCACTGTTACAATCACAATAAAACCAAAACTATTACTTTTGCTACCGTTACCGCTACTATCATACTACTTTGCTACAAATACTTTGCTGCAGATATTAAGTTTCCAGGTGTGGTTGAATTGACAACTCAGCTAGTAATACTTGAGAATATTCTTTGGCTCCCCTTGTGTCGAATCAATAAATTTAGGTTGAATACTCTACCCTCGAAAACTGTTGTGATCCCCTATACTTGTGGGTTATCATCGAGCAATTGATAGAAAAGCGCAAAGTTATGATGATATCTAATGCAATGATCATGAATATAGACATCACGTCCGTGTCAAGTAGACCGAAACGATTCTGCATCTACTACTATTACTCCACACATCGACCGCTACCCAACATGCATCTAGAGTATTAAGTTCATAAAGAACGGAGTAACGCATTAAGTAAGATGACATGATGTAGAGGAATTAACTCAAGCAATATGATGAAAGCCCATCTTTTAGTCCTCGATGACAACAATACAATATGTGCCTTGTTGCCCCTACTATCACTGGGAAAGGACACCGCAAGATTGAACCCAAAGCTAAGCACTTCTCCCATTGCAAGAAAAACCAATCTAGTTCGCCAAACCAAACCGATTGTTCGAAGAGAATTACAAAGATATCAAATCATGCATTAAAGAATTCAGAGAAGATTCGAATAATATTCATAGATAAGCTGATCATAAATCCACAATTCATCGGATCTCGGAAATCACACCGCAAAAAGTATTACATCGAATAGATCTCCAAGAACATCGAGGAGAACATGGTATTGATAATCAAAAGAGAGAAGAAGACATCTAGCTACTAGCTATGGACCTGTAGGTCTGTGGTAAACTACTCACGCTTCATCAGAAGGGCAATAGAGTTAATGTAGAAGCCCTCCGTGATCAAATCTCCCTCCGGCTGGGTGCCGGAAAAGGTCCCTAGACGGGATCTCACGGGTACAGAAGGTTGCTATGGTGGAAAAGTGTTTTTGTGGATGTCTCTAATGGTTTGGGGATATTTGGGAATATATAGGCGAAAGAATTAGGTCAGGAGGTGCACGAGGGGCCCACAAGGGTGGGGTCACGCCCTACCCCCCTGGGCGCACCCTCCGTCCTAGTGGCCGCCTCGTGGCTCCTCTAACTTCTCCAAGTCTCATGATTTTCTTTTGGTCCAAGAAAAATCATCGCGAAGGTTTCATTCTGTTTGGACTCCATTTGGTATTCCTTTTGTGTGAAACTCAAAAACAGGAGAAAAACAAGAACTAGCACTGGGCTCTAGGTTAATAGGCTAGTACCAAAAATAATATAAAATAGCATATTAATGCATATAAAACATCCAAAACAAATAATATAATAGCATGGAACAATAAAAAATTATAGATATGTTAGAGACGTATCAAGCATCCCCAAGCTTAGTTCATGCTCGTCCTCGAGTAGGTAAATGATAAAAACAGAATTTTTCGTGTGGAATGCTACCTAACATATTTATTTGTTGACATGAATATTTAGATCCGTAATATTCAAAACAAAAGTTTAATATTAACATAAAAACAATAATACTTCAAGCATACTAACAAGGCAATTATGTTTTCTCAAAATAACATGGCCAAATAAAGCTTATCCCTACAAAATCATATAGTCTGGCTATGCTCCATCTTGATCACACAAAATATTCAAATCATGCACAACCCCGTTGACAAGCCAAGCAATTGTTTCATACTTTTGATGTTCTCAAACTTTTTCAACTTTCACGCAATACATGAGCGTGAGCCATGGACATAGCACTATAGGTGGAATAGACGGTGGTTGTGGAGAAGACAAAAAGAGGGAGATAGTCTCACATCAACTAGGTGTATGAACGGGCTATGGAGATGCCCATCAATAGATATCAATGTGAGTGAGTAGGGATTGCCATGCAACGGATGCACTAGAGCTATAAGTTTATGAAAGCTCAAAAAGAAACTAAGTGGGTGTGCATCCAACTCGCTTGCTCACGAAGACCTAGGGCAATTTGAGGAAGCCCATCATTGGAATATACAAGCCAAGTTCTATAATGAAAATTCGCACTAGTATATGAAAGTGACAACACAGGAGACTATCTATCATGAAGATCATGGTGCAACTTTGAAGCACAAGTGTGGTAAAAGGATAGTAACATTGTCCCTTCTCTCTTTTCTCTCATTTTTTTTATTTATTTGGGCCTTCTCATTTTTTGGCGTTTTTTTATTTTTCATCCGTAGTCTCATCCCGACTTGTGGGGGAATCATAGTCTCCATTATCATTTATTCACATGGGATAATGCTCTAATAACGAAGATCATCACACTTTTATTTACTTACAACTCAAGAATTACAACTTGATACTTAGAACACAATATGACTCTAGTGAATGCCTCCGGCGGTGTACCGGGATGTGCAATGAATCAAGAGTGACATGTATGAAAGAATTATGAACGGTGGCTTTGCCACAAATACGATGTCAACTACATGATCATGCAAATCAATATGACAATGATGGAACGTGTCATAATAAATGGAACGGTGGAAAGTTGCATGGCAATATATCTCGGAATGGCTATGGGAATGCCATAATAGGTAGGTATGGTGGCTGTTTTGAGGAAGGTATATGGTGGTTTATGGTATCGGCGAAAGTTGCCCGGCACTAGAGAAGCTAGCAATGGTGGAAGGGTGAGAGTGCTTATAATCCATGGACTCAACATTAGTCATAAAGAACTCACATACTTATTGCAAAAATCTATTAGTTATCAAAATGAAGTACTATGCGCATGCTCCTAGGGGGATATATTGGTAGGAAAATACCATCACTCATCCCCGACCGCCACTTATAAGGAAGACACTAAAAAATATATCATGCTCCAACTTCATTACATAACGGTTTACCATACGTGCATGCTACGGGACTAGCAAACCTTAACACAGTATTTCTCAAATTCACAGCTACTCACTAGCATGACTCTAATATCACCATCTTCATATCTCAAAACAATCATAAGGAATCAAACTTCTCATGTTATTCAATGCACTTTATATGAAAGTTTTTATGATATCCCTCTTGGATGTCTATCATATTAGGACTAAATTTATAACCAAAGCAAATTACCATGCTATTTAAAGACTATCAAAATAATATAAGTGAAGCATGAGTGTTCATCAATTTCTATAAAATAAAACCACTGTCGTGCTCTAAAAAGATATAAGTGAAGCACTAGAGCAAAATTGCCTAGCTCAAAAGATATAAGTGAAGCACATAGAGTATTCTAATAAATCACGATTCATGCGTGTCCCTCTCAAAAGGTGTGTGCAGCAAGGATGATTGTGGCAAACTAAAAAGCAAAGACTCAAATCATACAAGACGCTCCAAGCAAAACACATATCATGTGGTGAATAAAAATATAGCCTCAAGTAAAGTTACTGATAGACGAAGACGAAAGAGGGGATGCCTTCTGGGGCATTCCCAACCTCAAGCTTTTGGTTTTCCTTGAATATTTCCTTCGGGTGCCTTGGGAATCCCCAATCTTAGGCTGTTGCCAATCCTTATTCCATAATCCATCAAATCCTTATCCAAAACTTGAAAACTTCACAACACAAAACTCAACAGTAAATCTCATAAGCTTTGTTAGTTTAGAAAAATAAACCACCACTTTTGGTACTGTTGTGAACTCATTATTTATTTATATTGGTGTAATATCTACTGTATTCCAACTTTTTCATGGTTCATACTCCCCGATACTACCCATAGAATCATCAAAATAAGCAAACAACACATAAAAACAGAATCTGTCAAAAACAGAACAGTTTGTATTAATCTGTAACTCTTGAATACTTCTATAACTCCAAAAATTATGAAAAATTAGGACAACCTAAGCAATATGTTTATTAATCTCCTTCAAAAAGAATCCATTTTATCACGCTTATGTAAAAAAATTAAAATTATTTTCCTGGGCACAAAAGTTTTTGTTTTTCAGCAAGATCAAATCAACTTGACACAAACACTAATTAAAACACAAAAAACCATACCTAACCAGAGGCTAGATGAATTATTTATTGCAAAACAGAACCTAAAAAGCAAAAACAAAAATAAAATTGGGTTGCCTCCCAACAAGCGCTATTCTTTAAGGCCTTTTAGCTAGGCATTGAGATTTCAATGATGCTCACATTAAAGACAAGAATTGAAGCGCAAAGAGGGCATCATAGAACAAGTGACAAACACATCTAAGTCTAACATACTTCCTATGCATAGGCATTTTATAAGCAAACAAATTATCAAGGCAAGCAAAAACTAGCATATGCATGGAAGAAGAAAGAGACAATAGCAATCTCAACATAGCGAGAGGTAATTTAGTGACATGAAAATTTCTACAACCATATTTTCCTCTCTCATAATAATTACATGTAGGATCATAATCAAATTCAACAATATAGCTATCACATAAAATTTTCTCTTCATGACCCACATGCATGCTAAGTTGACACTCTTCCGAAATAGTGGGATTATCATAAAATAAAGTCATGACCTCTCTGAACCCACTTTTATCAAAAACTTCATAAGATTGAATATTATCCAAAATGTGCGATCTAAAGTTGACACTCTTCCAAACCCACTTTCAGAATTATTGCAAACATTATTATCAATCTCATATTCAACATGGGGCTTAAATAAATTTTCAAGATCATAAGAAGCATTATCACCCCAATCATGATCATTACAATTGTAAGAACATGCGGTGCCCCCATGTTTGGTTTTGGTAATTGATGACAATCTCTATGGACTAATGGTTGCCTTGAGTTATATTTGAAGGTTTGTCCATAGGCTTTTCTTGGAGTACATGTGTTGGTTTCAAGGAGAGTTTGTGTCGACCAAGGTGCTATTCAAGGAATTATCTAAAGATTGGTCTTGTGAGAGGTTGATCAGGACTAAGACAAAGAGTGAATCAAGTTGATCAACCCACAAAGCATAGAAGATGTACCGAGAGGGATCAAGCGATCCCATGGTATGGTAAGCATTGCCCATTACGCTTTGTTTGCTAACCCATGGTTTTCGTGAGAGTTCTTTGTGGGGTTAGGTTGCGGTGTGCAAATTCAAGTGAAGCATCACGAATAGATCAAATGCTTGAAGCTTGCCGTCCATTGTGGTGACAATGGACTTGTGAAGATGTGCGGAAGAGTGGCTCACCCATAGAGGAGTATGGGGGAGCAATCAACTAGTCTTCATCGAGCCAACGCAATCAAGAAAGGTGGTCCAACTTGAGGGAGTCAAGATCGTCATCATCTAGCTCAAGTGGACCATGTGCAAGGCAAATGTTTGCCCTTGATAGGTTTTCTATTTTACCAGTCTCATGATGGTAGTTGGGAGACCGAGTTATAGGATTGATTGTCGTACTATCAAGGGGGATCTCGATGAGTAGCTTGACCGTATCATCCATAGAGATCTCTAACCATTGCATCCTTGCATCATCTTTCTTGGTTCTTGTTTGGTTCTCTTTGAGAGTTTTGGAGCTTATGGTCATCTTGATGACAAGCTCGAGTTCATTGAAAACAGAGTTTAGTTGCATCTTCTATGATGTTTTCGATGTTGGAGGTTTTGCCGGTTCTTCTCGGTTGGAGGTCTCACTGCTGTTTTGATGCTACTCGTCGTCTTGTTTCCAACAAGCTTGAGTTTGCTCAATTCGGAGCTCTTATGCAGAAGTTACGGCAGTTCTGGTTTTCCGTGGAGTTTACTTGTTTTCGTGGAAGTGGCATTAGGATGGCGCCAGCAGTAGTGCCGCTGGGCCGGAGCGGCAGTACCGCTTATCGCCACAAGCGGTAGTACCGCTGTTCCTCAGCGGTAGTACCGCCCATGGCCATAAGCGGTAGTACGGCTCCGGTTCCGCTGGTACCGCCTCGACTCGAGACGTGTTTTCTCGTGTCGGGTTCAGCGGTAGTATCAGCGGAAGTACCGCTCATGTGTGGTAGTACCGCGGCTACCACCGCCCCTAGTGCCGCTCAACACTACAAAAAAATACACTTCCATGATGATATGTGTTTGTCACAGTAGGTCGCGTTTTTTGTCATGCATGTACATCCATGACGATTTTATGACAGAACCAAGATAGTCATAGATGTGTTGTCGTAGAAGTGTTCCATGACATTACCAAAATTATCATCACAGAAGTGTGCACTTCCATGATGATAAATCGCGCGTCACAGAAGTGCTTTCGTCAAGGGTGACCGACACGTGGCATCCACCGTAACGGAACACCGTTAAGCTATCGGGTCGGGTTTTGGATCCGATAACCCGTTAACAGCCCCGACCAATGGGGATTTTCCACGTGTAAAATCATCATTGGTTGGAGGAAACACATGTAGGCTCATCGTTGGGACAGATGTCATCCACTCATTGGACAGAAGGCGCCTATGATATGTCGACACGTGGCACGGCCGAACAGAGGCCCATTCTTGTGAAAAGGCCGTCCCGTTTGACTTGGTCAAAAGGTGGCGGGCCGGCCCATGGAAAGCCTGTTAACGACCTGTTCGCATATAGCCCATTTACAGCCCGCTAACCCAAGGCCCGTTACGCCATATCCAAATTAGGCCCAGTAGCGTCATCTGGGCTATCCAATATGATTCCAACCCGTTTTCACTTCTGGCCCATGACGTCTTTCGGCCCATATGAGGCCCTATGTAACTCTTGGCCTATTAACGGCCTGTGGTGAAACTGGCCCGTAATGAACAGTGTATCACTTTACATCCATTAACGGCCCGTGGTGAAACTGGCCCGTAATGAACAGTGTATCACTTTATACCCATTAACGGCCCGTTATTCCGTTGGGCCATTTCTAGCCCATGTTATGTTTCGGCCTTCTCAGAGCCCATTTATTCTTGGGCTCATTTCCAGCATTCGGTTACTTACGGCCCGTTACTGCCATTTTCTGCTTGTGGGCCAAATTCAGCCCGTGGTTACAGTCGGCCCGTTTGTGGTTTGTTAATACGTTGGGCCGTTTTCATAGCATCATCAAATACGGCCTATTAACGATGGCCCGTTATGGTCGGCCCA
Organism: Triticum dicoccoides; assembly: GCF_002162155.2. Classification (NCBI taxonomy): domain Eukaryota; kingdom Viridiplantae; phylum Streptophyta; class Magnoliopsida; order Poales; family Poaceae; genus Triticum; species Triticum dicoccoides. The sequence goes on along the minus strand of NC_041380.1, from coordinate 59,668,307 downwards.
TGAACGGACAATTCCAACTCTAGCCCGTTTACGACCATAATGTGGCCTGTTATTGGCCCATGTTTGACCAATTGATCATACGGCCCATATAAGGCCCATTGATGATACGACCCGTAGAAGGCCCATTGTTTCTACGGCTCGTAGAAGGCCTACTGTTTCTACGGCCCGTAGAAGGCCCACTATTTCTACGACCCGTAGGAGGCCTAGTGTCACTACAGTAAATATTAGCCCATGGTTATTGTGGCCTAGTTTTAAAAAATAGGTTATTGCAGCCACTAGCAAACCGCGGAAAAGGAACTGCACTGACTACAAGCAAACAAATAAACAAGACAACAAGGAAATAAATAAGCAAGCAACTTATGCTAGGCTATCACGACTATTACACATATTACATCCACTGGGCATCAAAGTTTGCCACCAGTGCAAATATAGGGAACAAAGCAGCATATAAACGCCGCAGCAAAACAAGTCCAGAACTGAAACCACTTCAGAAGAGTTCAGGAAACAATATCCTGTGTACCCATAATGCTGGCAAGATGCTTAGCAAGCTTATTAACTTTCTCTTGTTTGGCGCTTAAATCCTCCAACGCTTGCTGTTGCACAAGAAAGTACGCATCTGAATTCTGCAGGGACTTCCTCAGTCCTTCGGCTTCTTGTCACAGCACAGCTGACTGATGCCTTTCAACTTGTAGCTGAGACTGAAGAAGCCGAAGTGATTCACGCAGCGAGTTCGAAGAGCTTGTGCCAGCGGTACTTGCCAGTAACTCGAACACTACATCAATGCAGGACTGTGGGGTTTTCTCACTGTCTACAAGATCGTTTTTATCACCTTTCTTGGAGACCAACAGGGTTGTCTCACTATCTTGAACCTTATCTGCATTACTTTCTCTACCATTGCATAGTGGGGTGCTCTTCTCCAATATTCGGTTTGCGTACTACAAGAGAAACAAGCAGACACATCACAGGTTTAGCTTGTAGTATACGAAACTCATTTTGGTAAACCGGTTCAGTAGTAAGGTGGACAGGATAACATCATGAAACAAACATATATCTATGTACTATGGTCACTGTATTGTCCATATCATTCTAGTTTATGTTCCCTAATCAAGATAGAGACACAGTTCAACTCATATATTTTTAAGACACATCAGCATAGACAGAATATAAGTGTGAGAAACTACATAGCATTGGCAACACTTGTAATGTGCATCACATGAGAACATAACTGTTTATACAACTTAAACTAAAATCAACATAGAGCAAGAAGTTAGAACAGCAATCCAGTTAAAGAAATAGGTTTAAAACATACCTGTTGCGCCATTGGAGTTTCAATTGGATCCTTCAAATTCGAAAGTAGTTGGTATGAGTAAATACAGTGATGCAACAACAAAGGAGTATGGACCATAGCTACGGAATCTGACCTGAGAACAGTTGCTCTTCTGCTTTAAACATGGAGTTTGGGTTAGCTATGGTGGTCTTCGTGCTTTGGGCACTGCAGTAGCTTTACAAACTGCTCGTGTGGGGGTACTCTGTGGTGGACATGGTGCTTTGTCAACTATAAGTGGGTTACTATCCGCTGGGGTTGCGGTTATATGGGTTGTAGCTGGTTCTCTGCCCAACGGTGTAAGTGTGCAATCTGGAAGAGTCTCGACTATGTGTGGTGGGGCTAGTTTGTGGGCCAGTACAACCCTGGTTCTATCTGCATCGACGGGTAGCACTGTCTTTTGTGAAGAACGGGTTTTGCTCCCTTAGATACTGCCATCACCCCCTCCAATTCGAATAGCTGATAAACAAGAAAAGAAATTGAACGTACAGACATTGTATGATAGACAGATGTGGTAATTCACATATATGTTGTCTAACCAAACAGGACAACATGACACAATTTCACATATATGATGCCTAACTAAACACGATAGCATGACACAGTTTCAGATGTATGATGGATAACTTAACAGGATATAATGGCATAATTCAACATATGATGAGTACCTAAACAGGATGACATGACAAAACTATATGATGTCTTTCTAAAATAGGTTGGGATGAAATAATTCACATACATGTTGTCTAAGTATACAATATGGCATGATATAATTGACATAATTGATTCATATACTAAGCAGCTGGCACTCGCATGTATGATCTCTAAACTAAGCAGATAGAATTCAATATTGTGCATATGATGTCTAAACTAAGCAATGCAAGACACCATATGCATCAGATGAGAAATATAAACATTGCAACTTAGAGCATACACCTCAGGTGGGATATAGGACTGGTCATCTGTCTCTGAATCCTCCTCTGAGGAGCTCCTTGTAACCATCAAGATATATGCTTCAACAGGTACCATTGCCTGCTATGAAGACCTTGTTTTCACTCCAGATTTTTCCATAACCGGCTCAAATGGCTGATACACATGAAGAGTAGTTCAATATACACAGATTGTCGACAAATGGAATACGTAATGAAAAAAAAAGATGGCATGAGATAATTCACAAATATGATGCCTGGCTCCATGGCGGTGCATAATTCACATATATGATAACTGGCTGAAAAAGAAGGCATTGCATAATTCACATATCTGATATAGAAAGCAAATAGGAGGCATTCACACAAAGCATGTCTATTCTAAGCAGATGGCACGGCAAAGCAAGACACCATATGCATGATATGAGCAATATAACCCAGCCAAGTTAGAGCATGCACCTCGGGGGGGGGGGATATGACTGGTCATCTCTCTCTGAATCCTCCTCTGAGGAGCTATCTGTAACCAGCAAGAAATCTGCATCGACGGGTAGCACTGACTATTGAGAAGACCTTGTTTTCACTCCAGATTTTCCCATGACCGACTCAAATGGCTAATGCACAGGAAGAGTAGATGAATTAATAAACATTGTTGACAAATGGAATACATTATGGGAAAAAATATGGCATGATACAATTCACATATACGATGACAGGCTAAACAGGATGGCATTGCATGATTCACGTATATGATGCCTGGCTAAAGAAGATGGCATTGCATAATTCCCATATACTCCCTCCGTTCCTAAATATTTGTCTTTTTAGAGATTTCAAATGGACTACCACATATGGATGTATATAGACATATTTTAGAGTGTAGATTCACTCATTTTGTTCCATATGTAGTCACTTGTTGAAATCTCTAAAAAGATAAATATTTAGGAATGGTGGGAGTATGATATAGAAACCAAACAGGTGGCATTCCCACAAAGCAAATCTAAACTAATATGATGACATATAAGATGTATAATGTAAGCAATGCAAGGCGCCATATGCATGATATGACCAACATTAGCATGCCAGGTTAGAGCAAACACCTCAGGTGCTAAACAGGCATGGTCGGCTCCTTTTGAATCTCCATATGAACAGTTATCTTCCTCTGCACGACGTCTGCATGACATTATATTCGCACGCAACGATCTTCTCTTTTTCTCTACATGTTCAGTACGATTGTGTACAATATCTGACATGCATAATAAAAAAAGTTAGATTTTGTAAGGCCTAAGGGGTGCATGCAAAAATCAAGACTGATGGTAGCAAACGAGTGGATGGATCCAAAACTAATGATAGCAGGTAGATTATAGCTTCAGTTTAAAAAGATAGACAATGGATCATCTATTGTTTGTTGCCCAGCCAACATGAACCACATAGAAGACCCCAGATGAACCAGATAGTAGACAGATATTATTCGTTGCTGGCTCGATATGAGACCCATGGGCAATTCAAAACTCAAGATTGAACGATAAAGTAGCAGGTAATAATAACCGATGTATAACGTAAGCAAACACGAAAGACTGCGACCTCTCTTCTGGAACTGTGTAGTCCTTAGGTTCATCTGCTCAGTCGATGATGGTAATGCAGTTGGCGTGGCTGCCGGCAATGGGGAAGATGATCTGAGGCGGCGAAAGGAAGTCTGCAGGGGGGATCTCTGCTGCAGTGAACGCTTCTGTCGATGGTGCACCTCAGGTGGGGTGGATGACGGCATGGCAGGAGCAGGACATAACACATAGAGTTTTCTTTGATGCCTATCTGAAAATGAAGTAAAGCTGCAAGGGCTCCTTAGAATTGAGGATTCTATAAACGCAGGGACAGGAAAAACACAGGAATAGGATAGGAATGCACGTGCAAAACAGAGCATTTGGAAACATAGGATTTCAGTCAACCTGGGTGTTTGGCTCACATGAATTGGAAGAACAAAGGAATGGAGAAACAAAGTGATGCGACAAGTGTACAACCTCTTTGACATAGCCTTGTCGACCTCAGCATCATTGGGTTGGACGTGGAGGATGGTGATGATGCTAGTGTGACTGTCAGAGGCGGGGAAGAAGATCCGAGGCCTATGGAAACGGCGCCGAGGGTACTGCTCCGCTGTGATGGACGGTTCCGTCGTCGGAGCAGCTCCACTAAGGTGTACGGCGACGAGGCTGAAGCATGACAAGACAGACAACGTTAATCTGAAGTGGGACCCTAATATCATCTGCAATAGATGATGTAAAATACATCACCAAAAAGTGCTAGATGTAAAACGCATCAGCCGCGCCACGGCCGCTCCAACAAATGTTGTAAGTACTGTTCACCATCTTTGCCTTGGTCTAGAACCTTTGACAAAAATGGTGCACACTTTTCTAGGACATCTTAAGGTCATTGGATTAAATCACTACTATTTGCATTTGGGCAATTTAAATCCTATAAATATTTTAAAATGCCCAAATAATCCTGAAAGTATTTTTAGGCTGTTGTGAATATTTTCAAATGTGCCTCTGAATATTTTCAGGATTTTTAGAAACGTTTTAGTATTTTTAATAAAGCCCAATAGTTGCAGAAAATTAGAAAACAGAAACAAATCAGAAAAGAGAGAGAGAGAAAGGCCAGGGGCCACTTACCTGGCTGGCCCGGCCCATCTGGCATGTGCTAGTCATCACCTACCTCTACCAATAGGCAAAGGAGGGACACCGCGACGCCGCCGCGCTCGCCACGCCACCTCCCTGCCTGCCTGCCGTCGCCCGCGCCAGCGCGACACCTCGAAGCGCCTCTGCGGCACCGCCCCGACCCCGTGGACACCTCACACGCGCCCCTGCCTCTCTCCCTCGCTCTCTCCCACGATGGCCGACGCTGCCGTAGCCGCACCATCGCCATAGCCATGCTCTCCGTCGTCTCTGTGCCACACCACCGTGTCCAGGAGCTCCGCCGCCCTCCTCTCCGTCGAGCAGACCGAGCCCCGAGCGCTCGCTTGCCCTGGAGTTACCGCCTCGTCCTCGTCTTCGCTGATCGCCGCCGGAGATCCCTTTCGCCGTCACCACTGCTCCAGCTTGTCCCCGACCTCGCCATTTAGATCGTCGCAACCGCTGTGAGCTCAGCTACATTCCCATCCTCTCCGTTCTCGCTGTCGTCCCCTGCATCGACTACACGAAGCTCACTCGCATGCGCTGCCGCCCACGTCGTCGCCGGTCATGCTCCGGTGACCATATGGTCTCGGGCTTGTGTCCAACGCACTCCCCGCATCGCGTAGGAGCCGTAGATGCTAGCGCCGCCCCGCCTAGGCCACTGCAGCAACGAGCCCGAGCTCACCCGAGCTCCGGCGACCGCCAAGGTCGTCGCCGGCGTCGTTCCCGGCCTCCCCGAGCTCCACTCCCACCACCAAATGACGCGGCTCGCTTCCAGCTCCCCGTAGATGGTCTCGGCCGCCCGTTTGGTCGCCGGAGACGCAAACCCAAGCCCCTCCGCCGCGTCTGTCGTCGCAGGCGTTAAACCGCCGGTGAGTTGACCTCGTTTGACCTGGGGTTTAACTCCCGTGGGTCAATGACAGGTGGGCCCAGAGCCCTGCTAATTTTAGCTTAGCACTAATACAGTTTTAGTTAACCCAATAGGTCACTGACATGCGGGCCCAGGCCCCACTGTCAGTTTAGTTAGTATTAACTTAACCCTGTTAGTTAGTTGTTTCACTGACGTGTGGGTCCCAGCCGTCAGGTTTGACCTGGGCTGGCGCCTTTGACTTGCTGACGTCACAGTGACGCAGTTATTTATTTTCTGAAATTTTTTTATGTAGGAAATTCTAGAAAATAGCCAAAACTTCTAAAAATCATAGAAAATCAACCATAACTCCAAATTAAACAAATTATATATGAAAAATGATCAGAAAAAATCAATCTTTCCATCTGTAATGGTTTCATGCATGACAAAACACCCTAACCTTGCTGTTTAGGTGAAACAAGCTAATACACTTATTATGCATAAGAACTTAAGCTTTCACTTGAATCTTTGATTCAAATGGACCCATTTCAACTTGTTTCACATTGCATTAGGCAGGACACATCATTTTGCCATGTCATAGCATGCATCATATTGTTGCATATTGCCATGTGTTGATTATATTCTATGGTGTCTTTTGTGGTAGGTTCTGCCTCCGAGGATATCTCCGAGTATCCAACTGAAGGGCAGTACCCTACTACTACTCCATCAGGCAAGCAGCCCCATGTTCTCGCTTCTGCTCTCGCTTACTGCATTAAGACAACAACGTTTCAAACTGATGTGTGCTGCGGTAGTTGAACCCTTATCCTCTGCATGACCTGTCTTTGCCCTAGTAACTAGATGAAACCCACTAGCATGTGTAGGAGTTGTTTGAGCCATGTATGTGTTTCCTACCTTGCTATGCCTGCTATGCTTAGAGTTGTGTCAGGTCTGGTTCATCTAGGCGATGGGCTAGAGTGAAATGATTATGTCGGTAATGTGAGAGATGTGTTGAACATGATTTGGTAAAGGTATCAATGAGAGGCCATGTAGGAGTACATGGTGGATTGTTTAATTGAGGCCATCCCTAAGAACTGAGATCTGTATGTGTGATTTAAGAATCAGCTACTACCATGCATTGTGATCCTTAATTGACCCTCTCGGCTTCTTAATCACCCTAGTACTCTGTCCAGGAGTTGCAATTAGTTTCTGGTGTTTGTAGGTTATGTGTTGGCGGCCGTGCGTAGCGCTGACCCTAGGGGTGGGCTATGTTGCGGTAGATACACCGTGGCCGGGTATGCCGGGCGCCCGTTTGGCGTCTCGGGACCCTGTTCACATCATTCGAGGCCGTATGTGGAAACCTCGGTCGGACTCCCTGTGGATGGAACCTGGATAGGCGATAAACCTGGACTAGAGACTTGAGTGTTTAGGTAGGCCGTGGCCGACACCCTCGTTGGGCTTCCGCTTGAAGGTTGCCGAGTACATGTTGTGTAAACGACGGTAAGTGGTGAGAGCGTGTATGAAGAAGTACACCCCTGCAGGGTTAACATCATCTATTCGAATAGCCGCGTCCGCGGTAAAGGACTACTTGGTTGCCTATACAGTTCATAGACAAGTTAATGGTTACTACTAAAAGACTCAAGATAAGTGTGAGTACCGAGGATGGCCCTCTCGTAGGATGACGAGGGAGGATCCCTGGTGGAGTATTGTGTTGGCGATTAGTGGACTCGTGTGCGAAACTATTTTACTAGTGGTGTCTCGTAGGATAGCTTAGCCAAGAGTCAAAGCTGGCTTGCTGCAATAACTCCACCACCTTCTTGAGAATGAGCATGTATAGTAGGTTCTGTTGTAAGACTTGCTGAGTACCCTTGTACTCATGTTTTCTTTAATTACTGTTTTCAGACGACAACACCGCCCCCTCCGATGGGTTTTATGTAGACCTCGACGTCGATGAGTAACTTGCCACCCAGGTGGTGATCCTAGCCATGGAGGGCCCTTTGTAGATAGACAGGCTTCGACAAGCCTTCTTTCTTTCTAGTGTCTGTACTCAGACTATTTGCTTCCGCATGTGCTTGTATGCTTGTATGACTTGAGTGTTGGGTCATGTGACCCCTACCTGTATGAACATGTTATGTATGGCTCTCTGGAGCCTTTAAATAAAGTACTTGAGTTGTAGAGTTTTGTTGTGATGCCATGTTGTATTTGCACATATCGAGCATATTGTGTGTATGATTGAAATGCTTGGTATGTGTGGGATCCGACAATCTGGTTGTTTATCCTTGGCAGCCTCTCTTATGGGGAAATGTAGTCTAGTGCTCCTTGAGACATAGTAGTCCGCTACAGCCCGGTTCACCGGAGTCCTGCTAGCCCAGCACTACTGCTCAGGACACTTGACTGGACGGCATGTGTTTCACTTCGTTCCTATGTCTGTCCCTTCGGGGAAATGTCACGCGGTGACTTCCGGAGTCCTGCCTAGCCTGCTACAGCCCAGGTTCCCCGGAGTCCTGTTAGCCCAGTGCTACAGCCCGGATTCACTCGCTGATGACCGACATGCACGATGTGATTCATGTATGCCTGTCTCCATATGTCTGTGCCGCTTTGGGTTCACGACTAGCCATGTCGGCCCGGATTCTCTGTCATATGGATTCTAGCGACACTATCATATACATGAGCCAAAAGGCGCAAATGGTCCCGGGCCATGGTAAGGCGACACCCGTGGGAATACCGTGCGTGAGGCTGCAAAGTGATATGAGGTGTTACCGGCTAGATCGATGTGACTTGGAATCGGGGTCCTGACATCAGGGAAGAGTCTCCAGCTTGGCGGCGGTCCGGAGGCCGACGGAGGAGCATGGGGTTTCGCGGGTTTTGGCGGCCTCGGTGTACGAATGGGGGCGAAGGGGGAGGGGGGAGCCAAGCTTAGGGACGTGCTTGTCCGAAATGTAGGGTAAGTTACCAGCATACCCCCACCGGTTTCGACACTGCGACGTGGACCTTCATTTCTGGCTGAGGGGTAGAAGGGGGATTTCGTGTGTCTGGGCTGCGGGAGCAATTTCGGATGAGGAGGGAGTTCTCGTGCGCGTCCAAATTTCGGGATAACAAGGCGCGGCGCGGGTTGAAGAAGCGGGAGTTTCAAAGAAGGTGAGACAAAAGATACTCGAGCTTGAAAATTTCAGGATAACAAGGTGCGGATTCCTTGTTCGGCAGAACAAACTTAACATGTAAAAAAACAATTCATACAAGACACAAGAGAGTCATGTCCCCTTTTACTATATTGCTATAGATGCCATTGAAAAAACTACAAGAAAAATGTAAAAAAATCAGGAGAACAAGATTACCCTGCACAGTACCAAATCGATTCGCACTTCCCTCAACAACAACAAAAAACAAATCAATTCCCACCAAAGAAAGAGTAGTGTCCCTTTTTATATGATTACAGATGCCATGATCTCGAATTTCAATTTTGAATCCACATTATGTTGAATTCGAATATATCGTTAGGTGACCTTGACGTTTATAATTGATGTAGTCGTACATTTTGATCTTCCATCATATATGAACATTTTACTCCACCATGTGAACATATATATTGTCATCTACCATATGGACTAAATTTGAATCAATTTTCCTTATTTGAATACGATTGTTGTCAAGTTATACAATAATTTAAATATTATCTTGATAAAAAAACATAAATATAGCAGTTGTCGGTGTACAAAAAGAGGGGTACACTTTTTGTACCCCTATAACTGTGCATGGGTAGTCTGAGCCGCGGATACCACCACACCAAGCAAGGCAAGGGAGGTGAGCTAGGGTAAGACCGAAGCTCAAGAGAACTAGAACGACGCCAAGGCCAAGACCACGAAGAGCAAAGGGGACGAAGCGGACTCCCCGGCAAGATCCTTGCCGGGAGACAGTTCTAGCAGCCCCGGCAAGACCCTCGCCGCGGTGACTCGTCCCGCGCCTACGGAGAAAATCACCCTTGAGTCCACTGCCCCCAAAGGGCAAGGATTCGGGAGACATCCCTGTGGCGGCATGCTGATCTTTGTGAAGACATTCAAGATTAGATACGCACTAAGGAGACGACAACCCTTGGCGGGATCCCAGCCGAGGAAGACCACAAGGCCCCCGGCAAGCGCCTTGCCGGGGATGACAGCAGGCGCCTCGGCAAGACCCTTGCCGGGGCCCCGGCAAGACCCGGCAAGGCCCTTGCCGAGGACACCCGCAGGGCCACCATCAGGCCCACGCCGACTAAACCTCCACCACCGCATGCATGCAGCTGCCGACCCAACCAGCTGGGCAGGCACCCGCGTGGCGGCATGCAGATCTTCGTGAAGACCCACCACTGCGCCACCTCAGCTACCTGCCTACCTACATGGCATCACAGGCGTCGCTGGCCAGGGCACGTGTCGACACAAGAAGGAGCGGCGACAGACGAGACAAATCTCTCCCCCGTCCCCGATAAAGGAAGGACACCTAAGCAAGACACATTAAATGTGCCTTGTCATGTAATGCGAGGGATAACCTCGCATCACTGTACCCTTTCCACCTCCTGTGTGCCACTGTGGCAACCCCTTTTTCTATAAAAGGAGGCCCGAGGCGACCAGAGGAGGGATTCGGCTTTTTGGAGCTCCTCGCGCCCCATAGCTAGCTCAAGAACACAGATATACAATCGACCAAAGCAGGAGTAGGGTTTTACGCATCCACGCGGCCCGAACCTGGATAAACGAACCTTGTGCTATTTGTATGATCCGCTCTTCTCACGACCCCGCGCCCTACTAACCACAATAGGGATTCTTGTGATCCCATAGGTGTCGTTCCCACTGACATCTTTGGCGCGCCAGGTAGGGGGCGCAGTTGTGAGAATCGGCTTTAGCAGTTAGTTCGGTGCTTCTTCATCATCATGGCGCCCAAGAAGAAGACGACGGTGGCGGTTGGCCAGTCGGAAGCCGGACATCCCGTCCCGACGCGGGCAAGCAGCGGACCGGTCGCAGAAAGGACCCGGGGCGCTACTCGCGAACACCAACACCATCCCAGCAGCCGGAGTTTGGGAGGCGGCAATGTTTGTGCGCCTGGTAACGGGCCACACGTCGCCAAGTCCAAAGGCGGAGCCAAGCCCTTCGCGGGTGGAGCGGGGCCTTCCAAGGTCATCGCCGCCCCGCCCGAAGGCGACGCAAGGGCCTCCAAGACTCCCACGCCGGCGCCAACAGCGCGCTCCTCCCAGGCAGCGCGCGACGAATGGCGTAATCATGCCGAAGATCCCAGGCGTCGCCACGGGAAGAGCCCCGAGCGCCACTCCCGGGACGTAGAAGACCTGCCCACTAGCTGAGGCGCTGGTGAAAACGGCATGTGACCGTGGGGTCGTGATAGAGCTCCTTCTAACATGCGCAGAAGTCGAAGCGCGTCGCGATCCGTGCAGGTTTCGCTGCCACCGACGCCAGCAGAGGCCCTGGCGCGTGCGCAGTTGCTCCTCGACTTTCCTCCCACTACGGGGAAACTCGACGAATGGAGAGCCACTATCCGAAGCCTTGTTGCGGTGGCCAACAAAGACGAACCAAGTCCGGTGGGGCCCCCGGGTCGACGCTCCGATGGAGTCTCGCGGACCAGTGGCGGAAAATCTGGCGGTGCCGCGACCACGGTGCATTCACCTCTTCCCCATCCGGTACCGCGGACGCCGGCTCGTCGCGATGTCGCGGGCGACGACATCTCCATAGCATCATCTGACCCGCGGACCCACTATGACCAGCGCCAAGTTCTTCAGGAACGAGCCCATCAAGACGCTCGAACCACTATCGAGCGCCAGCGCGGAGCGCGCCACCAGTCAGACAGGCGAGCAGGGCCTGTTGTGAACCACCCGGCCCCGGAGAGCCCTGGAGGCCTACCTTACGAGGTAGGCTATCCAGCTTTTACCCGTGAGCTACGGCAGTTCCAGTGGCCCACTCACCGCACCTTCAAACCTGACGTTGGCAAAAAGTACAATGGCAAGACTCACCCGTCTGAGTTCCTCAGCATCTACACCATCGCGATGCAATCCACCGGAGCCCGCGACGACAAGGTGCTTGCGAATTACTTTCCATTGGTTCTTAAACCCAACGCCATGTCGTGGTTGATGCACTTGCCAGTAGACTCTATTTCCTCCTGGTCGAATTTGTGCCATGAGTTTGTGGGCGCCTTTACTGGAGGTTACCAAGCCCATGGCCAAGCAAGCGACCTGCATGTCATTCCCCAGAAGGGAGGCGAGAGTCTGCGCAAGTATATACAGAGGTTCAGCCGGGTACAGTACAATATCCCTAATGTTCACCATGCCGCCATCATCAGTGCGTTCCATCAGAACGTGCGTAACCGCAAGATGCGCGAAGAACTGGCAATGAACAAGGTGAAAGATGTGGTAGAACTCTATGTTCTTGCTGACAGATGTGCCCGAGCTGAAGAGGGAAGGAAGTACCCTGGCGAAGATGCCGGCGTGGAAACCGACCCCTCAGATGAGGATACTGCCGCCCCAGCGAAGAAAGGCCGACGCCGCAACAGGAAGGCTAAAGGTAAAGCTGTGCTTGCCGTCGAGGGATCTGACGACACCGGCTCCGCCAAGAAAACCAAGGTAGATGACCCCGGCAAGGAAATTGCCGGATGTGTCGCCTGCCGGGCCTTGGCGGTTGCCGAGAAGCCAGGAAACTCCGACAAGCAATACTACAAGATCCATCGCACAAAAGGCCATGATCTCCAGAACTGCCGATAGGTTGAGCTCCTTGCTGAGAAGCAGAGGGCTGAATATGAGAGGCGGGACAAGGAGAAAGGCCAGGACGGCGCTGAGGGGTCCGGCAAGAAGCGTGACGGCCAGGCGGGCCTTCGCGGCAAAGATATATAGCAGGAGAGGCCCGCCCGGGGCCGTGACAAAATGCCAGAAGACGATGATCACGAAGAGGACAATGAGTCTTGTGGCCAAGAATTTCAGAAAGCTACAGAGGCCATGTGCGTTGATGGCAACGCCTCGCTGCAAACCTCTCACCGCCAGCTTAAACAGTGGGCGCGTGAGATTATAGCGGCGGAACCGTCGTTTGATGCCCAAAGGCCGCTGAAGTGGTCCAGCACACCTATCATTTTTGACACTGAGGATCACCCTGATCGCACTACTGCAGTCGGGTGCTTGCCATCGTTGGTTTCACCAACAATACGTAACCTCAAGGTGACAAAGATGCTAGTCGATGGCGGGCCGGTCTGAACTTAATCTCGCCTGCCGTGATCGAGAAATTGCAGATTCCTGATGAAGACCTCGAAGAGACGGGCACGTTTCAGGGGGTCAACCCGGGAAGAAGTCAACCAAAGGGAAAGGTCGCGTTGCCCGTGACTTTTGGGAGTGATCTGAACTACAGGACAGAAAGGATTGTGTTCGACGTTGCCAAGATCCCCTTGCCTTACAACGGGATCCTTGGCCGCCCAGCACTGGCCAAGTTCATGGCGGCGTCACATTACGCCTACAACACCCTGAAGATGCCAGGGCCTATGACGATCATCACCGTCCCATCTGACAAGAAGGATGCGCTAATTTGCACTGACCAACTCTACCAACAAGCAGTTGCAGCAGCCGCCACTGCTAAGGCGCTTGCTCCTGCCGCTGGAGCCCTGGGAAGGCAAAAGAAGAAGACTGGTGAGACCTCAGGCACCCACTCCGGCAAGCGCACCTCTTCGGAGTGTAGCGCTCCCGTCGAGGACGTGCCAGAGAGCTCCTCCGAAAGAAACAAGAAGTCCAGGGCCACACCGCCGGGAACCAAGAAGGTTTCTGTCAAGGAGGACGGCACGGGAGGAGCTTTTACCATAAGCTCCACCCTTGACGACAAATAGGAAGACGCGCTCGTCACCTTCCTGCGGGCGAATGTCGATGTGTTTGCATGGCAAGCATCCGACATCCCCGGCGTTCCCAGGGAGGTGATTGAGCACCACCTTGCTGTCTGTCCTCATGCGCGGCCCGTCAAGCAGAAAGTCAAAAAGCAAGCTTCGGAACGACAAGAGTTCATCACAGAGGAGATCCGGAAACTGGAAGCATCGGGTTTGGTAAGAGGAGTGCTCCATCCAACGTGGTTGGCCAATCCGGTGGTAGTGCGCAAGGCAAATGGGAAGTGGAGGTTGTGTATTGATTACACGTATATTAATAAGGCTTGTCCCAAAGACCCCTTCCCGTTGCCGCGCATCGAACAGATTGTTGACTCCACAGCTGGGTGTGATCTGTTGTCATTCCTCGATGCCTACTCCGGCTACCACCAGATCTTCATGACAAGGGAAGATGAAGAGAAAACGGCATTCATCACCCCATGTGGTACGTATTGCTTTATACGGATGCCTTTCGGGTTGAAGAGTGCTGGTTCAACGTTTGCAAGGGCGGTCCAGATTGGTTTTGAACCCCAGCTCCATAGAAATATGGAAGCTTATATGGATGATATAGTGGTCAAAACCAAGAACAGGGCAACCCTCATATCAGATTTACAAGAAACATTTTTAAACCTATGCAAGATCAATCTCAACCCGAACCCTGAGAAGTGCGTCTTCGGCATCCCATCTGGCAAGATTCTCGGGTTCTTTGTGTCACAGCATGGGATAGAGGCCAATCCGGACAAGATCAAAGCTATAGAGCAGATTGAAGCGCCCAAGCGAGTCAAGGATGTGCGTCAGCTTGCTGGTTGCGTTGCCGCCATGAGCAGGTTCATTTCCAAGTCCGCCGAGCGCGCCCTTCCCTTTTTCAAAATTTTGAAAAAGGCAGGCCCGATAGAGTGGACGCTAGAAGCCGAAGCAGCATTGCAAGATTTGAAGAGGTACCTCTCCTCCGCGCCAATACTAGTTGCGCCTAGGCCACAGGAACCATTGCTGCTGTACCTAGCGGCAACGAACCAGGTGGTCAGCGCCGCACTAGTGGCGCAGAGAGAAATTGACGATGAGGTAATAGCAGCGACGGAGCCCGATGCCACCGATGCCGAGACGACACAGCCAATTGAAGTGCCGCCGAAGAAGAAAATGATGAAGCACCCGGTCTACTTTGTTAGTTCCCTCCTGCAGGGGGCTAGATCGAGGTACTCCGGTGTGCAGAAACTGCTCTTCGGCCTTCTTATGGCCTCGAGGAAGCTGCGTCACTACTTCCAGGCGCACGAAATCAATGTCGTCACTCGCCTCCCTCTGCAACGGATATTGCACAATCCAGACGCAACGAGAAGGATCGTAGAGTGGGCACTGGAACTGTCCAGCTTTGGCCTCAAGTTTGAGAGTACCTCGACGATTCAAAGCCGAGTCCTGGCGGAGTTCATTGCAGAATGGACCGTGATGCCTGATGAAGAAACCCAAGAGACTGCTCTCCCCGGCAAGGAGGCAAGTTGCGACTGGATCATGTACTTTGATGGAGCTTTCTCCTTATAGGGAGCCGGGGCTGGCGTACTGCTTGTCGCGCCCACCGGAGAGCACCTCAAGTACGTGATCCAGATGCACTTCCCCAGGGAGGTGTCAACAAACAATACGGCTGAGTACGAAGGGCTGCTTGCCGGTCTTAGGATTGCGGCAGACCTCGGAATCAAGGAACTCGTTGTCAGAGGCGACTCGCAACTTGTCGTCAAGCAAGTCAACAAGGATTACCAAAGCCCGTTGATGAAGGCCTACGTCGATGAAGTGAGAAAGCTGGAAGAGCGTTTTGACGGTATACAAGCAGAATACGTTCCCCGAGCAGAGAATGATATCGCCGATTACCTGTCAAAATGCGCTGCCCTCAAGCTACCTATGGAACCAGGTACCTTTGTGCTTCGGCTAACTCAGCCATCCATTGATCCATCAACAGAGCAGAACAAGAGGAGAAAATCAGGGCCCGACAAGTACTTTCCTGTCGAGCTCCCCGAAGCCGCCAGCAAGGATGTTGCCGGAGACACTGAGCCCGCCACGGGACGGCTGGCTCCGACAGATCATCAAGCTCTTGCCATGGAGACAGCCGCTCCGAAAGCGGAGGAAATGCCTTTAGTCCTCGCCGTCGAGCCCCAGGCTCCAGCATGGGCACATCATATCGTCTGATTCCTCCAAACAGGGGAACTTCCTGAGGAGCAGGAAGAAGCGTAAAAAGTAGCCCGTCGCTCTACTATGTACCAGTTCGTCGATGACGTCCTGTACAGAAAGAGGCCGAACGACGTGAAATTGAAGTGTATCCCTCGAGAGGAAGGACTGGGGCTGTTGGCGGAGATACATGGAGGCATGTGTGGATCCCACATCGGGTCAAGGGCCCTTGCCGGCAAAGCGTTTCGGCAAGGCTTCATCTGGCCCACCGCCCTCCAGGATGCGATGACACTAGTCACCAGGTGTGAAGCGTGTCAGTTCCATTCAAAGAAGCTTCATCAGCCAGCTCAAGCCCTTCAAACCATTCCTCTCTCCTGGCCTTTCTCGGTTTGGGGGCTCAACATACTGGGCCCTTTCCCCCGCGTTGTCGGGGACTTTGAGTACTTGTACGTTGCAATCGACAAGTTCACAAAGTGGCCAGAAGTGGAAGCAGTAAGGAAGGTCACAGCACAGTCAGCCGTCAAGTTCTTCAAAGGACTGGTGTGCTGTTTTGGTGTGCCCAATAGGGTTTTCACCGACAACGACACGCAGTTCACAGGCCACACCTTCATGCAATATATTCAAGACCTCGGCAGCAAGGTCTGCTTCGCTTCCGTTGCTCACCCACGAAGCAATGGTCAAGCTGAGAGGGCAAATGCTGAAGTACTGCGAGGCCTGAGGACAAAGACCTTTGACAGACTGCACAAGAGTGGAAGGCGCTGGATTGATGAATTGCTGGTGGTTCTTTGGTGAATTAGAACGACACCAAATCGAGCCACCGGCCAGACACCCTTTGCCCTGGTATATGGGGCAGAAGCAGTTCTCCCCACGGAACTCATATACGGGTCACCTCGAGTAATCACGTATGATGAGCTTGAGCAAGAGCAATTGCGGCAAGATGACGCAACGCTCCTTGAGGAAGATCGTCTTCGGGCGGCTGTGAGAGCAGCGCGCTACCAGCAAGCCTTGCGCCGCTACCATAGCCGCAAGGTTCATGCCCGAAGCTTTGAGGAAGGTGACCTTGTTCTTCGGCGTGTTCAATCGGCCAAGAATTCCAACAAGTTGACGCCAAAGTGGGAAGGCCCTTATCGGGTAATACGAGTCACCAGGCCCGGCGCAGTCCGCTTGGAGACCGAAGATGCCATTCCGGTGAGTAACTCCTGGAACATTGAGCATCTTCGCAAGTTTTACCCATGAGGTGCGGCTTGCCGGGGGTACAAAGCCAGGCGTAGACCCTGAGCATAAATAAATGAAGCGTTGGCGCCCTAAGTTATAGCATGCATGCTAGGTCGAGTCTCGTCCTTGGTTAGGATTGATAGTTCTTAGCGGCGACTAACCCCTAGCTTAGAGGTCGAGTGTGTGTCTCTTTGTCTTTCTTTTGTCTTCTTTGGTTCACAGGACACACAGATATCCGTGCCGAACCACTTGGGGAGAAAAAAAAAGAGGAACAGACCAGCATCTAGCCACCGGCAAGCCAGTATTGTCGGGGGCTACAAGAGCAAAGATTCACCCACGGCGGACCAGGGTTGCCGGGGACTGCAGCTTCAGATAAGTTCTTCATCCCTTATCATGCATTCCATTATGGACTGAGGTATGTGAAACCTAGTTTTCCCCTAAGCTACCGTGCTCCCCTAACTCTAGGCCCTAGGGCTCGTTCCTGGGGCCAAGTTTGGTCGTAGTCGCGGCAGCGAAAGGATGAAACAAGGAGCCTGAACCCGCCTCATCCCTGCCTCCGCCAAAGGCGTGAGGAAGGTCTAGCAAAGTGGGGAGACGGCAAGGCCTGTTACTGGGCAAGGAAATGTTTATCTTGAAGATATCAAGGATTTATTCCTTGTTGTGGGTTCCACCCGCAAACAAATGACCCGGCAAGCATCCCTTTTTCATTAAAAAAACATTCCAGTCAGGTACAGTCCATAGGGAATGAAAAACATGAATGATGAGATTACAAGTTTTAAATTCAACAAAGGCCCGAAGGCTTACAAACTAAAAAGAGATAAGGTGCCCGTAATTCCTTTCTTGTCGCTCTCCTCAGGAGGCAGGTCAAGGAGGCGAAAAGGACAAAAGGAGCGACTAGGCGAGCTACGGGTGGCAGAAGACACCAAGAGAACATCTTGGTGGCCGTCCAAAGGCTGGATGGTGATGGCGGCGCCGGAAGCAGAGCTCGAAGATGAGGCGGCAGGACGTCAGCACGCGTCGAAGGCATCGGTGCCCGTGTACTTCGACTTGACAGCCTTGCCGCCCGCCCTCTTCCTCTTCCGCAGCCTCCCAACGCCAGCCGCCGAAGGAGACGACCCCGAGAAGTTCATGGAGCCGGCGACACGGATGATGGGGTCACCAGTGCCGCACGGAGCGGCACCCGACACCTAGTCGGACCCGTCATCATGCCGCCTACTACCCTCATCGTCGCTGCCGCTATCCTCGTCGTCACTCCTGCCCGAGGAGGAGTCTTCACTATCAGAAGAGCTCTCCACACAGCACCTTGCACGGGTCCCAAAGAGCCCGAAGACCTTGATGGAGAGAAGGCCACCCTCCATCATCTTAAAATCGAGAGTGAGCCCCTCCGTCAAGCGGTGGATATGAGCAAATGTCTTCCATCCCCGATGAAGATACATCACGTGAGGGGCGGGGAAGTCGACGCGGACCCGCGTGCCACTGATCCCGCAGCCCCTCATGTGCAGCCGCAACGACTCCAGCGGATCCAGCTCCATCTCCCGCGTAAATGGAGTCAGGAGACGAAGGAGACGGCGCGGCGGCCGGCGCAGCCTGACGAAGAACTCACAAGGGTCATCCCCAACATGGCCCCCCATGGAGGAGGAGCAGCTGGCGGAGGTGAGGCCGGCGCGCCGCCCCGTCCTCCCCTTCCCCGAGCGCCCCGGCCTCGCCCACGGCCACACCCCTCCCCCTTCCACTCGCGGCTGGCTGTGCCACCATAGGCGCAAGAGAAGGAGGGACGCGTTGTCGAGCGGCGACCCTCGCCGCCACTGTTGAAGGACCGGGATTCCCTCTCTCCATGACGGATGGAAGGGAGGAGCTGAAGCTGAAGGAAGAAGAAGATGAAAGAATGCGGGATGCCATTCCCCCCTGCCGCTCTTTATAAAGGATCGGGGTTAGGGCTCGGCCGCCCCACTCGGCCAATCAAGATACGGAAGGCGCAGGGAGCCAGGACAGACCCGCCGCCCCAACCAGCAACGGCCCGGTTTCCCGCCTCCACCGTTTGCCACCCCAGGCGCATGGGAGACACGTGGCGGACGTGCAGAACCGAGGGGACGGGTGAGACGACCACTCCCCACCCCGTGATCGTGGGGAGTGGACGCCTTGAAGACCGCGCCTCAGCCCCATTCAGTAAATGGGCTGCGCCTCCACGCCTCCCTCCGTTTATGGGGAAGGCGTGAACCGCCCCTTTACTACGATGTGACGCATGCTGCCCACATCACACGCGCCTCCCCACGCCGCGCCACGCGCGGGAATCGTGGGAAGCGCAGCGCGCGAAGAATCTTCCCGCGGCAAAAACCGACCCGCCTATCTGCGCACCATTTTTGGGCCTAGCCCAACAACGCATTGCGCTTATGTGTGGCCCAGGCCCGGGGGCTCCTGTCGGTGTACAAAAAGAGGGGTACACTTTTTGTACCCCTATAACTGTGCACGGGCAGTCTGAGCCGCGGATACCACCACACCAAGCAAGGCAAGGGAGGTGAGCCAGGGTAAGACCGAAGCTCAAGAGAACTAGAATGACGCCAAGGCCAAGACCACGAAGAGCAAAGGGGACGAAGCGGACTCCCCCGGCAAGATCCTTGCCGGGAGACAGTTCTAGCAGCCCCAGCAAGACCCTTGCTGCGGCGACTCATCCCGCGCCTACGGAGCAAATCACCCTTGAGTCCACTGCCCCCAAAGGGCAAGGATTCGGGAGACATCCCCGTGGTGGCATGCTGATCTTTGTGAAGACATTCAAGATCAGATACGCACTAAGGAGACAACAACCCTTGGCGGGATCCCAGCCGAGGAAGACCACAAGGCCCCCGGCAAGCGCCTTGCCGGGGATGACAGCAGGCGCCTAGGCAAGACCCTTGCCGGGGCCCCGGCAAGGCCCTTGCCAAGGACACCCACAGGGCCACCATCAGGCCCACGCCGACTAAACCTCCACCACCGCATGCATGCAGCTGCCGACCCAACCAGCTGGGCAGGCACCCGCGTGGTGGCATGCAGATCTTCGTGAAGACCCACCACTGCGCCACCTCAGCTGCCTGCCTACCTACATGGCATCACAGGCGTCGCTGGCCAGGGCGCGTGTCGACACAAGAAGGAGCGGCAACGGACGAGACAGATCTCTCCCCCGTCCCCGATAAAGCAAGGACACCTAAGCAAGACGCATTAAATGCGCCTTGTCATGTAATGCGAGGGATAACCTCGCATCACTGTACCCTTTCCACCTCCTGTGTGCCACTGTGGCAACTCCTTTTTCTATAAAAGGAGGCCCAAGGCGACCAGAGGAGGGATTCGGCTTTTTGGAGCTCCTCACGCCCCATAGCTAGCTCAAGAACACAGATATACAATCCACCAAAGCAGGAGTAGGGTTTTACGCATCCTCGCGGCCCAAACCTGGATAAATGAACCGTGTGCTATTTGTTTGATCCGCTCTTCTCACGACCCCGCCCCCCGCTAACCACACTAGGGATTCTTGTGATCCCATAGGTGTCGTTCCCACCGACAGCAGTAATCATATTTCACTATGAACTACATGTACCATACGCTCTCCAATTCAAATATTTGTATCCATTTTATGTTGAATTCAAATCATAGTACATTATTGGTCTAGGTAGCGAGATGTTTGGGATAACCTAAACCATGTTTTCATACGTATAATTTTTGGCTGAATTGGGACAAGTTTTGGTATAAGCCTCTTGCAAAACTGGAGATTCTCTCAACAAGCCTCGTGGTTCCGAGAGGGAACGTGTCACCTTTGTGTGCGAAACGATATACGCTGCCTCCCCCTGATTTTATTTACAGAGGCAACATAGAACTATATGAGTGCCATATTAAATTTTAGAATTATTTCGGGTTCATTTGGCATTTTTATACATTAATTGAGTTTCTGGACTTTTAATGTGCATAATCTAAATATGAATTGCATGCACATGCTCCAGTGCACCAAAGTGGGTTGAAAAATCACATGTGTGTCCTTAGTTGAATTTCTAGGTCCCATGGAAGAAATGAGAATGAAATTCAAACATCTGGGTGTCATGACTCGGCCGAGAACATCGAGAAACTTTGATTTTAAATTCATGTAAATCCAAAACTCGCCTGGAAATCATGAAACTTGGCATGGTGTCATGTCATGGCACTAACATGTTGTGGTAAAAAAATTGGGCCGATTTGGAAGCTCGTGGTTCTAAGAGGGAACGTGCCACCTTTGAGTGTGAAACGATATACGCTGCCCCCCTTGAGTTTCTTAACAAAGGCAACATAGAACTACATTAGTGCCCTGTTAAATTTTGGAATTATTCCGGGTTCATTTGTCTTTTTTTATACATTGATTGAGTTTCTGGTCATTTAATATGCATAAGTCAAATTTGAACTACAAGCACATGTTCTCGTGCACCAAAGTTGGTTGAAAAATCACATTTGTGTCCTCGGGTGAATTTCTCTGTACCATGCAATAAATGAGAATAAAATTAAAACATCTGGGCATCGTGGCTCGGTCGAGAACATTGAGAAACTTGATTTTAAAATTCTTGTAAATCCAAAACACGTCTGAAAATCATGAAACTTGGCATGGATGTCATGTCATGGTACTACCATGTTGTGGTAAAAAAATTGGCCGAATAGGAACAGATTTTGGTATAAGCTTCTTGCAAACCGAAGCTTCTCTCAAGAAGGCTCGTGGTTCTGAGAGGGAACGTGCCACCTTTGAGTGCGAAACGATATATGTTGTCCCCCTTGAGTTTATTTACAAAGGCAACATAGAACTACATGAGTGCCCTGTTAAATTTTGGAATTATTCCGGCTTCGTGGCCTTATTTACACATTAATTGAGTTTTTGGTCATTTAATGTGCATAATTCAAATTTGAACTACAAGCACATGCTCCCGTGCACCAAAGTTGGTTGAAAAATCACATTTGTGTCCTCGGGTGAATTTCTACGCCCTCCTTCCATCTATATAGGTCCTAATGCGTTTTCGAGGCTAACTTCGACCAAATGTTAGAGCAATAATATATGACATGCAACTTACACAAAGAATACCTTCAAATTTGTATGTCAAAGGAGCTTCCAATAATATAATTTTCATAGTATACATCTCATGTGCTATTAATCTTGTCAATAGTCAAAGGCTGTCTTGAGAAACACATTATGCCCTATATAGATGGAAGGAGGGAGTAGGTCCCATGCAAAAAATGAGAATAAAATTCAAACATCTGGGCATCGTGGCTCGGTCGAGAACATTGAGAAACTTGGTTTTAAAATCATGAAATTTGGCATGGTATCATGTCATGGTAGTACCATGCCGTGGTAAAAAATTGGCCGAATAGGAACAAATTTTGGTATAAGCTTCTTGCAAATCGGAGCTTCTCTCAAGAAGGCTCGTGGTTCTGGGAGGGAACGTGTCACCTTTGTGTGCATAATTCAAATTTGAAATACAAGCACATGTTCCAGTGCACCAAAGTTGGTTGAAAAATCACATGTGTGTCCTTGGGTAAATTTCTAGGTTCCATGCAAGAAATGGGAATGAAATTCAAAATTCTGGGCGTCGTGGCTGGGTTGGAAACATTGAGAAACTTAGTTTTTTAATTCCTATAAATCCAAAACCCGCATGAAAATAATGAAACTTGGCTTGGTGCCATGACATGGCACCAACATGATGTGGTAAATTTGCAGTCCGATTTGCGAAGGTGCACACATTAACAATCAACAAAGTCATTTTGGAACAAGTGATGCCACATTACAATCGGAAACACAAGTATTATTGAAACCGTGGGCGTTCTACTTACTAGTACCATTTACGTGCCGCCACAAGTCCCCATTTTTTATTAGCTAGGAGGCGCCGTGCAGGGTAGCTATTTGAGTACGAGAGGCGTGCGATCAGATCCCTGCGCGTGCTTATCGGGAGGAGAGCCCTTTGACCTTGCCGTACTGGATCCTGTGCACGGGCATGGGATGCGCGGTGCTGATGTGGTGGTAGAGCGCCGGCGGCAGGCCTTTGTAGCAGCAGACGGGCACGGGGCATTTGCAGGGCGCGAGCGGACACACACTCTGGTGATCGGCGAGCTTGTGGTAAGTGACATAGAGCCCACAGCCTTCATGCGGCCACTCCACCCTCACCGATGAAAGGACGGAGTCCACCGCCGTGTTCCGCGCATCGAAGCCACCGCCTCGCTCGCACTTCTGGCACTACCGCTGGTTCCCGGGGCGCTCGACACGGCAGTCCGCGCAGGCCAGGTGCCCTCCCTTACACTACAGAAATCAATCGAACAACACATCAATCAAGAAACCTGCACGTTGCTCAATCAGCCGAACGGACGAGGTGTATTCGAACCTCATACACTGGAGGCGTCAAGGGGCGGAGGCACAAGGGGCAGTGGAGCACGGTGAGCTCCATCGTCGGGTCCTGTTCTATCTGCATGATCTCGCCCTCCTCATGCACAACCATCTCTCGACTTGGGCCGGGGTATTCCAAAGCTTTACTGTCACATATTTTATACTACTTCAAGGTGCATTAAATCAACACATGCAAGTACCAAAAGGAGAGTCACGGCATGCATGCATTCGTTGTAATTAATGCATCGGTAAACGCAAATTATTGAAATATATCGAGTGCAGTGCTTTGATGTGTCGCGTCAACTCGTACATCAACGAGAAGTTTGATTATCCTCTCCCTCGTGGACTTAACTGCACCTGCCTTTGGTTGTATGACAGGTTGGCCACACACCTGTCGGGTCCACCTGTCATACACACAAAGGCAGGAGCATCCCTCCCTCGCCCATGAGTGTGGTGGCTGGCAAGACTAGCAGAAGCTTTCGCTACACGCTCTCCCTCCCGCACGCGGTGGACATGCAGCAGTTCAATCGGTGTCAGATGGCCAGAAGTGTACTGTAGTACTCCTCCAGTGCAGTAGTACTCCATCATTGTTCGACTTCCCAAAGAGGCAAAGAGCCAAGCACAACTCGGACGAACGTGTGGCAGTTTCATGTGTAGAATAGTCTAGGATAGCATGTACCGTGCATGTAAGCTTAAAATCGTTGGGGTCGGCTCCATGCTATGTGGCCGTCTCGAAGTTTTTTAAAAAAATTAAAATAGTCTTTTGGCCCTACCTGACACCCTGGTGATTCTAGTTTGCACGCTCATCTAGGCAAGACAAGAATATATATTTTAATTTGTTTTTTTCGAAAAGGGGGGACTCCCCGGCCTCTGCATCAGAACGATGCGTACGGCCACATATATTTTAATTTGTGGTTGGTAAATGTTAGAGGTTGCAGCAAATATATAGTACATTGTGGGTCTTTCAGCCAAGTTTAGAGGCAAGCATGTGGGGCCAGTGCTATGATGTGTTGCGTCAACTCGTACAACAAGGAGAAGCTTGATTTTACTACATGCCTTCTCCCTCACCCATGCGCGCGGTTGCTCGCAAACGAGGACAAGCTTTTGCTTAGTAGTACTTCTACAACAAGCTATCCGTCCCGCTCGCGGTGGACGGACATGCATCAGTGGATTCGACACTGTAGAAGCAGTAGTAGTAACATCATTGTTCGTCTTCTCGAAGAGGCAAAGAGTCAAGCCCAAACCGAACGTTGCGGTTGCGAACATTGGAGCACGCATATAGCCAGGCTCTTGCATGAGACAAAATTGTTATGTGAGCCCACTATTGTACTAGTACATACAACTACTTGCTAGTATAGCCCTGTAAACCAGAAAGGAGTATTTGCCCTTCTAGAGATTTCAACAAGTGACTAGACTACACCGAGACGGAGTACATATGGAGCAAAATGAGTGAATCTGCACCGTAAATAAATACGTACTAGTTCTATCGTTTTCCTCTCCGAGGTGCACAATATTGAGTATACTGACTAGTCTCTTTTTGACACGCATTTACGGTTTTTTACACAGTTCAGACGCAAGCGCTCATATACACGCGCATACACTCACCCTCATGAACACACACACGCACAACACTATCATATGGAAATTTACAAAGTCACCATAGGCACCTCATCGTCGCCGGGTCCATAGGTGTTTGAATGCCAAGGAGGGAGAGGGTAGCGGTTCCCGAGACGTTGAACGGTCAATGATGCATCCTTGATTACATGCAGAGGGAATTAATTGGAGAAGCAGAATAGAGCCAGCACGATGTGAATGCAACAGAGTTTGGACTCTCATATAATAAAGGCGCCCCACCACTCCAATCCATATACTCCCAAGTCTCTGCGCAACACTGCTCACTCCAATCCAAGACCAAGTGACCAGAAGCCACAAGCACCTATGGAGGCGATGGACGCGAGCGGCAGTCGGCTGTGCCAAATCATCCAAGGCGCCGGCCTGCGGCCCCGCACCGTGCAGCGTTTCCAGACGGTGCTGGCGACCGCAGGCATCGTAGCCCTCGCCGACGCCGGCTTCGCCTCTCGCATGGGCGACATGATGGTCAACTCCATCCGCAAGGTCACCGCCGTTAAGAAGCGCGTGGACGACCTTGCCGTACTGCTCCAGCCCGCGCGCCCAGGCTCCTCATTGCCTGCCACCCTCATCGGCCTCCATGGTGACAAACTCTTTCAAGCCCTGGTGGCCCTGCAGGTGCCGGAGGTCGCGACGAAGAATGTGCACCTCGAGGCCTTGCTCGCCGCGCAGCGCCTTGCCATGCAAGAAACCGTCGACCTGCACATCCACGTCTACGAGGAAATCGTCTACATAGGCCACTACAAGGCAAGCGAGCACAGAAAGACGTTGGTCTTCTTCCAGCGGCTGGAATCTTTGGACGCCATTGTTCAGAAGCATGTTGACCTGGCCACGAAAGCCGCTGCTACTTAGGCGCCGTTCGGTGGGCCGGTGCCCTGAGTCGAGGAGGTGGACGTCGTCGGTGGATGCATCTCTTATTCTTGCCTCCTGTAACCAGCACTGCATCGCCTCGTGGACTTAATGTTTTATTAGTATAGTACTCCCTCCGTTCCCAAATATAAGTCTTTCTAAAGATTCCAGCAAGTGACTACTACATACGGAGCAAAATGAGTGAATCTACACTCTAAACTATGTCTACATACATCTGTATGTTGTATTCCATTTGAAATAGTATCTAAAAAGGCTTATATTTATGAACGGAGGGAGTATATGGCATTTTTATTCCAGTCGTAATGTTTTCATTGTGAGGTGGGGCCGCAGTTGAGCAAACCCACCCCGCCCACCAGGCGTCGGCCGAGTTTAGAATTAGAAGAGAGAAACGAGGGAGGAGAGCTAGCTGTAGCGCGGACGCTGTTGTCAGACGGGACTCGTGTTTATAGAATAGGAGTACTGAGCACTCGTGCCTCTTTTTTTTGAGGAAAAAATTAATCGTATGTCTAGTACCACTAGTTGGGTGCGTCCGACCTATAGCTATCATCACTTTAGGTCTCCTTTTCGAACCGCGGCTACGCTTCACAATAAATATTATTTCACGCATTTATCCTCCTATATGTACTCCTAGGCTATTTCCAGGTGCTCCCATTCGCCGACATGTGGGACATAGAGCATCTGGGTCGTAGTGCATGCATGACTCAGAGCATATGCCAGGGTACTTTACATTTCAAACCTCACGAATTACATGCAAACCCTTCGCAGAAGAATAAATAAATGAATGAATTACTACATGAAACCGGATTATTTTCATGGAAACCGGAGCACGTTCATTAAATTTTGGACATAACACGTTTATAAAAAATGACCGGACCGAAACTAGTCTAAGGGCCTCTTTGATTTTTCCCGCAAAAAAGGGCCTCTTTGATTCGCAGGATACTGAAAACACAGGGATGGGGAAAGTATGATGGCGATGAACCGAGACGAGGAGAACTCTAACTCGGTTAGAGGTTAGACTTAGATTCTAACCCTAAACTAACACTAAACCAAAGAGGTGTATGGATGGCAGGGTTAGATTGACAATAAATGCTCTATCTCAATCATTTGACTACTTTGGACCCTATTTCCTGCTGGATTTGCCAGGCGTGCAGCGGACGAGGGAGGGGTAGTAACTGTTGTCGCTTGTACACACTCACCTTACTGTTGAATCCAGTTCCCCAAGAGCTGAAAAACGAACTGCTGCCGCCGCCTACACACTCGTTCACTCGAAGAGACTCCAATGGCAATCCGAGGGGTGAGCCTGCTGGATATGGACTTCAGCAAGGAGTTCCCCTTTGAGTTCGCCGTTCAGTCCTATGGCTGCACTAGGTTGAATTTGATGTTCACCAACGATACGGACTCGGTGAAGCTCTGCCTCGCCTCAGTCCTATGGCTGCACCAGGTTTTGGAGCATTCGCCCGTTTCATCGGCAGCGCCGACTGCACCTTTGCTATGGTGGAGAGAAGGAAGAACGCGACGATTCGGCCATCTGGTGCAACAAGCTTGTCGACATCCAGAAGCAATACAAGATCATCAGCAACGGGCAGGAGAAGGACTCCGTGGTTGACCTCGCTGAGACCATCATCGACCCCTGATACGCTAACATGAAAGAAGACGACTTGAACACGTGGGAGATACCTCTGAATCTAGCCTACATAACCTACGCGTCCAAGGACGCATACGCATGCTACAACATGTACAGGAAGATCTTGGACATGAGGGCGTGTCTGCTTCTCGTAACCGACGAGTACACGGACAGCCGCATCGTCATGATCAAGCGTGTCAGGAAGGTCTAGATGTTGTACTTTATCTGTTTATAAGAACCTTTATCATCTGAGTGTTTCATGCATTAGCCTATTTCATTTAAGAACCCATTAATCTGATTGCTTTTTTTAGTGGCTATTTGCTTATGTTTGTAAACTTGTTCACTTGTCTGTAAAAAAAACTAGTTCACTCGGTTGTCGTGCTTTGAATATCCTTCCTCCCAACATATTCCCCTCCTCAGGTGGACCCAGCTGGTCTCTGAATTTTCTCCCACTTTCTTTTCGATGTAAACTATGTTTTCTCCCAGTACTTTCCCCTAGAACCAACTCAACTGTCCCACGTCTAGCCTAAATAATAATAATACACCACGTACTATTAACTCATCAAATTAAAATGATATTTTATTTTGTAAGTTGAAAGTTCTTACAAAATAATAATAATAATTGTTTATATATAACTTGGCAAGTTAACTCCTAGTGATTGCGTACATAAGCATGCAAAGATTTTACTGACGTGAAATCATGTGTTTATGTTTTTATAACATTTCTCCGTCTAGCTCAACATGATATTTTCACCCAGCCCAGCAAGTCCGCGGATTTCAAGAAAAATACAAATGGGATTTAAACAGGCTGCATTGATGCTACATCATTGTTTCACCCAGCCCACCAAATGGACTAAAAAACAAATGGACTGGCTGACATGTGGGCCAGTAGGTCGAAGCCTAAGAAGGCGTTGGATTTACATCCAACGGCCGGCATTCTTTTCAATCTCTCGTCTTCTTCCCCCAGCGCTGCCGGAACCGCCTGCTCCAGCCTTCAGCGTCCAGCGGCGTTGTTTTGTGCTCCTCAATGAAATGCTACCCGGCCGATGGCCAGGCCATCCCTCCACTCCACACCTCCTGTTATTCTCTGCCGAGTGTAGGCCCACCCCGCACCCGAACCAGTCAAGTTTCCCACTCCTCTCCATCTGCAACTCCACTGTCGCGTCTTCCCCATCTCCGGGTCATTCCAGTCTAGGGCCTCGCCATCGTCCACCGCCTCGGTGCGCTCGGCGCGGCGTGGTCAACATACGAGAGTCATCGGAAGAGGACTGTACGTGGAGAGCCTGACGGCTGGGATCCACGAGGTCCATGGTCGCACGCAAGGAAAGTTCCTCCTTATTACGCATTGTACGTGCACTATACGTGGGAAGGGCTTCTGTATTTCGCAAAAAAATGTTCCCCCCGCTGACAGGTCGGACCCACCAGCTATATCTTCACACGCAAGGAAGTGACTCCTTATTACGCACCAAAAAATGAATACCCCCTGCTAGCTGGGACCCACCATTGTGGGTGGCTGACTTGTGGGCCTACTAAGTTGACGAGGACGGAGGGCTTTGTCAACTTAGTCAATATGAACGATTCTAGCTCCAGTGACCGTACGATGTCCATCCAACGGCCATAGTGCTTCTTCAACCTCTGGTCTTCTTGCTCCAGCCGCCCAAAGCAGCGCCGGTCGTGCCGCGTGCTCCTGCCTCTCGTGGCCGGCTGTGATGCCGCGGAGGCCTCACCGCCCCCTACTACTCCCACCGCTGGCCCAGGGTATCCCTCTACTCACCCACACCCCCTGTTATTCTGCGGCGACGGCAGCCTCACGCCGCAGCCGAACCAGTGAACCCTCGTACTCCTCTCCGCGTGGGCATCCACTGCCGCGTCTTCCCCGGCTCCGCGTCGTCGCCTTCCTAGGCCTCGCCGTCGTCCACCGCTTTGGTGCTCTCGGCACGGTGTGGTCAATGTGGTCAACGACCGACTTCGATCGGAAGAGTACTGTACGTGGAGAGGCTGACAGCTCGGTCCACGGCCACAGCCTAGTTTTTTTCTGATTTGCCAAGTAAGTCGCTTTGTCAAGCCTGTTGGGCTGCAAATCTTTCAAGACGAGGAGAGCCTCATTCAGCTGGCCGAGAAAATGGCCTATCAGTAATGAGAAATGGGCTGTACATTTTTAAAACACATCAAACCGACAATTAGTTTAAAATATCTTTTTTTCATTTCGAGATTTTAAATTACATTAATTTTTATGCGTGGAGAATTTGTTGGATTTTATATTGATATACATTTATTTTTAAAATCAGTTTCAATGTGAGTCGAAATTTCGGATTTAAAAACAGTTCGAACCGCACCGAAATATGCAAAATTTCGTATAATTTTTTAACCATGGCCACAATATGGGCTGTAATGCTAACAAAAAGAATATATGGGCTCAAAAAACCTTAAGAATTAACAAATGGGTTGTAAATTATTAGAAATAATGGCAGATGGGTTGTATGATGTTTTCCACAGATTTGAGGCTTTCCTAAAAAAGGTTGACGCACAAGCAGTGACGGTTGGATGTCCATCGAACGGTCGTCGTGCTTCTTCAATCTCTGCTCTTCCTGCTCCAGCCGCTCAAACAAGCACCGGCGGGACTGCCTGCTCCCTCCTCCCCGCGGCCGGCTGTGCTGCCGCGTAGGCCTCACCACCCCACCGTAATCCCATCGCTGGCCTAGCCATCCCTCTCCTCACCCACACCTGCTATTATTCTCCGGCAACGGCAGACGAACCAGTAAACCCTCGTACAGTCGTACTCCCCTCCGCATGGGAAACAACTGTTGAGTCTTCCCTGCCTGTGTGTCGTTCCCTTCCTAGGCCTCGCCGTCGTCCACCGCCCTGGTGCTCTCGGCGCAGCCTGGTCAACATGGTCAACGACCGACATGCATCTAAAGTGGACTGTACATGGAGAGGCCGACAGCTGGGTCCACGGCCGCACGCAAGGAAATGCCTCCTTATTACGCGCAAAATAATGATTCATCCACCTGAGATCAGGGACCCACCGAAAGGGCCTCTGTATTTTGCGAAAAAAATGTTACCGCCGCTGACAGCTCGGACCCACCAGCTATATCTTTGCACGCAAAGAAGTGCCTCCTTATTACGCACAAAAAATGAATACTCCCCCTGTTAGCTGGGACCCAGTATAGTGGCAGGCTGACTTGTGGGCCTGCTAAGTTGACGGGGGCGGAGGGCTTTGTCAACTTAGTCAATATGCACGATTCTAGCTCCAGTGACCGTACGATGTCCATCCAACGGCCGTAGTGCTTCTTCAACCTCTGGTCTTCTTGCTCCAGCCGCCCAAACCAGTGCCGGTCGTGCCTCGTGCTCCTGCCTCCCGTGGCCGGCTGCGATGCGGCGGAGGCCTCACCGCCCCCTACTACTCCAACGCTGGTCAGGCCATCCCTCTACTCACCCACACTCCCTGTTATTCTGCGGCGATGGCAGCCTCACACCGCAGCAAACCGATGAACCCTCGTACTCCTCTACGCGTGGGCATCCACTGTCGTGTCTTCCCCGGCTCCGCGTCGTCCCCTTTCTAGGCCTCGCTGTCGTCCACTGCCCTGGTGCTCTCGGCGCGGCGTGGTCAACGTGGTCAAGGAACGGCTTCCATCGGACATGGACTGTACATGGAGAGGCTAACAGCTGGGTCCACGGCCGCAGCAAGGAAGTGCATCCTTATTACGTGCAAAATAATTATTCCTCCACCTGACAGCGGGGACCCACCGGACGGGCCACCGTATTTCGTGAAAAAAACATTTGCCCCTGACTGCTGGGACCCACTAGCTACATCTTCACACGCATGGAAGTGCGTCCGGGCAAAAAAAACGATTCTCCCCCCTAACTACTGGGACCCACCAGCTACATCTTCATAGGCAAGGAAGTGTCTGACAGTCGGGACCCACCTTGTCGAAGTGTACGTAGCGTTGTCAATCTGGTCGCGAACGTGTACGTACATATATACCGGTGGATGTAGAGGCACGCATGTGTCGTAGTAGAGGCGCGTATGTGTCGTAGTAGAGGCGTGCATGTAGCATGTACACGTACGTACAAGGGCCAGGGTGCAAGAAATAAAATACGGCCACGTATGTGTACATACGGGTGGGGTCTCGAACGCCTACTCGCGCATACGTACGGCCAGGGCTCGTGTACATGGCTGGGTCGGAACGGAGAAACAGCGTTGTCGTCGTGTTCATGGGGAGGCAACAAAATGCGTCGTGTTCATGGAGAGGCAACAGAATGTGTCGTGTTCATCGGGAGGCAACAGAACGTGTGGGAGCCAACCGGCTGGGTCGGAACGGAAAGTGTGGTCGTGTTCATCGGGAGGGCTTGGACGGAACAGGCGATGGAAACGAGGCCTGGCGTACCGCACAACGGAGGAAATGGACCTCCTATGTTCGGAACGGGGTCCTGTTGATCGGGAGAGGTTTGGCGTACTGCAAAACGGAGGAACGGACCCCTACGGTCAAAACAGGGGTCCTGTTGATCGGGAGGGGTGTGGCGTACCGCAAAACGGACAAAACGGACCTCCTACGGTCGAAACGGGGGTCCTGTTGATCAGGAGGGGTGTCGCGTACCGCAAAATGGACGAAACGGACTTGTGTTGGAGCTCTATGGTCGAAACGGGGGTCCTGTTCATCGGGAGGGGTGTGGCGTACCGCAAAACGGGACTCCACGGGATACTGTTCATCTCCACCGTCGAGCTCCTCCAGCCTCCACGGGCTACCGTCGACCTCCTCCAGCCTCCACGGGCTCCTGTTCATCCAGCCTCCACCGCGCGCTACTCCACTGACTACTGTTCAACCACCCCTCCACGGGCACCCCTCCACTGTCTACTGTTCATCCATCCCTCCACACCACGGGGTCCTGTTCAACCACCCCTCCACGGGCACCCCTCCATCGTCTACTGTTCATCCAGCCCTCCACCACACCACGGGGTCCTGTTCATTCAGAGGCAACGC